>NC_140917.1:11864717-12052433 GCF_045865225.1 Trachurus japonicus
AAAAGACGGTGAAATCCTCGTCATCAACAAGAGTTTTAACTTCTGTAGTTATAAACCTTTAAAGCTATAGTGCGTAACTTCTGTCGTCCCCTAAAGGATTTCTGCGTTATTACAACGATACGGCCGGCACCTATCGCCCGGTGTAACCCTCCCCTCCTCTCCTCTCCCATTCATTCATTCATTTATTTATTTAAAAAGGACAGTGTGCAGTGACATTACCCCTGTAGCTGCATGATACCGGTAATGCACATCACACACAGTAACAGCAACACTCGCAACACACCACATGCTGCTGTTCACGGACTATAACACTCGCGACTCGCCGCACACTGCTCGTCACAGCACACAGACTCCCCGCAGTAAGTTACACACAGCAACACGGGCTACACACCTTGTAACTTACTGCTAACGATGTGGCTAACACCAGGCTGCTAACAGCTGTTGCTTCCTCCCTCCTCCCTTCTTGTTGTCCGGTAAAACCGAGTAAAACACGTCGTTTCGGTCGTTTCCTCTCCGCCAGCGCGGAAAAGTCGCTCCAAGACAGCAAATACAAAAAGAACAAGTACTGAAAAATACAGCGAGGCGTTTGAGGAGCCAAACGGCTTAATCAGCGTTGTATCATCTCCTCTTGTAGTGGCTTGGGTGAAACGGATATAATAGACACGTAAAAGTTACGCACTATAGCTTTAAACAACCATATTCTAACATATTTATTGTGTTTTCAATCAAATCTCGTATTTCACTTTACACAGACTTTTAACAGCCGACTGACTCCACATCTGTGATCAGAAACACATGTTAGCGAAGTGTATGGTTTTCACCGTTTGTTGTGTTTGTCTCGTTCTCTGTGTGTGTGTGTGTGTGTGTGTGTGTGTGTTTCAGGTTGTTACAGAAGTTGAAGTGCGAGTCGTGTCCACTCTCCACCCACAGAGGAGACGTGATGGCCAATCACCTGACAGTGAAACCGGACCACTGCTGCAAAACAAACTGCTACAAAACAAAAACAGGTAACACACACACACACACACGGCTGTTCCCATCATGTGACCATCTCACGTCACTTCCATTCATTCTTGTTCATTTTAACCGTCACCACCGAGTGTCCACACCGTGTGAACACATTTACCTTCATTTCATTCAACCTTTATTTCAATCAGGACCGACCATTTACGACAAGAGAGCCAGGTTTGAAGATGAAGATGAAATTACATTTATTGTGAACAAAATAAACGTTGGCGCTTAGACCACGGGGTGTAGACCAGCTGAGTAAACTGATCTGGGGATGAGAAGCTGCATCTGAAGTAGTTAAATCCCCCCCCGGGCCTAGACACTGGTGGTGGTAGGGAAGCTTGAAGTCGCCTGATGAGGCAACTTCTCGGTTGAAGATTGAGAACTTTTAAATTTGACGCTAATGACTGATTGGTGGAAGAGAAAGAGACGATGGCAGACTGTGATTGGTTGAATTATGAGAGTAAGGGTGGAGCGAGAGGATAGCGGGAAAACAGGGAAAGGGCTTTGAGGCGTGCTTAAAGAGATAGTCTTCCTGTCTGAACTTTCGCTAAGCTTCATTTAAAGCAGATATCATCGGCACGGCCGTTTCGGCTAATGCTGTGTTCAAGGCAGGCTTTTGAAACCGTAAGTTACAGCTTCAAGTCACAACTACGACTTGGTAGCGTTCCAGGTAACCCGTAGCTCGTGTTTTTACCGTCCTGTTGTCTGTGAAAGTTCCCTATAACGGCCACTCGTAACTTCCGACCCATGAACTCGTACCAGATCGAACTGGTATGACTTCACAGGAAGGAAAAACACAAAGTACGAGTTTCCTTGAACGCACCATGAGTTAGCAGCCCCCGCCCTTGTCAGGCATCAATTGGTCCTCGTGCTACGTCACCACATTCACGCGCATCCCTTGGCTGCACACACAGCCCTTCATGCCGTTCTCTCCCCTCATTGGATAACACTTGTATCCCACAAGGAAAATTTTCTCCTCGGGTTACAGCAGAGCAGAGTGACGGAGAGACTCGTGTTTAGGCTGAAATACTTCATGTAAGTGATTGCTGACGGAAAATAGGACTATTTAGGACTTATATTAACAAAAACATTCCACTGATATCTGCTTTAAACTGAGTGGACGGCGACAGGTGTCGTCTCGTCTGTGTGAATCATCACCTGTGGTGTCGTTCATCACACAAACCACCAGGTGGCACCACAGTAACACACTGGTAGCACAGGTACAGGTGGACACACACACACACACACACTCTCTCTGCTGGAATCCGTCCACTCAAGTCATGTGATCAACTATTTTTAGTTTAGGCAAGGCAAGGCAATTTTATTTGTACAGCCCGTCTTTATAAACAGTTTGTCTCAAAGGGCTTCACATGACATCACAACATCTTCCTCTGCCCTTAGACCCTCACATCGACTGAGGAAAGACTCCATGGAAAACCCTTTTAACAGGGAAACACAGGAGAAAGCTCAGGGTGAGCAACAGAGGAGGGATCCCTCACCCAGGACGGACAGACGTGCAATGGATGTTGTTACAGACAAGAAAACAGTTTACAACAGAGAATGTGAGGCAAGCGAGGCAGGGAGAGCAGCTTAATAGGAGGACTGGATGGCAGACTGGTTCATAGGAAGGGAGGGCAAGCCGGTTTAACAGCAGGGGGAAAGGGGGGGGCTAGGGGGGCGATGCAGGCGGCGGCTGGTGCAGAGAGATGGAGCTCCGGTGGATTTAGTGAAGAAGAAGTGATGATGTCAAAAAGACAAACTGTGTGTGTCATTTCAGAGACGAGCGTTGAGCCACCACAGCCGACACACACCTCCCACAGGTAAAACACACACTCACTCTCACACACAAGGATTAATCAATCTACAATCAATAAACACCAGAAATATTTTAATGCAGAGATCAAACACGTGGCTGATGATGAGCTCTTTCACAATAAAAGTCTCTTGAGTTATGAGACGAAAAGGCATCAGAGACTTTTATTGTGAAAATCAATGTTATTTTTGAGTTTCATCATGTTTATTGATTATTATTCAATTATTCATCATTCATCTGTTTTTTTCTTTTCTTTTTGAGTTAATCATCTTGTGTTTCACCACTTGAACATGATGCTCACTAAAGGGCTTCTTTTCCCCCTGAACTTTCAACCATATCTGATGTAATCTTCTCCCTCTAGCCCCACCCCTCCCGCCATCCCAGCACCGGCCGTTACACCACCGCCCGTCGTTACACCGCCGGTCGTTAAACCGCCCGTCGTCCAGATGCGAAGAGGCTTCGTCCCCATCCACCTCTTCCCCCGAGGACAGAGGACCAGTCAGCTGTGCGTCAGACCCCTCACCTCCCCCTCCCCCCTCTCCTCTCCTCCCGCCATGACCATCAAGATCCTGAGGAACCACCCACAACCTGAGCAGGTGAGGGAGAACTACAAACTATCGTGATAACAGCCGTGTATTAAATTAGATTAAAATGAAAACAACAGGTCAATTTCTGAGGTTTATTTTTTGTCCGGCTGCTTAATCAGTGATATTTTTTTTAACTTTCAGTCTATCTTCTCGTAGAACGGGTGTGTGTTGTATCGTTTTCCACCTCCATGTCAGCTTTAGGACCCTCTGATTGATCGATGAGTTGGTGAAACTTATAAAGACAAAATAGTGGATATTGTATCAAGTGGGCCACTTCGAAAATGACTGAACCCAATGAAATGAAAGGAAGCTGGAGCATTCGATAAATTACAGAGCTTTAATAAGGTGCAAACAGACTAACGTTTCAACCAAAGTCAAACCAGTGAAACTTAAGTGATGTTTTACGATCAGAAAGTTTGTCGTTGTGTTTTATTTTGAAATTTACTGGATGCTCGGTGTGTTTCACTTCTAATCTTATCGACTTGGGTTGATGCATGATGGCTCCGTCGTCCGGCAAAAACAGATCAGCTGCGTATTTCTGCATCGGAGGTCATTCAGTGAAAATGCTTTGATTGATTTTAACGTTCGCAAAACATTGTCTCATGTCTCAGCCTGCAGCCCCTCCTGACCTGACGGAGTCCCAGCTCTCCACCGTCCTCTCCTCGCTGTGCGTCGGCCTCTCCCACGCCGCTCGGCTCTACCAGACGTCGGCGGCGCTGATCCGGTCCTGGACTCTGCAGCAGGAGCGCGGGCTGGCGGACAGGAAGTGGAGCTGGGAGGTGGAGACGCTGGCGGAGCAGCTGCTGAGTCGGCGAGAGCAGCAGCTGAACGTCAGCGAAGAGTCTCTGCTGCAGGCGGCCCGGGCGGCGCTGGGCGAGGACGGTCAGCCGACGGACTGTTACAGCTGGAGCGTCGACTTCATGCTGAGACACGACTTCAGTCTGCAGACGAGCTCCTCCTCCTCCTCCGCCAGAGTCCTGCTGCCGGAGAACATCAGGCAGAACATCGGCACGTTCATCCAGTCGCTCTGCTCCCAGGTCAGTCACGACTCATCAGCTGGTCGAGGGAAACGTCACGTCAGGAGAAAAAGAGATTTGTTTTCCATTGAAGCACAAACCAAACAGTCCAGGTACCAAGGAGTTACCATGGAGTCTAGTGATACGGGAAAGGCACATCAATAATAAAAAGTGCTTCAAACACTATCCATTAAAGAAAAGTCTATAGAACGAGTCGTCTTGTTGTTTACAACGACTTCCGGGTAGAAAACCAGCATGTAATTTGAATGAGAACAATGGCAGGACGTCAACTGTTAAAACCCTCCTATTGTCGGACACGACATGAAACTACTCCAGTTAGCTCAGTCATGTTGTAACTAAGATAGAAAAAATATTTTTTCATGGACCGTTTATTGAGTCACTGAGTTATTTAAGTTAAACAGGTAATGGTTAGCCCGGCTAATCTATGATAGTCATAACTAATTACAAAAATGTGCACACAGTAATAGTAGCTAATGTTTGTCCAATCATTGGTTTTATAGACTTTACAAACATCAGATCAGTCTAAACGGTGATATAGTGACATGAAAAATTAGATAAATATAGTGAAACTCTCGTCTGTCACTACTTCTCATGCTGGTTTTCTACCCAGAAGTATGTGTAAACAACAAGGAGATTCGTTCTATAATCACATAGAAAAATGTAAAAACGTAACAAATAAATTATAAATTGTGACTAACACTAGTTATTCTAACACAGCTCCACTAGTGAAAAGGGAAACAATATGGGGGGTTATTGAATGTGTCAGAGAGAATGTAACAACGTATTTACATAATATTGCAGACAGACGATCAGTGAGTTTTAACCCCCCTCCCCCCTCAGATCCAGTCGAGCGGTCTCCCTCCTCACTGCCTCGGCGCCATGGACGAGTTCTCCATCTTCATCCACCCGGACAAGTTCAGCAGCGAGGACTCGTCGGCCTTCCAGCTGTCCGGCTCCGCTGAGGACTCGCCGGCGGTGGACGTCGTCCTCGCTGCTCTGTCCGACGGGACGCCGCTGACGCCGCTGCTGCTCTTCAGAGGAGCCGCGTCGCTGGTTCCCGACGGGTTCCCCGACAACGTCCTGCTGGAGGCTCGACAGGAAGGGTTCACCGACGAGGAGCGGCTGCAGATCTGGATCGATAAGGTCAGTGCAGGAAACGGGTCGGTGCTGATCCTCTGCTTCGATCACCTCCTCCTCCTACAGCTGTCTGACACATCTGGGCCCAGATGTTCAGAGGTAATCTGATCGGATAATGGATTGGATCAAAACTTGAAAATGGGTCGTTTAAAACTACAAACGGATTCTTTTTACCGGGATCGGGAATATTTGGTCCAAAAAATCTGGATTCTTCTGATCACAGCAGTTTGGTGGATTCAGGAACAAAATGTGATTTAAACTAAATTCAAATTCTCCATATAGTGTATATATACATTTATATTTTTGCACCTTATCTTTAAACCATTGTAGTGATAAAGTAAATAAAGTTAACTATTGATTATTCCACAGATGAAGAACTTTTCCCCAGCTACTGGATATTTAAATGAAAACTGAAATTTGAAGTTTGAATTTGAAACACATGGAAAAATATTCACAATGTTTTTGGCTAATGTACTGTATATTTACTTTGTTTTTTATTAATTTGTTGTGGGTCAGATGAGGTCTGGCCGTTTAAGACATGTTTAAGACTGTTTTTTACCTTCAGTGTGACACACAGTCACATTTAAAACACTCATTATCCGGATTTGGTAATCCTGAAAAGTTTGTATCTGGATCAGATCCAATCCAACTTTGCTTTGAACAACTGGGAGAATAGTGAAGACAGATTACGTGATCCTGGATGGCAAAAAAAAAGAGAGATTTCACAATCTGGATAGTTTTGATCCAGATGACACCTTTTGAACATCTGGGCCATGGATTTCCTCCCCGCTCTTATTTTTAAATCTGTCAAAGTAAAGTCATCACCAGATCTGGTTTAACGCTCTCCTCCCCCTCTACCTGTGCAGGTGTGGCGGCCCTGTGTGTCCGTGTCTGGGAGCGACCGTCGGTCCGTCCTCATGGTGGACGTCCACCGAGGTCACCAGGCCGACGGCTTCAGAGACGCTCTGTCCTCGGCCGCCACAGACCTGGTCCTGATCCCGGCGGGATGCAGCTGTCGCCTGCAGCCGCTCGACGTGTGTGTGACGCCGGTGCTCAAAGACTTCCTGCAGGTAGTTTTACTTTAGTTTATCAGTTTTATTGAACATGTCAAGAATAAAACAAAAAAAAAAAAGATGAATGAAAGCATATAAACAATACTAACATTTTAAAAAGAAACAATAAAATCCATCCTCTGTGGCATATAATCAACACAACAAAAGAAGATACCTGTCAAAAGGAGCGGTAAGAATAAGATGAGAGCTTTTCTAGTCTGACCCACTTGTACTATTCATGTAATACTAACAGAAAATAAAAGTTCAATTTACAGCCATCAGTCCATGTTATTTATCTCAGTCAAATCAACTCATTTGGTCAGAACAAGAACAAAATAGTTGAAATACAAACACCACATTCACACAGTCCACAAAATAAAAGAACAGAACCAGAAAAAACACAGTTTCATCTCATCATCACTCAGTATTTTGTTTCTGAAGAGTCTTTCTGTTTCTCAGCTGTCTGCGTCTGTCTCTGTGTTATTGATCACAATCACCTCACTAACTTGTGGATCGTCCTCCTCCAGGCGCGGTGGACTCAGCTGGTCTCTGACGGGGGTCTGGACGGTCTGGGTCTGGACCAGCTGGCTCTGACTCTGGCCTGCTGGATCAGCGAAGTTTCCTCCACGCTGAACTCTGAGACGGACGTCCTGCGCAGGTTTGAACATCTGGATTCACTCTTTGCGACTTTATCGCTAAATCTGCCGACTTTCCAAACCCTCTTGGCGACTTTTCTTGTCAAAAGCGACTAGCGACAAATCTAGCGACTTTTTCCGGTGCTGTTACGAACGTTTCTGGTTTGGAGATTCGGACCTGAAAGCACTTTATCACTGCTGTTTTCACCGTGCAGCGGGCGCTGTGAGCCGCCGCCCCCGTCCCAGAGCACTCATCGCCAGCCAGTCACACAGTAGTGTCACGGAGCTGCAGCGCTGCTCTCCACGCTGCCGCACCCCCCAGATTTGCCTCCAAAAATACTTATTTAGCCGTAGAAATCATTTGGGAGACATGCCACACTGCAGAGTAGCGGTAAAATGAGCGGATTGCTACTTGACTTGACACAAAAGTGCATTTTTCCCTGAAACTAGAGCGGGAGCTCCGTTTTTGGAGAAACCCAGCTCTCTGCTTCTCCTTTGTACTCACGAACGAAACGGCGGAAAAACTTGGAAAGTCACTCTTCAACCACGTGAAAACCGTTTGTTTCTAGGTGACGTACAGAGTTCGGTTCAACGTGAGAAAAAAGGTAAACAAATAGCCAAAAACATGCGGTCCGGAGGCGGTGTGATGAGCAGTTAGTGTGGTCGCGAAAGAGTTAATGGACATAACATGAAAATATGCCGGATTATAGCAAGATGCTAATTTCCATCCGTAGTACCAAAACAGTTCAGCAGCAGTACATGTTACACGTAAAAAAAAAAGAAAAAAAAAAAGGTAGACAACACAAAAAGGCAACTATAACAGTGAAGAACATATTGACAAACACATTGCACAGGTCGGGGAACGTAAGAGTTTCGTTCTAGGAGATGAAGTGCATAAGTGCTGGGTTAAAGTGACGAGTGCAAAAGTGCATCGGTACCAGGTTGTATTGCACGATGCCCTAGATATATTATATATACGTGGGTGTACTTTTTAAACACTTTACATCAGTTATGATCATGATCGATGAGTTTCTGTCACTTCAGTTGGTCTAAACAAAACAATCCATTTGATTAATAATGATTGATCTGTTCACTGACTCAGGACTCAGACTGATCTGAGATCTGTGTGTCGTAGAGACGTTTCCTCTGAACACTGTGGTTTCTGCCGTACGCAGTCCGTCCCAGCTGTTAACATGTGTCTGCGGTCGTCAGGCCGATAAAACAGACGACTCAGTGACGGACCGTCAGTGTCTGCGCAGCTGAGGCATCTGTTCCTGACCGTCCGAGGAGTGTGTGTGTGTGTGTGTGTGTGTGTGTGTGTGTGTGTGTGTGTGTTAAACCTGCTCTGCACATGTGGCTCTGATGAAGACAGATCATCTTTGAGTGATTTTATAGTTTCCAAGGAAAATAAACGTCGTCGCCCCAGAGACATGTGAGTAATGCGACCGTACAGTTTGACCTCCAGGGAAACAGTTGAGCTCATCCATCATCCGTGTCGGAGCCGGACTCGGTTCTGATCCTGGATCAGTTCTGGGTCAATGATCACTCAGCGATTAATAATCCACCTTATTTGTTCGGCTGTTTCAGTTACAGTCGAACGGCACCTGAACGCACCACAAAGACTTGAAACCACGAGATCGGCTGATCAGACCAAATCCACCTGCAGCTTTTTCTTCTGTGGTTTCACTGTTGATGACAGTTGTGTGTATCAGGGTTATTATAGTTAGAGAGGAACTATGCAGGATTTGTAGTTTAGCTGTGCTGCATTTTTACCTTAAACAGCTTTGGAGTAGCTATGATGGTTTAATGACTTGTAACTTGTTAGGAGAGACAATGGACTTACATGGCTCCTCTTGAACTAAAACTAAACCTAAAACTAGCAGTGAAAAAAAAAATTAGTAAACTGGAATAAAAATAAATAAATTAAAAAAGAAAAGTCAATATTTCCAAAAACAAGAACTAAATAAAAACTACAATGAACAATGCAAAACTAAACTGATGTTATCTGCAATTCAGTTTAGTTTTAGTTTTCTTAGAGATGATTAAAGTTGCAGGAAGAAAACGCCACAGCTCAATATGAGACGACTTCGAGTGCGACCCACGGGTAGATGAGAGTGAATGTAACGTGATGAGGACTGATGGGAACATTATGGGATGCAAGACTTGAGCCTAAATAAAAACTAGTCAATTCCTCCAAAATAAAAACTAAACTAAAACTGCTTAATCACTTCTTGAACTAACTGAAACTAAACTGAAATTAAAGGAAACTGGCAAACTAAATCAAAATAAAAACTAATAAAATGGTTACTCCGCAGGTCGTTCAGCGCGGCGTGCGACCCGCAGCAGGTGGACGATCGACGGGAGGCAGCGAAGATGATCGGCACCTTGACGGAGGCTCTGATCCAGCCCATGGAGACACAGGGACCAGGACCAGGACCTGAGCTGGAGCTGCTGCTGCTGATGGAGGAGGAGAAGATGGAGTCGAAGGAGGAGGAGAAGTGGGAGGTGAGACCGGAGCTGATGGAGATGAGCTGACCAGCCGGTGTCCGAGGATCCTGAGACGTAAACGAACTCTGTCAGCGCTCAGGATCGAGACAATCACGCCACAACGTTCAGCTCTCGGATCAATTCCACATTGATCAAACCTGAAACGATCGAACTGAAAAACCTGAAGCGACTCTTTTACTTCCTCATCATCCAACAACAACCATGAGTTCAAACACAGACACGACCATGTTCAGCTCGTCACAGTTGGACGACGTCAGGACTCGACGACTCAAGAGTGGAGATCAAAACACGAGGACAAACTTTGTTGAGTTTGAAAGATAAACTATTTTTGTTACTTTTATACCGGAACATGAAACACTGTGATATTTTGTAGTAAAATAAAGAGACGATGTTACGACGGAGTCAGAAGTTTCCAGTTTTATCAGGAACAAACAAACTGAAACTGAATCTGACACAGAAACAGGGTGGAATTCATTATTGATCCTCAGAAGGAAATTAGGTTGTTACAGTTGCTCAGCAAATCATAGTGAATATGAAGAAGATAAAGATGGAAAAATAAAGTTTATAGATACACTACCAGTCAAAAGTTTGGACACTCCTACTCATTCAGTGTTTTTCTTCATTTTTATTACTTTCTATATTGTAGATACAAACTGAAGTCATCAAAACTATGAAGAAACACATATGGAGTTATGTAGTAAAAAAAGACGGGTTAAACAAAGCAGAATATTTTTGATTTTTCAAAATCAATCAAATTTTATTTGTATAGCCCTTTACAATATAGAAGGTATCCAAAGTGCTTTACAACAAAGCCATAAAACAATACATAAAAATAAATAATTAGGGCCGGGACTCGATTAAAAAAATTAATCGAATTAATTAGAGGCTTTGTAATTAATTAATCGCAATTAATCGCATTTTAATCGCATATAAATATTTGACCTGAGAACAGTGAGAAGCTTTTTTTTTTTCACATGGATTTTAGTATACCATTGAATGACTGAATACATAAGCTTAAGCATTCAAGGTGGTACTTAACCAAGACCAACAGACTAGGGATGCAAATTATCGATTAATTCATTCATCAATATTTGATACATACAGATTAAATGGTCTTTCCTGCCAATACACTATGATGATTACTGTAGTATTTAACTAGGCTACTTAAATCACAGTAGCATAAACTGATTTGTTGAACTCAGCCTGATGTAAACATTAATAAAACTCAGTAACCAATCACACAGCAGCTCCATGTTGTCCCTGTGTGATGTTCAGGGACAGGTCAGGACAGTCTGAAGACAGAGCTCTGAGGGTGAAGTCCTATCATAATGAGATGAGCTGCACCTGTGACAGTGACAGGTCATAGATATAGCGCTGCAGCTGAGCATTTAGCGCTATATAGCGCATTTAGCGTGCGCCCGTGTCTGTGTATCTATGTGCAGGCAGAGATCAGAGATGGTGTTTTAAATAACCATGCTAGCGTTTCACCAGCTCTCATCTCTGCCAGTCAGCCTCTCAAACTGCCGCCTCTCTCGCGTGCGGGCGCACCGCACGTAGACACACGTGAGGAAAAAAAAAAAAACATTTGAAAAAAAAACAAAAAACTTTTTTTTTTAATAAGTGCGATTAAATGCGTTTTAAATTTTTTTAACGCGTTAATTTTTGTGTAATTAATTAATCGTAATTAATGCGTTAAAGTCCCGGCCCTATAAATAATACATAAAAACAGAAGAAAGTGTTACAGTGCTAAAGTACTGTAGCCACCTTTTGCTTTGATGACGGCTTTTCACACTTAAGATTCTCTCATCAGCTTCATTAGTCGTCACCTGGAACAGTTTTCCAACACTTAACACTTACAGCACTTCTTGGTTGTTTTGCCTTCACTCTGCGGTCCAACTCATCCAGAACCATCTCAGTTGGGTTTAGGTCAGGTGACACTTGTTTTAATTAAAGCAGAAGTAAGCGATATATTTGTGTTAATATAAGTCTTAAATAGTTATATCTTCCGACAGCAATCACTTACATAGTGTGTTTGGACTGAAACACGGGTCTCTCAGTCACTCTGCTCTGCTCTGAGTCGAAGAGAAAACATTTCTTATATCCTACAAGTTTTATCCAATGAGGAGAGAGAACGGCATGCAGGGCTGTGTGTGCAGCCAAGGGATGCGCCTGAATGTGGTGACGTAGGGACGAGGACTGTTATGGTGCGTTCAGGGCAGCCCGTAACTCGTGTTTTTCCGTCCTGTGAAGTCGTACCAGTTCGATCTGGTACGACTTCACGGGTCGGAAGTTACGAGTGGCCGTTATAGTGACTTTCACAGGTAAAACAGGTCGGAAAAACACGAGTGGGTTGCCTGGAACGCTACAAAGTCGTAAGTTGTGACTTGAAGCTGTAATTTACGGTTTCAAAAGCCTGCCTGGAACGCAGCATTAGCGAAAACGACCGGATCGCTTACTTCTGCTTTAACATTGTTTACTATATAACTCTATATGTGTTCCTTCATAGTTTTGATGTCTTTAGTTTGAATCTACAATGTAGAAAGTGATTTTTTTTTAAAAAGAAAGACCATTGAATGAGAAGGTCTGTCCAAATGTTTGACTGTAGTGTATATAAAAGATAAATATATACTGTACATAAATTATTAGAAAGAAAAGTGTGGTTTAATGTACTGTATATGAGAAAGATATAATTTGTCAGTTACAGTTAATTGATGAACTGTTATGAGACACTAATTGTCCTGAATGAAACTAGTTTTAAACCAGTGACGTGATTTGAAACTGTGGAGCTTCACCTCATCTATCGCTGTTGCACCTAAAGAGCTTTTATTATCAGATCTGTTACTGTCGTCATCACTGACTGTACGAAGAGATTCAGTCCAGCATCAAATCAAATTTATGTGATTGAGAGTCGACATGAGTCAGAAAGTCCATGATAAAAGTCGTGTGAGGCCCCGGTCCAGGACACTGCACTGTGATCAATGAACAGCATCTGGACAGATGTTTGAGAGCTGATACTCTGTGGATCCGTTGGCAGCGAATGTCACTGAGAAGGAATAATGTTTTTTTATGTGTGTTACTGCACCGACACAGACAAACAAACAAACACACACTCTCACGCTGAGTGCAGCATTCAGATATAAACAAACACTCCCTGGAGAAACAGTATGAAACATCCTCCCACCAACATCTGGACACACTGAGTTCCCACACACACACACTGGCTTTACAGTGACTCATTACATCAGTTCCTTCAGACACACTTGTACTTTTCTTTATCTTTTTTAAACGTCAGCAAATTGTTGGTGCATGAGAGGAAAAGTGAAGTGAAATAAGAATAAAGGAAGTGCTGAAAGAAAAAAGGGAAATGGACCAAGCAAGGGAGGGAAACTGAGAAAGACAGATAATGATGGAACGTTTGGTTTTCATCAACAATCATCAATACTCGTGTCTCTGTGAGCAAACAAGACAGACTGAGCTTTAATTAAACTACAGTTTTTTGGCAGAAACTCGTGCTTCGTTATCAGAAGTTTTTTTCTGCTCTGAACTCAAGTCTCATGACAAACTGGCGGGGAAACAACACATTCAGATTTGTTTTTTCTGTCTTTTCCATCATCTTTTCTGTCTCTCTCTCTCTCTCTGTTTCCTGGTTTAAATTGTGAGTTTATCGTTTGTATTAGTCCTTTAAACCAACAGCTCTGAGGTGATGTGAACAGTTTGTCCCAGCAGCTGTTCATATTTACAGTTTTTCTGATGTCACAAGCACCTAAACACTTCAAACCATAAACAGACCTGACAGCACTCGACATACATATAGCCCGTCAGATACACACTCTGACCCCCCGTGCACGTGTCTCTCTCACGCACACACACACACACACACACAGTCTCTCACGCTGTCCTGAGCTACGTTCAGGAACATTAAACGTCCCTGCTGTCACAGTATAAATATAGTGACCATGAGAACACGCCGATTTTCCCAGCGTGCCCTGGAGCAAGGCACCGACCCCCCGAGGATGGCTGCGATCAGCTGGGAGATGCATGATGGGAAGGATTTAAGGACAGTTTGACCTCCGCTTGTCCCTCTGAGTAAATTTAGGCTCAGATCAAACCTGAGAACCACCACAGCACGAGCTCAGGACACGTAGCTGCAGCGCTAACTGTTAAATGCTAAATGTCGCCTTTGCTTCTGCACCTGTTCAGTGTCGATGGCTGGAGCTAACAACCTTTAACGGCTTATAAGTTACTAACCTGTATTTATAGCAACTTTCATGACCAAAGTCATAGTTCTTCACAAATAGGACCTATATAGAATTAGACAACCATAAAATAAAAGAAGAATTTTAGTAAACGTTTGTCTCTGGTTAGGGTGACCGCATGTCCCCGATGTCGACCTGTCCCTGGTTGAAGTTGTCCCCAAAAATGTTACAGATTTTGATATTAAAGCAGAAGTAAGCAATATTTTTGTGTTAATATAAGTCTTAAATAGTTATATCTTCCGACAGCAATCACTTACATAGAGTGTTTGGACCGAAACACGGGTCTGTCAGTCACTCTGCTCTGCTCTGAGCCGAGGAGAAAACTTTTCTCGTATCCTACAAGTTTTATCCAATGAGGAGAGAGAACGGCATGCAGGGCTGTGTGTGCAGCCAAGGGATGCGTGTGAATGTGGTGACGTAGGGACGAGGACCAATAGATCCATGATGAGGGCGGGGGCTGCTAACTCCATCGCCTGACAAGACATTATGGTGCGTTCAGGGCAACTCGTAACTCGTGTTTTTCCGACCTGTGAAGTCGTACCAGTTCGATCTGGTACGACTTCACGGGTCGGAAGTTACGAGTGGCCGTTATAGTGACTTTCACAGGTAAAACAGGTCGAAGAAACACAAGTGGGTTGCCTGGAACGCTACTAAGTCTTAAGTCGTGACTTGAAGGTGTGATTTACGGTTTCAAAAGCCTGCCTGGAACGCAGCATTAGCCAAAACGACCGGATCGCTTACTTCTGCTTTAAATGGGGGAGGAAAAAATGTGCGTGCAGACTCAAACTCCAGTTGTTATGGTAGCCTGGTAACCTAACGTTCTGGCGTTGCATGTGTGTCATGCGCGCTACGTCTGACCCAACCCAACACTACGCCACAACGGCACGCATTCAGTGACCCGCTTCTCCCTCCGGTGTTGTGGCAGATCCCAGTTCCCCCTCAGTCTGTGTCTCTCCTACCGTTTCCCACGGAGATCTGCCCCGTTTGAAAGGTGAAGGAAACCTGTAGGCTACAGTATGTGGTAAGATGTCGCCTTCGAGATGTAGAATTTGTATTTAAGAAGAGAAACGCACATTGTATCATCAGAACAGACATGTCCTGATGATACAGAACATGTCTGTTCTGATGTGTATTCACACTACATTTCCCATTAGTGGGGCAGATAACTGTAATAATCGTTCACTTCTGGAAACAAGCACCAAAATTGGCACACATACTCCTTAGGGATTGCTCTTTTGATAAAACCCGTTAGCCACCTAAAAATTAAAGATGGTGGCCATTTTTCAAGATGGCCGCCAATGAATATACAGTAAAATTGCATTTCGGAATACAATCGCAAAGACTTGTCCTATTTTAATGATCTTGGTATCAAATAATACATTTTTCACTATGCAGAATCCAAATTTGGACCCATGGACTTACTCACTGGCTTCCTTGTACCATATATCAGTCCTGGAATCCTAATATTATGCTAAATTAGAGGTTAATTATGTCTGACTCGGCTAAATTGCACGGTAGTGTATATCGTAGTAGTGTTAGAGGTTTAGTATGTGTAGCATATTCCTGTACTAGGCTTCCAAGCTGGATATGACACAATTAGGTGTGTATGTGTGTGTAGGCCCCCACATACTAGACTCCGCGGACTCAATGCAGACCCAAAGCGGATACAGTAATATTGCATTTCGGAATACAATTGCAAAGACTTGTCCTATTTGAATGATCTTGGTGTCAAATAATATATTTTTCACTATGTAGAATCTGAATTTTCATGTTAAAAAATGTTGGGGGGAGTCTTGTACTCCTGGCAGGGTTACCCAAGCCGAACAGGTCGAAGAGTACAGACTAGACAAAGAGTGATCCCCCGTCGCTATTAGTCAAGTCAAGTCAAGTCAAGTCAATTTTATATCTAGAGCACATTTAAAAACAACAGGTGTTGACCAAAGTGCTTTACATACAAGATTAATTCAAACAAAGACGGGACAGACACAAAGAAACATTAAAAACAACAAGTGAGGGGGAATGATGGTATGATGGTATGGGAGGTTCCAATGAGACTGAATTAAAAGCCAGAGAGAGGAGATACGTTTTTAACTGAGTTTTAGATGTCTGTGGAGGGTGAAGATCTGATTGTTTGTGGGAGACTATTCCATAGTTTGGGACCAATAACTGAAAAGACTCTGTCACCTCTTGTTTTTAGTTTTGTAGGTGGGATGAACAGCAATGACTTGTCAGTGGATCTGAGCAGACGAGAGGTAGAGTAGGGGATGAGGAGTTCTGTGATGTAATCAGGTGCTAATCCATGTAGTGCTTTAAAAACAAATAAAAGTATCTTAAAATGAATCCTATATTTAACAGGTAACCAGTGAAGTGTGGTCAATATAGGAGAGATATGGTTGATCTTTCTGGTACCAGTGATGAGTCTTGCTGCTGCATTTTGGATTAACTGTAAACGGGATAGGGCTGATTGGGTGATTCCGGAGTAGAGAGAATTACAGTAGTCTAGTCAGGAGGAAATGAAGGCGTGAACCATTCCAAATCTTTGGCTGACAGGAATGATTTGACTTTTGCAATGGATCTTAGACGGAAGAAGCTTGTGCTGACTACTGAATTTATGTGTTTGTCGAATTTAAATCCAGAGTCAAAGATGACACCAAGGTTTTTTGCATGTGGTTTTAAATGTGAAGACAGAGGACCAAGAGCACTGATGATGGAGGAGGAAGTCTCTGTGGGGCCAAAAACTAGGGGCTCAGTTTTATTTTGATTGAGCTGAAGGAAACTTTGAGCTATCCAAGATTTGATGTCCTTTATGCATACTAGTAGTGCACTGATACTACCCAAGTCAGATATTTTCAACGGGAGATGTAACTATGAATCATTGGCATAACAGTGGTAAGAGATATTGTATTTTCTTATAGAGCCCAGAGGAAGCATGTATAAAAAGAATAAAATAGGTCCTAAGATGGAGCCTTGTGGAACCCCCCAAGGGATGGATGCAGAGGAAGAGTACATATTGTGCATTTGGACAGAGGCTGATCGACCTTGGAGATATGAGGAAAACCACTGAAGGGCCATTCCCTGGATACCAACAAGATGTTCTAGGTGGTCTTAGAGGATGGGGTGGTCTACAGTATTGAAAGCTGCTGAAAGATTTAATAGAATCAAGATGCAATGATCACCAGAGTCTAGAGATGTTAATCATTACTAACCCTCACCTGGCTGGCAGTGAGAGTAATAGACCTGGAGTAGCAACATGGTTGACTAGGTTTTGGAGCCTCACATAGAAATGAGGTGGAGAACATTATTGGCCAATGATCAGACAGAACATAACTATTGACTTGAACAATCAGGTCAGGGAGACCAGATGTTAAAATCAAGTCAAGACTATGACCATGCACATGAGTAGGTTCTGTGACAGACTGGGTAAGATTGAAAGACTCAATTACATGCAGAAAATCACAGGTAAGTGCATTAGAAGGACAGCAGACATGGATGTTGAAGTCACCTAGAATTATTACATTGTCAGAATTAATGAGCACTGATGATACAAAGTGGGAAAATTCTTCAATGAATGATTTGTTAAATTTAGGGGGGCTATATATGAGTACACAGAGTACTGAAATTGATCTTTCAATCTTACACACCATATTCAAAGCTTGTGTAATCATTAGTTGAGAAAAGTTTACAGTTAAAATTTTACTTAAAAACCATAGCAAGTCCTCCTCCCTGGCCAGGGGTGTGTGGTGAGTTAAGAAATGTAAAATTTGGAGGACACAATGCAGAAAAGGAGCTGATATCACCAGGTCTTTGCCATGTTTCAGTAAGACATAAGGAGTCCAGGTTGTGACTAGAAATAAAGTAATTTAGAATGAGACTTTTGATTGAGAGTGATCTGACATTAATGAGTGACATTTGAGTCACAGCACTTGTAGAAGTATGGAGAAATGTACAAGGGTTTAACACAGATGGGCCAGGATAAGCAGCTGAAGGCCTAATGCTGATCAGGTTGTTGTGATTTTGTGGAGATCTACCAGGGACACTATGATTTGACATGGAGCTGGTGATGACTACATGTAATCTACACTAGATGCTAAGCTTATTAGACAGCATTGATAAATGGTATAAGGAAGCCAGTGAGTAAGTCCATGGGTCCAAATTCAGATTCTACATAGTGAAAAATATATTATTTGACACCAAGATCATTCAAATAGGACAAGTCTTTGCAATTGTATTCCGAAATGCAATATTACTGTATCCGCTTTGGGTCTGCATTGAGTCCGCGGAGTCTAGTATGTGGGGGCCTACACACATATACACACCTAATTGTGTCATATCCAGCTTGGAAGCCTAGTACAGGAATATGCTACACATACTAAACCTCTAACACTACTACGATATACACTACCGTGCATTTTAGCCGAGTCAGACATAATTAACCTCTAATTTAGCATAATATTAGGATTCCAGGACTGATATATGGTACAAGGAAGCCAGTGAGTAAGTCCATGGGTCCAAATTTGGATTCTGCATAGTGAAAAATGTATTATTTGATACCAAGATCATTAAAATAGGACAAGTCTTTGCGATTGTATTCCGAAACGCAATTTTACTGTATATTCAATGGCGGCCATCTTGAAAAATGGCCGCCATCTTTAATTTTTAGGTGGCTAACGGGTTTTATCAAAAGAGCAATCCCTAAGGAGTATGTGTGCCAATTTTGGTGCTTGTTTCCAGAAGTGAACAATTCTTTTGTAATTTTGCAGTTATCTGCCCCACTACATGGGCCTCTGCACGCACGGCGAAATTCTCTGACTGGCGCAAGATTAATGTTTTCATTAATCAAGATTGAAAGTCGGAGGTTCGAAGACAATCAGATACCATCGTAGTTCCAACCATAAACGGTGATCCGGCAGCGTTATTCCCATTACCCACCGGGCAGTGTCCAGTAAATGGAAACTAGGAAATGCTGGGCGAGTCGATGTCAAAATAACTATAAAGACAAAACGATATATTTATCTAAGTGTTGGTAACTTAGATTCATCCACATTAATATGAGACTCATTTATAACCAAAAGCAAACTGGGTCTTAGCGTGTAGCTAATCCATAGTAGCTTTTCTTCTTCTGAACATGAAGTGAATGTAGCTTTACACGTGAATAAATGATATATTAAGTTATCATTTATTTCTGTGTTTAATGGATTGTACATTAAGCGTGGTTTCAGGTCAATTTCTCTCAATTGCACTTAGTTTAAATACCCAAGAGCCGTTGCTGCCCTAAATGCCTAAGTAAAATGTGCAATATGTATGGTGTGTGTCTGTGTGTAGGATACATTTTTCTTTAGAGTTTTTAAATGATTGTTTTTAATTTATTGTCTATTGCTGCTGTATTTATACTTTTGCACCTGGGGTTGCGACCAATTTCGTTGTGCTTGCGCAATGACAAAGTCTATCTGTCTATCTGTCTAATTATGGCCTTAAAAAAGAATGTTAGTTCATAGATGTTTTCAGAAGTATTTTAATGAGTCAGCTATGTTTGTATTTTTTTTCATACTCATCTTTGATGTTGTTCAACATTTGTTTTCTTTAGTTTTTTTTCCTATTTTCAAATTTTTAAACTGAGTTTTATCTGTCTCGTCGTCCTGATGTTTTCTTTTACATTTTCTTTCTCACATCCTCGCTCTCCTCTGGTTCTGTGTCTGTTGTATTGTGCTGAGAGGAAAAGCTCCGGTAGTCTCCAGATGGCTTCTGGTGGTTTTTACAGGCAGGATGTTCACACACACACACACACACACACACACACACACACACACACACACACACAGACAAGCATCCCTGTGGTGTGTGTGTTTTATGTGAAAACTGTGTGTGTGGACCCTCTGTTTCAGTGTCTTCGTGTCTGAACCTGAAGGATCTTAATCAGAGGATTTATCTGATGAATGACTGTTTTTCCTACATGTGTTTCCCACGATGCATCTCTGCTGGTGCTCTACGACTTCTCGTATCTTCATGAAACCTTGTTCATTCATCATTTCAGTTTGTCCTCATGCACATCTTTAGCTCAAGAAAAATAAAACGTTATCCGGTGAAAGCAGTTAACCGTTTGTTGTTTGATGATTAATGTGATGATCAGTTTGTTCACAGAGATAAAGATCCTGAGCTTTTGACTCACTCCTCTCTTCATCTTCCTCTTCTTTGTCTTCGTCTGACGGCGGATTGTGTCGTTCACTGATCCAGACATGTCTTGTTGTTTTTCACATTAAAGGAGCTTGAAGCCGTTGAAGAGCTTCATGTCTCAGTTTTCTGTGCATGAGGTAAAGAGTCAATAAAGTTCATTGAAGAAAAAGGAGGACAGACATGAAGCGGGCATCGGTTCAGGCTGTAATCTGGTGTTGGACCTGGATTAAATCAGATTAAACCAGCAGCCACTTTCCCAACCAGGTCAGAGGTTTGTTCGGATTAAACGCCAGCCGAGTGTTTCATTAGAGTCGGATTAAACCTGATCCTGGATCAGGTCTGGAGGAGACATGTGGGTGTTTGGGCTCGAACCAGGACTGTGATTACGGGTGATTTGGGGCTTTTATCTCAGTGAGTCAGCAGCGATTTAGAGATGTACGGAGCAGACGAGAGTCTCCACGCGGTCACTGTTCATTTAGTTAATAAACAGGAATCTGACGGAGCTGCAGACTCAGTTTGTCTCAGAGACTCAGCGAAGGAATAAAACTACAAAGTGTTTGTAATTAGAGCATGTCGTTTATTTCACTGGCGCGATCCAACATGTTGTATTAACAATAATCACAGATCATCTCTGAGCCGCTGCGATCTCAAGCTCAGGCTCACACACGCACACACACACACACACACACACACACACACACACACACACACACACACACACACAGTCTGTCTGCATTAGATGTTTTATGTTTGTCTGATAAATGTTCTGCACGAAAAGTTTAAGCAGCAGGAAATTGTAAGACTGTGTGTGTTTGGGATCAGCATGTAGCAGTAACTTGTTTATAACAGACTGTGATGTAGCTGTAATCTGATTTGTAATTGTCTAGTTCAGGGGTGTAAAATGTGCGGCAGAGGGTCCAATCCGGCCCCTGGGATGAGTGTGAAAGTGTAAAAATGACATAGACAACAGAAGAGGCATAATATTGTTGGAATTGTATACTGTATGTATTTTTTATCAAGAAATGTCAGGTTGTTCATAATATGTTTTGTAAAAGGACAGTTTCATTAACTGTTAACATCTTCATAATGCACTAAAACAAAGGGAAAAAATTCAAAGTTAGTTAGTTTATTTATAGGTTATCATGCTATTATTTTGTGGCCCCCAAACTAAAATGAGTGTGACACCCCTGGTCTAGTGACTGGGTAACACTTTATTTTAAGGGGTCCTTGTTCCTGTGTATCTACCTAATTAATTACAGTGTAATTACCTATGTAACCGTATGTAATAACATGTACTTACATTGTAAATACATAGTGTATTTTGGGGTACTTACAGGTCCTTGTTACACTTGTAATAAGAAATGCCAAAGTGGCCTCTCTCTTTGCACAAGCATTTCTTATTACAAGTGTAACAAGGACCTGTTAGTACACCAAAATACACTATGTATTTACAATGTAAGTACATGTTATTACATACGGTTACATAGGTAATTACACTGTAGGCTAATTAATTAGGTAGATACACAGGAACAAGGACCCCTTAAAATAAAGTGTTACCAGTGACAGTTTTCATTATGTATTGGGTTAATTGATTTGATTATAGGATAATGACACATGAAACATTCAGTTTCGGCCTGTCGACGCTTCACTGATCCACATTGTAACTCTCTGACGGTGGATTTCCTTCATCCAGTGTCTCTGTTCACTCCAACAGACGGCATGCTGGGAAGTCAGCGGCTATGCTAATGCTAGTCAGAGGGATGCTAATGGCGGTTGTTATGGACACGGGGTCTCCAGCTGTGACGACACAGCTGCAGCTGGAGGTGGAGGAGGGAAACATTCACAACTGAGAACGACTCCTGTTAACGCACTCGTCCTGGAATAAAGTTTCATTCAAATGTGACAGTGTGTGTGTGTGTGTGTGTGTGTGTGTGTGTGTTCCCAGTTCTCCCATTAACCTCTGACTCATCACGACCAGTCGCTCACGTTTTCCCATGTTTGGTCGTCGCTGACATCACTGATGATGTCGCACCATTGTGGAGCAGCAGAGACTGAAAATAGAAACCAGACTATTGTTTCAGGTCCAGCTGTGATACAGGAAACAAAGGAGAAGAGGAGGAGGAGGAGGGGGGGGGGTGAACAGATGGAGAGGTGTGTGAGTGTGAGTTGGGGGGTTTGGGGGGGGGGGGGCAGGACGTTACCTGTCTGAGGAAAAACACCTGAGAGGATTCAGACCAGGACCAGTCAAGGTAGAGACAGTCGGAGAGGTCAAAGGTCGCACACGGCTGCAGCGTTGTTTGTTACCAGTCTGGACGGAGAGAGAGAGAGAGAACAAACAATGCACAAAATAAAACATCGCGTCACTTCCTGTCTTGTCTGTGACAGATAGACGGCCTAAGTGGAAGCAGGAAGTAACGCTCGCCATGAGGCCTCAATTAGGAAAAAAATCTCACTCAAAATCTTATTTCGTGATCCGACGGAATTGTGTCATGAGAAAGAAAAAGACCTCAACTTATTTAAAGAGACAACGAGGAGTTTGTGTTTGGTTATAAAAGAGTCTCATATGAATGTGGATGAATCTGCGTTACCCACTTGTTAATGTGTCCATTTTCAATAAATATGTCATTTTGTCTTTATAGTTATTTTGACATTATTATTTAGTGGTCGGCTCGCCCAGCATTTCCTGGTTTCATGGTCGTGGGAATAACGCTGCTGGATCGCTAGTTGGCATCGTTTATGGCCGGAACTACGATGGTATCTGATCGTCTTCGAACCCCCGACTTTCGTTCTTGATGAATGAAAACATTCTTAGCAAATGTTTTCGCTTTCGTCACGCGGAGGAGGAGGAGGCTCATGGGAAATGTAGTGTGAAAACTGCACTCCGCTTTCCAAAACTCCTCGTAGTCCCTTTAAAACATCACGTTTCCTGCAAATAAATCAGCAGTTTGTCGTTAAACTATTATAAAACAAAACTCAGCTGCTCCACTGCCTGACTGTCGTCCATAGAGGCGCTCTTCACACAAAATTAATACTTCCATTGCCGTTTTACGACAAACTGTTGATTTTTTTTGTCATGAAACCGAAACGCGATGTTTTAAACAGGTTACGGTCGTATAATATTTTTCTCATGACACAATTCAATCGGATCACGAAACGAAATAAAATTTTGACTGAACATTTTTTTTGAATTTCTCTTCCTGCTCCTGCTCAGACTCTCTATTGACTCTATTGTCACTCTGGCCTCGTGACCTGCTGCACCAGGTCTTTGCTTCTCCTCCTGACGAGGGTCCTGGTCACATGATGAGGAGGGTCACAACATTTAAAATGATCATGACATGATGTAATTCTCTGTGCTACAGTGAAGCTCCCTCTCTCCCTCTCTCCCTCTCTCTCTCTCTCTCTCCCTCTCTCTCTCTCTCTCTCCCTCTCTCTCTTTGTCTCAGCTCGTGTTTGGCAAACTGGAACAACCTTGGCAGAGAACCAGAACCACCACCCCCTCCTCCTCCTCCCGTTGCCCCCCTTATAGCCCCCCTCACCCCCCCCCCTCCTTCTCCTCCTCCTCCTTCTCCTCCTACTACTCTTCCTCGCTCTCTCACACCTCCCTCCTCCTCCTCCTCTCTCCTTCTCTCCTCCCCCTTTTCTCTCTCTGTTCATTCAGAGCTCAGTCGGTCAGGACATCACATCTCTGTCCTCTCATTCTCTCTCTCATTCTCATTCTCTCTCTCTCTCTTTGTCCCAGTCTTTGTCTCTATCACTCTATCACTCTATCACTCTCTCCCTCTCCCTCTCTCTCAGTTGCTGCATGTGAATCATGTCCACTCTCAGTTTTCTCTCTGTTTATCTGAGTGGAGCCTCAGTGATCCTGCTGCTGCTGACTGGTGAGTCCTGCACTGTGTGTGTGTGTGTGTGTGTGTGTGTGTGTGTGTGTGTGTGTGTGTGTGTGTGTGTGTGTGTTTGTGCGCGTGCGCGTGCGCGTGCGTGTGCGTGTGCGTGTGCGTGTGCGTGTGCGTGTGCGTGTGCGTGTGCGTGTGTGTGTGTGTTTGACATCTTCTTCATGTGATCAGTGAGTGGGTTGCAGCTGTTTAACTTCCTGTTCTCCCAGTGTGACTGTGTATGTGTGTATGTGTGTGTGTATGTGTGTGTATCCCCTGCAGTTCTTGTACGTGCACCACTTTTTTTTTTTACAGAAGTGACAGAGAGACAAAGTTGTTGTGTAGTAAACTGTGTTGTGTTGGTGTTGAACATGGAGCAGCAGCAGTAAAACTGTCCTGTAGTTGTAGTTGTTGGTTTGTAGAAAACAAACCATCATCATCATCATCATCATCTTTACAGATTCAGTGATATAAATTTAATGTTCTCTCATCCATAACCAGCGGCTGTTTGCAGCTGTAGACAGATGTGAGGCAATGCCACACACAGACACACACACACACACACACACACACACACACACACACACAGACACACACATCGAGATGTTTGTGGTGGTGTTGGATCGTTGTGGCGGTGCTGTGTCTCATTGTGGCGACTTCGTGCCTCTTTGTTGTGGTTCTGTGTTCGTCTGTGGTCGTTTGATGGATGATGATGACGGTCGTGTACGGAGCTTCAGATACTAATGAGCCAGAAACTTCACATTACCTTCTGTGTGTGTGTGTGTGTGTGTGTGTGTGTGTGTGTGTGCGTGCAGGGGGGAACTCTGATTACGAGGGAGTCCTGCTACCTGGGTCACTGAACCTCCGTCTTAGTCTTTATTGTGCAACTTAGTGTTGTTGTTGGAAGCACTTTGTCACTTTCTTTGTGAAATAATTATATTAATAAAGTTTATTATTGTTATAGTTGATCATTTACAGGCTGCAATTAATTAATTATGTGTTAATTACAAATAGCCAAGAAATGTCAAGAAATAGCCTAGAAATAACAATTTCATAGTAATGTCATGTTTTTCATAAAGGTAAAAGATTACACATGCTTTTCATGCTTTGAATTTTTGGGGAATTTTCCTCCACCAAATCCTGGCAATTGACCGTTATTTCTGGGCTATTTCTATGAAATTAATTGTTATTTCTTGACTAAATTGACTATGAAATCCACCGTTATTTATATATATATATATTTCTAGATATTATGACGCAATCAATCGTTATTTCTTGGCTTTTTCTTGACATTATCACTTCATTAATGGCCTGTAAATTAAAGGGTTACCCATTTTTTTTTGTAATAAAATAGACGTCATATTGTTCACTACACATCCATCAGTTTTCTCTTTCTACCTGTGCATCAACAGTTTCATGAGCGTCCTCATCAGCTCGAGTTTGGACCGATGGTTTTAACAAAACATGATAAATCCTTCAGGTTCTGGTGAGGGTCATGTTTGAGGAACTCGTCCATGGAAGTCCATAAGAGACCAAACGGCTCAGACTGGACTTCATGTCCTGGAGACAGAGCCTGAGTTCAGTCAGTCAGTCACGGAGGTAAATCTGGGTGTCGTCAGCGTAACAGTGACACTAGACCAGCGGTGTCAAACTCATTTTAGTTCAGGGGCCACAAACAGCGCAGTTTGATCTCAATTGAGCCGAACCAGTAAAATAGTATCATGACAACCTACTATTTCCTTTTTTTGTGCATTATTAAGATGATTTTGGATGGGAAAAAAGAATCAATATGAATATAACTGCTTTTTTTCCCATCCAAAATAATTTTTTTCCTCCTAAATCCATGTTTTCCTCACGCTTTTGTCTTTGCTGATATGGAAACAGTCCTGAGCTCGACAGTCGACTAGTAAGGTCTACCCAGGAAGCTAGCGTAAACAGAGATACGTGATAAAAACACACGTTAACACTGCTCCCTCACATTAACAGAGTTACGCACACTCAGTGTTGTGTGGTGAGGAACTGGTGGATGTTGCAAAGCATGTGTAGTGATATTTTGAGCATTATATCGAGGCCAAAGTCGTGGTTAGAAGAACTGCCCCCATTACTTCACTGTTTAACTGCAGTGTAGCGCAGCTAGCAGGAGGAGAGCTAGGTCCGGGCTGCACATATTTTTCTCTGATTTTTTCTAATGGTCGCCCTCGGGGACCTAGAGCTGTAGAGCGTTACTTAGAAAATGACTGGAATTTTCCTTTAATGAGCTAAGGTTACAAAACATATGACGAACAACCTGCAATTTCCTGATAAAAATATGTACAATATTATGCCTCTTCTGTCTTCTATGTAATTTTCACACTTGGCAAATTCATCCTGAGGGCCGGATCGGACCCTCTGCCAGGCAGGTTTGCTCCCACCGGCCGCGCGTTTGAACTAGACGCTTTCTTTTTAAACTCACAGAAGAATTTTGTCAGAAGGTAATTAAATCATTATCAACGGCAGAAAAGTTGTGCAGACATTACAAAAGTTTTCCATCAGGAGGAACATGTGTGTGCAGGTCTGTGATTGGCCAAACGCAGCAGCAGCTTCACTAAGGATGTCGTGTCCTGTGTTCGATACAGTTTCTGATCTGTTCTTCATGGCAGTGAACGCTGCTGCCTCAGCTTTTATTTTATTGTGTTGGAAGTTCCCAGCTCTGTCGACGCTCCGTACAAAAAGTCTTTTCCTTTTAACGTGTAAAAAGATAAATACACGCTCTGACACGACAATAAAAGATGAGACGGCATCTGTTAATACTCATTCATTCATGCAGCCGGGGCTCAGAGCGAGGTCAGTGATGAAACCAAACCAGCACTGACAGGAACTGAGGGAACCTGCGGTCCCTGAACTCAACACTGTTTTAGATTTAATTCATATTTAATTTCACTGTGTGTGTGTGTGTGTGTGTGTGTACATGGGTGTTTGTGCGTGTTGAACAGCTGGTTTTTGTAAAGTTTGTCTGGATCATGTGACTTTGCCAACAAACGGCCCCCACTCTGTCACTGACCCCCCGCCGCTTTTATTTTCTTAACTTCCTCTTACTCTCCTCTGCTCCTGTCCTTTCCTTCTTTTGTATCCTTTCCTCTCCTCTTCTCTTCCTTCCTTCCTTCCTTCCTTCCCTCCTCTTCTCCCCTTCATAACCTTTTCCTTTCCTTTCCTTTCCTTTCCTTTCCTTTCCCCCTTTGTCCAACCTTCACATCATTTTGTTTCCTTCCCTCCCTACCTCCCTTTATTTTTCTTTTGCTTCTTTTACCTCCAGAGAAGAAATGACCGCAGTCCAGCCCACACACTTTGATTGACAGGTGATGTGTGTGTGTGTGTGTGTGTGTGTGTGTATGAGTCCGTGTGTGTGTATGAGTCCGTGTGTGTCAGCTGGTTTTCATTTCCCTCCACCGATGTGATTGACATAATGTTAGTGATGACACACTTCCTGTTTGGTAACAATTAGCAGCCCACCCCCTCAGTTCCCATCGACCCAGTGGGTGAGAGAGAGTGAGATTTAAATTTAAATATGTACACGACCACACTGCAAAAACTCAAAACAAATCTAATTATACTTAAAATAAGACTCATCAAGCTTGTTTTAAGACACTTTTTTACTTTTTTCAAGCCTATTTTCCACTTGAAATAAGTAGAAAAATCTGACAATGGAGCAAGTTTTTCTTTCTTATTACAAGCACAAAAAAACTTGCTTTCAATGGCAGATTTTTCTACTTATTTCAATTGAAAATTTGTTGGAAACAAGTGAAAACTGAAGTGAAAGTTAATTTTTAGGTGATGAGTCACATTTTAAGTGGAAAGAGATTCGTTTTGACTAAAATTGAGACATTTTGACAAGACATGAGTAAGATTTTGAGTTTTTGCACAGTGCAGTTACAGGTTTTACAACAACTCGTGACTCATGTCAACATAAAGTGTATGCGGCATATGTTGTCTATATGTTTGTGTGTGTGTGTGTGTGTGTGTGTGAGGAACAGGAACCAGGAGAAGCAGCAGTAGCAGGACGTCGTTTCAGGGATCACCTGCAGATCCTCATCTGGTTTTACTCTCTGTCTGTCTGGGAGTTGAATGTAAAACCAGATGAGGTGTGTGTTTGTGTGTGAAACGGTGTCACGTAGCATCATGTTGTGGAAGTGTGTGTGTGTGTGTGTGTGTGTGTGTGTGTGTGTGTGTGCGTGTGTGTGTGTTGTGTGTGTGTGTGTGTGTGTGTGTGTGTGTGTGTGTGTTGTTTAATGACGTGTTTCTCCTTTAAAAAGAATCACAACCATCTGACCTCTGAGCTCAGTTTGTGTCCTGCAGCTTCACGTTCAATCGCTGCTGATGTTTCTCTGCTGGACGTCGACGTGAAGCCGAGCTGCATTTAATCACACACACACACACACACACACACACACACACACACACGCACACACACACACACACACACCAGGACTCTGTGTGTAGTGTTGTGTAGTGTTGTTGTGTAGTGTTGTTGTGTAGTGTTGTGTACCTGCTGCTACCAC
This sequence comes from Trachurus japonicus, assembly GCF_045865225.1. Lineage (NCBI taxonomy): Eukaryota > Metazoa > Chordata > Actinopteri > Carangiformes > Carangidae > Trachurus > Trachurus japonicus. The sequence continues at coordinate 11,893,332 of NC_140917.1, forward strand.
ACCTCATCTCAGCACGTCGCTCCATCAAAGCTTTTCTCCTGAGACGATCAGCACATCAACTTCTTTTTCATTTGTTGTTCCTCCTCTTCTTCTCCTTTTTCTTCTTCCTCCTCCTCCTCTTCTTCCTCCTTCTTCTTTCTCCTCTTCTTCTCCTTTTTCTTCCTCCTCTTCTTCCTCCTCTTCCTCTTCTTCTTTCTCCTCTTCTTCTCCTTTTTCTTCTTCCTCTTCTTCCTCCTCTTCTTCTCCTTCTTCTTCCTCTTCTTCCTCCTCTTCTTCTTCCTCCTTCTTCTTCCTCTTCTTCTTTCTCCTCTTCTTCTCCTTTTTCTTCTTCCTCTTCTTCCTCCTCTTCTTCTCCTTCTTCTTACTCCTCTTCTTCTTCCTCTTCTTCCTCCTCCTCCTCTTCTTCTCCGTCTTCTCCTTCTTTCTTCTCTTCTTCTCCTTCTTCTCCTTCTTCTTCTTCCTCTTCTTCCTCCTCTTCTTCCTCCTCCTCCTCTTCTTCTCCTTCTTTCTTCTCTTCTTCTCCTTCCTCCTCCTCTTCTTCTTCTTCTTCTTCCTCTTCTTCCTCCTCCTCCTCCTCTTCCTCCTCTTCTTCCTCCTCCTACTCCTCTTCCTCTTCTTCTTCCTCCTCTTCTTCTTCTTCTTCCTCCTCCTCCTCTTCCTCCTCTTCTTCCTCCTCCTTCTCTTCTTTCTCCTCTTCTTCTCCTTCTTCTTCCTCTTTTTCCTCCTCCTCCTCCTCTTCCTCCTCTTCTTCCTCCTCCTCCTCCTCTTCCTCTTCTTCTTCCTCCTTATCTTCTCCCTCTTCTTCCTCTTCTTTCTCCTCTTCTTATCCTTCTTCCTCCTTCTCTTCTTCTTCTTCCTCCTCCTTCTCTTCTTCTCCTTCTTCCTCCTCCTTCTCTTCTTCAAGGAAGCTGGTATTAATAAAGAAACCTTGAACCTTCTTCTTCTTCCTCCTCCTTCTTTTCTTCTTCTTCTTCCTGCCTTCATTATTTCACCCACTCCTCTGTGTTAAAGGGGACATATTATGTGAAACTCACTTTTTCATTGCTCTAGTTTGTGTATTTGCCTCCTCACCCCTTAAACGTCAGTTTTGACAACTACGTCAACATTTTGTAAACAGAAAATGTGTCTCTAAACAAGCCGTTTTAATTTCACCCGACTTATTACATCACAAGCCGGGTGATGGTTACCATGGTTACCTCAGCTACCAGAGCGAAGATCCTGAACCGACCGTGTAGAGCAGAGGGCTGTGAAACTGGTGCGTAGAGAACCAGCTGTGCTCAATCTTTTGGTTTTTCTGACCAAAGCATGTTACTAACATTACTTTTAGAAATCAAGGTACCATGTCAAGAAGGAGAAATGAGCAGAATATAATATATATAATATGTCCCCTTTAAAGGTCGGAGCTCCAGCGAACATGAGCCGGTTCCTCTGTTCTTCTCTTCGTGCATCACACAACACGACAGTGGGATTTATGTCTCTGACCCTCCGCTGTTCAGCAGGTCGGGTGATTTACTTCCTGGCTGCAGCGTTTCATTTTTTTTTTTTTTTTTTGCGACGAAAAAAACGGCGTTTACATTCCTTTAGACTCTCTGTCATATTAAAAACATGACGAGGCGGCTTGTTCGTCTCTGAACTCCACGTTTTTTTTTACATCAGGACGTTAGAAAAACAACTTCCTGTTCAGCTCCATTTGAGTCCAGCAGCTGAAAACGGTCGGGACGGTCAGCGATCCCACTCCCCGCCCTGTCACGCGATCTCACTTCATCATTTACTTTAATCCTGTTTTGTCATCTGTGAAAATAAAAAAAAAACGAAGCAAGTGATTAAAGAATTAAATCGTTAGTCACGGTTTAGTTTCTCAATGTTTTTTCTGTGGATTTTGTAAAAACTTTTTGCACAGTTGCAACATGTGAAGCTGCACCTGCCGATGAAGATCATGTGATGTGATGGAAAGCTCCAGGAGAGGGGAGGAGAGGGGGAGGAGGAGGAGGGAGGTGGTGGTGAGATGGTTTTAACTGCTGTTGGCCTCCTGGGTCAAGGAAGGAAGGACGAAGGGAAAGAAGGAAGGAAGGAAGGACAAAGGGAAAGATGGGAGGAAAGAAGAAAGGGAAAAGGGAAGGAAAGAGAAGGAGAGAGGGAACAGATTGGGTCAAAAAGGAAGGAAGAAGTAAGGATGAAGGGAAGGAAGGAAGGAAGGAAGGACAAAGGGAAAGATGGGAGGAAAGAAGAAAGGGAAAAGGGAAGGAAAGAGAAGGAGAGAGGGAACATATTGGGTCAAAAAGGAAGGGAGAAGTAAGGATGAAGGGAAGGAAGGAAGGAAGGAAGGAAGGAAGGAAGGAAGGAAGGAAGGAAGGAAGGAAGGAAGGAAGGAAGGAAGGAAGGAAGGACAAAGGGAAAGATGGGATGAAAGAAGAAAGGGAAAGATGGGATGAAAGAAGAAAGGGAAAAGGGAAGGAAAGAGAAGGAGAGAGGGAACAGATTGGGCCAAAAAGGAAGGAAGAAGTAAGGACGAAGGGAAAGAAGGAAGGAAGGGAAAAAGGAAGGAAAGAAAGATTGAGGGAGGGAACAGATTCGTTCAAGGAAGGAAGAAGAAGGAAGGAGGAAGGAATGAAGGGAGGGGAAAAGGATTGTGGAAAGAAGGAAGGGAGGGAAAAAGGAAGGAAGGGAAAAAGGAAGGAAAGGAAGGAAGGAAGGAAGGAAGGAAGGAAGGAAGGAAGGAAGGAAGGAAGGAAGGAAGGAAGGAAGGAGGGGGGAAAGGATTGTGGAAAGAAGGAAGGGAGAAAGGAAGGAAGGAAAGAAGGAAGGATGGAAGAAGGGAACAGATTGGATCAAACAGGAGGGTTAACTGCTGGTCTCAAAGTGAAGGAATGAACAGGTTTTTCAAAATAAAAGCGCTGCTGCAGACAGAGACGTTGACTGAGGCCTTGAGGCCGAGACTCGTTTTCATTAAATCCTCCACGAGGTACTTGAAGATCATTTAAAAAATGTAAAGCATCTGTGATTAATGTACGAAGGGGCACTGTAACATGTGTGTGTGTGTGTGTGTGTGTGTTGGTGGGGGTACGGTACCCTGTCTGATAATACGGTCAAATTTATCACAGCTGAAAAGGGAGGAGGACGATCATTGTAAAACACTGTCAGGAGGGAGTCGGGGAGGACGATGCTCTGAGTCGTTTGGTTTCAATCGAGTGGAAACTGACTGAGGGCGGGAAACACACACACACACATGCACACACACACACACACACACACACATACACACACACTGAAACACACTAGAACATGGGAACATGGGAAAAAACACTGAATCGTACAGTTAAAGACACTAAGATATGCCCTGAAACACTCTAACAGAAACGCACTGTAAAACACACAGAAATACACACTGAAACATTTAAAGAATGAACGCGAGAATAGAGTAAAAGGAAACATTGCAAAAAATATGCAACAAAAACACAGCGAAACGCACAAAACGGACATAAAAACACAGTGATGATGAATGCTGAGGGAGGAGATTCTATGGGATCAGAGAGTTTCCCATATCAGACTGTGTGTGCGTGTGTTTCTGTGTGTGTGTGTGTGTGTTTCTGTGTGTGTGTGTGTGTGTGTGTGTGTGTTTCTTATCAGTCTCAGAAGACGACAGACGACAGATGTGCCCGTTGTTAACATACTGTAATCTAATTTATGTGCAGTGTGTGCGCTGACAGTCAGACTGGACCTTGTGTGTATTAATAACGTCGCTCTGCAGCTCAGGGACACTCAGTTTGTTTAAAGCGTCTCAGTGGTTTTCCGTGTGTCCTTGTGTGTGTGTGTGTGTGTGTGTGTGTCTTTGTGGTCTCTCTCTCTCTGTCTCTGCCACCACTGGCTCGTCTCTGTCCCTCGACTGGTGCGTGGTGTCATTTCTGTGAGGTTGTGACATGTGCAGTATTTGCTTTTCTTGCGTTCCCCTGTGGTGCAGAAGGCTGCCAGCCTGCGGAGTGAACCACAGTGAACTGCAGCGCGGTGGAGGTTTACCAGACACTCAGATATAAGAGCGCTGCACCACGAGTCTGCTTTGTTTATCTTTAGGTGGCGGCATTTATTATCTGGAAACAGGAACAGAGTGTATGTATGTAGCAGTCAGTTGTACAGTCGGTTGTACAGCACACGACAAAAGAAAAGCAAATTACCTTCACTTAAAGCAGATATCAGTGGAATGTTTTTGTTAATATAAGTCCTAAATAGTCCTATTTTCCGTCAGCAATCACTTACATGAAGTATTTCAGCCTAAACACGAGTCTCTCCGTCACTCTGCTCTGCTGTAACCCGAGGAGAAAATTTTCCTTGTGGGATACAAGTGTTATCCAATGAGGGGAGAGAACGGCATGAAGGGCTGTGTGTGCAGCCAAGGGATGCGCGTGAATGTGGTGACGTAGCACGAGGACCAATTGATGCCTGACAAGGGCGGGGGCTGCTAACTCATGGTGCGTTCAAGGAAACTCGTACTTTGTGTTTTTCCTTCCTGTGAAGTCATACCAGTTCGATCTGGTACGAGTTCACGGGTCGGAAGTTACGAGTGGCCGTTATAGGGAACTTTCACAGACAACAGGACGGTAAAAACACGAGCTACGGGTTACCTGGAACGCTACCAAGTCGTAGTTGTGACTTGAAGCTGTAACTTACGGTTTCAAAAGCCTGCCTTGAACACAGCATTAGCCGAAACGGCCGTGCCGCTGTTATCTGCTTTAAAGCCTAACTTGGTAGCTAAAAGTGCCGTTATATGAACATTTTAGCTTTTACAAAGTTCAGCGACACACTTTAAACGTTTCTACAGATGTTCACACAGGTCACACATGTAAAGTGCGTCCAAGCAAATTTTCGCTGAGAATTTAATGATATATTTAAAGGGACTACCAGGACTTTTGGAAAGCGATTTTCCCATGAGCCTCCGTGCGCACAGTGAAATTTTTTGGACTGACGCAAGACGGACAAAAGTGAAAACATTTGCCAAGAAAGTTTTCAGTAATCAAGAACAAAAGTCGGAGGTTCGAAGACGATCAGATACCGTCGTAGTTCCGACTATAAACGGCGATCCGGCTGCGTTATTCCCATGACCCGTCGGGCAGCGTCCGGGAAACCGAAAGTATGAAATGCTGGGCGAGCCGACCACTAAATAATGATATCAAAATAATAATAAAGACAAAACGATATATTTATCGAAAATGGACCCATTAACAAGTGGGTAACGTAGATTCATCCACATTAATATGAGACTCTTTTAGAACCAAAAACAAACTCCTCTGGGTCTCTTTAACTTACAAGAATATATAATATTTCATTGAAAACTGGTGTCACTGAACGACCTGATCACTAAATCTATGCATCGTGTCATGGTTCGGCTGTACAGTGTGGGAATAAAGGTTGAATTTAATTTATAGAAACTGTCACAACATTATTATTTATTGTACTGACGGAAATATGCTTGGACCATAGGCTGTAAAAAGAATGGACGTAGCACCCGTGACGTCACCCACTGGTTTGGGGGAGTCTGTTTTGTGCCGCTACTACGGAGGTTTGAACTGCGCCATCTTGGATTTTAGGTGGAGTCTACTTGCCATATTTGGAGAGGTGCGGTGGTTAGCCGGCTGAGAACCCGCCCACTGAACTCGAAGCAACCAATTAACGGCTGGTAAACTCTCTGTGAACCTGTCACTCAACGTAATTTATGCACAAATTTGAAGCCTAAACAATACTAAAACGGTTGTGGTACAAAAAAATAAAAGGCACCAGGCTGTAAATATGTTTTTTTAAGCTGTAAAGTCGGCTATTTTAACATGGGGCTCAATTGGAGTAGCTCCCTTCTGGTCCCAGCCCTCAGAGGCCAGACGGGAACTGCAGCTTTTTGAATGCGGAAGTGGTCTTCACAACTCCCCCCTTGGCTTGGACACACAATGTTCAAATACAGATGCACTATATGTCTCAAAGCTGCCAGTGGCAAATACAGCATATATGAATATACTTCTACCTCCAAGAGGGCGCCCTTTAGTCAGTAAATCCATATAAATATAAAATCATGGCAATTACAACAAGTGGAATCGCATTCCTACAGTTTATAAAATCTGTGACAAGAGTGAATCAGTCCAATGCTTTAACCTTTCACACTGACATCACCTGATTGTCACTTGTGAGTCGTCCGGTCGCCTGACGGCCGTGTGAGCTCCACAGACGTGATGTGGTGATTTCACCTAATTATCAGTTTTTGTTAAGTTGAATCATAATGTCGCTGTTCTGCAATAGTGAGAGTATCTAACGACATTAACACACGTCAGAGTTTGTATTTTCTGCTGCTTAAAAATTCAACATTTCAAAGACTTTTACCCAACGTAATGTAGATCATTTTATATTAAAATTTTACAAATAAACCTGATAAATTTATAACATACAGCACATTATTTAAATTGAAGCAGTTTCCAGTTTGAACCCCTCATCACAAGCAGCAGCAGCAGCACCACAGAGTAAATTGCCATCAGATGGTTTACTGTAATTACAGTTCAGATGTGAAGTGAGAGAAGTAAAATGCTGCAATGATTATATGGTTTTTTTATGTATATACTAGAGAATTTCTAACATCGTTGTTTTTATTGAAGTCAAAGATCTGAATTCTTCTTCCACCGCTGCGGCTCTGTGCCTGTTTGTTCCAGGAAATGGAAATGTGGTCGGACCCTTTACTTAATCCAGCTGTAATGCAGAGTTTTATAATAACACATTCGGTGTATCAGCTGAAAAACTGATTATGTGTCGGAGCGCATCATCTAGCTGTTTTCACAACGGCTTGATTGTTTGACCTATAATCATCAAGAAACCCCAAAAAATGTCTAGTGTGACTTGAATGTCCCACTTTGCCCAAAAGTTGATTTTATTATAGAGTTTGGGGGAAAACACAATGAATTATTACCATTTACTTATCTATCATTCAGTCAATTTTGCTTTGTATAACAATATGAAAAAAGCTGTGGGACAAATGCAGTAGGAAATAAAATGCTCTATAGTGAAATATCATAAAATACTCCAGTTTTAGTTTTCCACTTTGCAAAGACATCTGGGGATTCGAGGGTGTGTATGTTGGCTGTTTATTATTATTAACACGTGTTGACGGTACCTGTGTGTGTGTGCAGTTGGGCTGGGTTTGCACCGCGTACTGTTACTGTATGGGAGAATCTGGATTCAACCTCAACAACAATGAGGGGAAACATGCAGAGAGTTTGCTCTGAGGCCAAAACACTCCCAGACACCCACCAGCACACTCCTTTATACACTCCTCGCTGACTGTATTGAAGGCAGATGGTGGAAAGTTGACTGTCTGTGTCGTGCAGAGGTGGAAAAACCCAAAATAAACTGAAACCTGAATCGGTTTGAGACAACAGAACGATCCATCATTTGGAAAAATCACATTATTGGTTTCATAAGACTTCACTGCCCACTTCAATACGAGAGAAAACCAGCAAGAAATTTGTCACTTTGAGCAAAAACAGCCAACAAAAGAGCGCATTATAGCCGGCGTATTGACGTTTTGAAGCTAACTCTTAAATTCCTCAATAATTCACCATAAATGTGACAAAAAAAAGCTTGTTGACCATCATCTTTTGTGTTTCATGTCTTTGTTTATTGTTATTTCCTTTTCTGTTGTGTTTAAACTCTGTGTGTTGTGTTTTCAGTGTGTCAGGCTCAGGAGTACGACGACTACACGCCGGCCCCAGACTACGATAACGACTACAACGCCACCTTCGATTACAGTTTCTTTAGTAAGTTACACATTAGACATTACACATTGCACATATCAGACAGATTATATAGTATTTAATTGATTTACATAAATTAATGACATAATTAGTGAGAAATAGTTTTTTGTTAGTTGATTTGAACATTGGATATGATTTTACTGCACATTTTCTCTATTATTTGTGTCTGTCTGTGTCAGGTGTAACCGTTAAATTACCGGTGTTGGTGTTGATGTGTCACAGGTAACACCAGCAATGAAGATCTGGAGAAATTCAAGGAGCAGTACGTTGATGAGAACGAGGGCGTGGACACGGGAGGACGGCAGGACGAGGCCGTGGGACCAACTGCCGCTCCCACAACAAGGACCAGAGCAACCACAGAGGAGGCCAAGGTCGACGTTTATAACGCTGCATCGCTTCCTGTTTCTCCGGTGAGTTACGTAGATATCTGATCCACTGAATCCTACTTAAAGCTGAGGTAAACCAGGCTTAATTAAACCCAAGTCAAACAAGAGCGTATCCCAGCAGATCCCTGGTCTGAATATACAAACAAATTACACAACATCATCAATGTTTGTACTCAAACTTTAAGGAATAACATAAAAAAAAAAAAAGTCAAATCAGGTTTAAGTTAAACCAGATTAACTTTCCTGAGCTCAGGCTTTGCCCGGACTTCACTTAAACCTAAGTTCGACCCGTTTTATATCGACTCAAATAAACTCAAAGTCAGACAAACCACAGTTTGAAAAGAAATCAAAACACAAATGATAGAAAGTTATAAACAGGACTGGACATTTGAGATTTGACTGCAACTTTAATGCTGATTAATTATTTGGCTTCATCTGTTGATTATAAGATTTCTGCTACTTTCTGTCACATTGAAACAATAAATAGCTCCAAAGGTTTAACTGAAATGAAGAATTAATTAATTGAGAAGATGAATCACACCTTTTCGATCTATTTAACAACTATGAATTAAGTTTGAATTAAGGAATTCATTATTGAAGGTTGATTGATTGTGATGCCTGACTGTAACAATTTGTACACAAATTTGAATAAACTACTACTATTGGACTAAACTCAGGTTTAACTCAATCCTGAGCTAAATGTTGGATGAACGAGGTCATAAACCAGAGGTCGTGCAGTGACATCTTGACCCGAACATTTAATCTGAGGTCATCACTAAGGAGACTTTCACAAATCCACGTCTCCATCAGATACGACTCCTGAAACCTGAGCTCGCTCTAGTTTTCCTCTCTTAGCGATGGACGCGGTGAAGGCTTTTTAATATACACTACTCACAAAAAGTTAGGGATATTTGACAAGAATATCCCTATAAAAAGTTCCTGCTACAGTGGTTTTCTATCATGAAAGCCTTTTAAGTAGAAGGATGCAATGGTCATTTCTTTATCTCAAACAAAAGCTAACAAAAGTGGTGGCTATAGCACAACAAAAAACTCAATCAATTTGATCAAAGTGTTGTCTTGGTCTCATGATGTCAACATGTGAACATGGTGGAGAGGATACGATACGATAAACTTTATTGTCCCGTTCAGGGAAACTTGTCTTGAACACTGTAGCTGCTCCATAAATGCCTTGATGGCCACAATGACAAATCAAGGAGAGGGAGAGAGAAGAGGACTGTCTACAAACTGTCATTGAACCAGAACATTTAGTGGTTCAATGACAACTGAACTGAACCACTAAATCAGACGGTGCTTGTGATTTTTGTGGTTAATCATCTTGTTAGAGAACAGAACATGTTATTCAATAAGGACTGAAACATTGAACAATTGGACATGTGCATTCAAAAGTTGAGAGAAGATTCAATTGAGTTCACATGTAAAGGTCATAGTGCATTTTAGGTGAATTCTGAAATTTAATCCAAAAGCCAAACGTCTTTTCACACCAGGCCAAACTCTTCCAGACTGGTAGTAGCTACACGATTTGCTTTCCAGCTTTCGCATAAATCACATGAAGCCTGAGTCAGAGCCGGTGGGAGATCTGAAGGACCTGAAGGACCTGAAGGACCCGACGATGTGATGATCTTAAAGATGGAAGATGATTCTCGCTCATTTTTCCTACGGCGATTATTTTTAAAAACTGCTGATTCAACGCGTTACAGCTGAGAGAGCATCTGGTTTCTATTAACACTGTGTGTATGTGTGTGTATGTGTGTGTGTCCATCTGCTTCCTATAAATGTGAAGTCGATCTCTGCCAGCATCAACAACCACTCTCTTAATATCTTTAAATCCAACACTTTGAAATGAAACGTGTCGTAACAGAGAATGTGAGAGAAGTTAAACCAACAGTACAAAATGAAAACAACGCTCGTGTGTTATCGTTTATGTCATCATGTGTTTTTATTTCTCACCGAGCAAGAGCTGCTGCACACACACACACACACACGTCAGCACACATCAGATGATCAGATTTCTGCATGAAAAACAAATAGCAAGTCAAGGTTTCACGCACAGGGCTTAGTCGCGCATGTTGTGTAACTCTGTCCTGCTAGATGTTGTAAATACGCCGAAAGGCCGGAGAACGGAGACAGCGAGAAGCAGTTTGTCATTTAAAGGCCGTGCGGTTTCAGCGGTTGAGTCGTCTGAGGACGGTCTGTCATGTTTCCGAGGACGACGAGACATGTGGACCACAGATAAATGAGTCTCAGCGCTCGGCTCCTCGCAGAAGAAAAGTAAAATCACACATTGTTCTTCCAGAGCTGGAAAAACATCAGAGTCTCGTCTTTGTTTAAACCTCAGGACCCGCGAGGACGCTCTGCCCTCTTCACCCTCAGCTCTCCGTTGTGTTCTCGGACACTTTTACAGTTTTAAAGGGATAGTTCACCCAAAATTCAAATTTCATTATCTCATTATCTACTCACCCTCATGTCGACTAATAAGAGCTGGGAGAAGTTTCAGAGTCCTCCATGCCTTCTCTGAGTTACAGCGGGGCTCCGTGCAGCAGTATTTGTCTATATAATGGTTGTGAATGGTGCTCACTTTTCTTCGTCCAAAAAGACACACCAAAAAACATCCAAATACCTCCATACTGCTCGTCTGTAATGTCCCTCTTGTATTGAAGCCCCGACATGAGAAATTGTTCCGAAAAAAAATTAATAAGTCTATATTTTAAGCTTGTTTGTAGCGGAAGCTCCCAGTGTCTCAGTTCACTGCTCTTCCGGCGGAACAATTTCTCATGTCGGGGCTTCAATACAAGAGGGACATTACAGACGAGCAGTATGGAGGTATTTGGATGTTTTTTGGTGTGTCTTTTTGGACGAAGAAAAGTGAGCACCATTCATTCACAACCATCATGGACAAATACTGCTGTGTGGACCCCGCTGTAACTCAGAGAAGGCCCAAGGCCCCAAAATTTGAATTTTGGGTGAACTGTCCCTTTAAGGTTGATGCATGCAGTGACTTCTATAAAATGAGTAAAAAAGTCTCGTTCCTGCTCTGGGTTTTTCCCTCTCAGGTTACAGACGCTCTGTGCAGCTGTTCAGGAGTGGAAAATGTTTCAAATGAGAAGATAAAACTGAAGTAACAGATCCGGCTCCATTTATAAAAGATTTATCAGCTAATTATCAGTTTTATTAACATCTAATAAATCACTTTGTGTTATAAGTCAGTGACAGCAGGACATCAATCAGAACAATGTTCCTTCTTTTCCAACGAGTTGAACCACAGATTTTCTGGCAAACAGCTGCAGAACATCTGGATCGAACTGATTAGGAGGATTTACAGACCCGATGTTAATAATCCATCCATCTTCTTGCCGCTGTGGTATATTGATGTGTTGATGAAAAGAAGGGATCACCGCCGACACGTCTTCACTTGTGTTCAAAAAGAAGTTTATTAACAAGAAGAAGAACAGTGTACAAAAATGCCGAATCCTGAAGCATCCCTGGTGCCAAAGTGGGATCTTCTTCCCTAAGGCTCAAAACCATGATCTTATATACTTTCTAACTCCAAAACTCCACCTTATATCTTATCTTATATCTTATCTATATCTTATCATGACAGGCATTACGTGTCCTATAAATGTTTAACATACGCAGTTCATGTCTGTCGTTTATGGACATGAGACAGGATCCAACCTATAGAGTTTACGACCTTATGCAAGGCTCTCACGGGAAAAATGTGAACAACAGGACACACATAAAAAGAAGAACATAATACATGATGTTAAAGCTAAAAGTTCAGGTAAATAATACACTACATATTCCCCCCTTCGAGGCTCGTAGAGTCTCGACACAAAAAAGATATCATACACTTTAATGATTATCATAATGAAACTAACAGATACTTAAATATATATATATTGCTAACAACAAAACAATAATTAGCAATAAAACAATTCGTGGAGTGTGAGAGCGAAAACCTGCCAGGCAGCCAATCTTTCTTAAAATTTCCATCAAACAATCAAGACAGGAAATTCTCTCACGGCCCCTCTGCCTTAGGCAACCACTTTTTAGTACTCCATACCAATCAAAAATAAAGAATTCTTAAAGCTTATATGACATAACACAAGTAGATACATATGAAGACCTCAGACAAATAAAATCAAGCAATATCCAATTTCAGGCTGGTCAACCCATCGGATCCTCCATTGGAACTATCCCTGCCTAACATTACTCTTCCTAAACGTCAAAAAGAAAAGAAAACATCTGAGGTTTCAATATATCCACATACTAGCAAAAACATATCATGGACAATAGCAAACTTACATACATGAAAACATGAAAACATAAAATCACATTATCAAGACACTGCAGCTCCTTCGCAGCGTCCGGTTCCCATTGTAGACTTCATTAGTTCATGTTCAGTCCATTCTTCATTGTCCACAATCAGATACATCTTTTCAGGAACTCAGGGTCCCTGAAGAATCACTCTTATGGTTGTCTTCTTCCAATATCATTCTAAGAGGACAGAAAACACACAGCAGTATCTTCCGCAACAAACAACAAATACAAATTAAAACATCAAACGCATAAACACATCACACTTAAATCCCTATTGTTACAAAATCTTTTTTTTTTTCTTTTAATTTTATCCACAGACTCTCATCCATTATCTAAGAATGTTCAATCTAGAAGTCCTCGTATATGACTTTTCTAGACAAAAACTTGGCAAAAACCTTGTAAATTTTTTGACAAAACTTGGTTAACTTGACAAGTGACTGAGCATCCACCTGGTTATAACCCAATCAATCTATTTAAACAAATAAAATCCATACTATAACCTCCCCCCTTGCAACATGGGCCAACCCATGTGCTTCTTGAATCGTCAGACCTAAAAGGTCAGTGAGCACTATTAGCAATCCTTCATGATTCACCAAAGACCAATAGAATCTTAAGTGTCACCTCGGTCTATCCATAACTATTTCTTTATTTCAAGAACAGCTTCCTGTTTGTAATTGTCTCAACTATCTAAGGTAACCACACAACTTCATATTGTGTAAATTAAGCTCTTTTGATATACTGTATGTTACTGCAATAAGTATAGTAAGCTTGCTAAATTTCTAATTTTCCTTGTATTATTTAATTATACATTTTATACTGTTCATACTGGAACTTTAAAGGTGTACAGAAAAGAAAATTGAATTTAAGCCCACTCTGGGTCATAAAATTAGTGTAATAACTCATCTATCAGACGATGTAGGCCAAACTTTGTGCAAAATTCTATTTTTGAGTAAATCCGGGATGAAAGTGTGTATTTTAGTGTAGTTTTTTTTTCGCATTGGATAATGCAGGCGCACGGATTATACGTCAGCCTGTACACGATTCACCAGCCACTGATATTGGATCCGTAATCCGTCATTCAAACGTCTGAGACACGCACACACACACGGAGCTCGGGCTCGCCCAAAGCTTTGAATATCCCGCCCGCTCGATAACGACCAATCAAATTCGTTTTCCTTACTCGGGTAAACTCGTGTTGCAGCTCGTGACAACTCGGCGCGACAAACAGGACAAACGGCCATTTCTGTACACCTTTAAGAGGCAGCAGCCTCACACATTGGCTCAAATTGGGCCGTTGACCTGAGTGAGTAGTGGATCCCACACTTACGCTGGATACACACAATTTTCTTAACATGTCATGTTCTGTCCTATTTCATTTTAGTATGAGAAAGCCAGTTTTGTGGATAATTGAGTGAGACTTGTAGGATTTTTTTTTTCCCCAACAGTAAACCAACTAATCAACATTTACCAACACAATGAGTTTAAACATACTAGAAAGATTTGTTATGCAGGCCTACGCTTCATTTTATTACACTATGGCAATAACAATAATTCTTTAACTGTATAAAGGAAAAGATGGAGAATGAAAACAACAACCGTTTAGACTTCAAATTTCTGCTCATACTACATGTTACTGCCAAAGCAGTGCAATTTTACTTTCTTTACTTTAGCATCTGATGCATGTCAGTTTGGTCAATAAATGCTAAACTACAACTTATGAATTCTATGAGGTTTCATTACTATCAACAGAAATCAAAACAATATGTTGGAACTATTTATTTATTTGTAGTATTTAGTGCTCTTTAGTTTAGTATTTTGTTTAGTGAGTATTTAGTTTTGGTTATTCTTAATCAATTTATTTGATTTCATTATGATTAAATTTCTATTAGTATTCTAGTTTATTATTTGTTTACTTTAGGTGTTTCTTGGTTATTATATGTGTTTTGTTTCATTTGGACACGGTAGGAGGGCACCTGAAGTTATATAGGTAAGCTATCGGTAAGGGACCAGCATGCACCTGAGTGGGCAAATGGTTTTTTACCGGAGCGGGAGAGGCACCGGAATTTTCTTTGTTCTTTGTTTGCTCGCTTTTTGGTTAAATAAACCACGCTTTTTGTTGAAATTGGACATTTGTTTGGACATTATGTTTTTCCCATCCGCGTACACAACTTATGGTGCAACAGTGGTCCTTTGATTAGTTTGATTTGATACTTTTATTTGTTTGACAATCGGCTACTACACAATATAACACGAGTGTTGAGAAGTGGCTGTTCAACACTGCAACATTTACCTCATTCAGACAAGTATAAGTCAAAATATGTCCTTATCCTGATGTTGATATTTTACCCTGCACTTCCTAAATGTTTACATCATGTTTTAATAATATGCCAGCCAATGCAGTGGACAGTTGAGACGTAGAAGGAGAACAAATTAACTGGTTTCAACGCTAGTGTCATCACAGAGCACAAATCATCTCTTCCCAAAAGAACAGATAGGTGTATGCTCCTGATACCAGTATAGGTATTGTAGTTTTTTGTTTTTTGTAACAGAGCTCAATTAATTTTGTAAGAGGTACCAACTGACACCTCCCTTTCGGATTTTTTTGGGCAGCCCTAGAATCCTAGCTGCGGACCCCTGAGAGGGTTCAACAGTCCTCGGAATGTCATTGGCTGAGCTCTAAAGCCTCTTGGGATTCCTTTGAAATTCCCTCTGAAATTTCCTCCTCCTGGTTTGTTACACTCACGAGCAAAATGACCAACCAGTCCACAGATATAACACACTTCAGGGACTTGTTGAAAATTTGGATTGAAATGACCTCTTCTTCTCCCTAAATTACCTCGACCTCTTCCTCTCCATGCCTGCTGCTGCAGACCAAAGGTTGGCTGTGCATTATAAGCTACAGGAACCATTGATAAAGGCTGTGATGCCTGACACTGACACTGATTTGGCTGTGGTGGTGGCTGTGGCTGTTGCTGTGGCATGGACTGATTTGTCTCAGGCTGGTTCTGCATAACTACTTGCTTCTCCTCCTTCTTATTATCCACCAATTGAATTTGATTGAGCTGTCTGAGGATCTCCTGATCTTGCTCCTTCTGTTCATGCTCTTTCTTTCTATACAGCTCTACCTGGTATGCTATGTGATCTGCATAAACACTCTTTGTCATGCTCCCTAAGCCAACCACTTCTGCTAACTTGCTCCTCACTGACGGAGGCAACTCCTTCTGAATCTTAGCTCGCAAGACTGATTGTTCCAGCTGACTCTCCTCTGGATCATTCCCTGTAACATTTCTCCATACCTGATAGGCTCTCGACACATAGGATCTCGGATTTTCTTCTTGTCCTAATGATTCAACATGAATATTATCAGGGTGTACATTTGTTGGAAAAGTATCTCTTAACGCTCTATACAATCGACCTCTATTTGCTGCAAACAGCTCTGAATCATTCACAGTAGATCCCACATATCGATTATATCCAGCTTTCTGTAAAATCTCTTCCATGGCTGGAACCCCAATAATGTTTACCAGAAGTCTCTTAAAGTCTCCCATGGTAGGCTTCGTTCCCAACATAATCTCTTCCAACTTTAAAATCCAAGGATGTGCTCCATCTTGAAGAATGGGTAATTTCTCAAACAAATCTTGCATAACTGTATCATCCCAAGATTTATACACCAGATTCTGTCCTCTGATAACCACCGGACAGATCTTATCAGACTTATCTTCCTTCCTTGGTGATTTTTGGGAGGCTTTTTTCAATAACTTTTTCTTTTGCATTTGCAAGTCCTGTAATTGTTCCTGTAACAATCTCCGGCCTTTTGGTGTGGTGTATTGGTCCAAATATTTAAGGCATTGATCTATGCTTTTATCAATCCTACTTAAAGTTTGTCGTCTCTCTTCTTCTTCCCTAGAAAGAGGTTTTTTCTTGGCATGCCTTCTTGAAAATGAAGGATTCTCATTATCCATCTTTGACCCTCCTTTTCAAGCAACTGGAGAATGTCAAGCTCTATTTGTCTCTTCTCTTTATATATATATATATATTTTAATATCTTTTATTGATTTTTTATTTATTTATTTTTATTATTTTATTTTTTCCGATCACCTTATATATGGACACCAGCAACTTTATTGTTTAAATTATATCTCTATTGAGAGTTTCTTCCACTAACCATGGATAATCAATTACTCTACTAGTTCAACAGCAGTAACTACTTTTGGATTGTTTACATCTATTTTATCAATGTCATGGCTCCCATTTATTCTTGTGCTTAACTTTAACTTAACTAATTAAATATTATTTAGTTTATTTTTATTGATTAATTCATTTATAACCTCTGTATTGCCAAGGTCAACAAAAGAAAGATGAAACAAATAACTTCAAAGGAATTCAAAGTCTTATCAGATCTATCAAATTACAAAAGCTCAACATCAGTTAGCCTTGATTAATCAGTCAGTTGCCAAGTCTTCCTTCTAAATAACTACAACATACAATTTTTGGGTTTTATGTATGTGAGCAAATAAATGCACTCTGTTAATCCATACTACTAATAAAATTAAATGTACAACCAAATGTACACACTTTCATTTAAAAGCAACTAGTATTACAAAGAGTTTGTGGATAAAATCACACTGGCCTTGATCACTGGATCCAGATGCATGCACTGTTGTCCGCAAGCCTCAATCCTTGTGATCCAAGCCAGCTGTCCTCTGTCCTCCTCTAGACACACCTCTTAGGCTCTGGTCTCCTCCTTGAACTCTCGCTCCATGAAAGGAAGACAGACAAATAGTTCAGTGCTTTATAAAATCACTAGATGCACATTCCTACTGCAAACTTTTCCTTTCTTTCAAAAATTCTGTATTATAACTTTGGAACGTTATAATTTTATAAAAACATTCTCACTTTAAAGGTGATAGCTACAAGTTTAATTCCTCCTGGCCAGTAGCTCTCGCTCCAACCTTCCATTGTACTGGTCGCCAGTTACAGCAGTCGACACATGACATCAACGTTCTAATGCTGTTGCCACAGAGATCATTCCATGCCGACGTTGCCAACATAACCAGATGTAAATATATTTCGGACCCGCCAAAACTTATTAAACAATTATTTATATACTATTTTTTAAAATTCAGTAAAATTAATACTTTTATTCTGCACCCCCCTAGACATTCTGTGAATGCATTATTTTTGAAAGATGTATCCTTTGGATAAAAAAGTTAATCAGGCTTTATCAAAAAATTCTCCACTACATAAAAAAGTCCTTCTTCCAGGGCTCATATGTTTCTTACAGATTTATTTTCCAAAGTCCTCTAAACAGAGGCTTATCTCTACCAAAAAGTCCCCATAGAGAGCTCATATATTCTATCAAACGTCCTTTAAAAGTTCATTTATTTTAGACAAAATATCTTATCTCATAAATTCCTATTAATGTATATATTATCATTATTACTACTATTACTATTACTATTATTATATCTCCTGTTTCTCAAGTTATATTACCTCTTATGCCTTATTCAACATAGAGTCTATCACATTAGCCACATATACAACAAAATCAACAAACACAAAACATAATAGACAACAAACACAAAACACTCAAATGTACCGGTAAGTGATCACATATTTCTCTTGCTTAATAACTGCAGTTTCTTTCTACTTTTTAACTTCTTTTTAACTAGAAAACTATTTCAATTTCCCTATATTTTATCTCTCTCTTTAATTGTCCCACTTTTAACTTTATTCTACTCTTTAAATACCCCCTTTAACTTTCTTCTTTACCCCAAAATATCCCTTTATTCAAATTTTACCCCCCTTTTACCAGATATCCTAATTAACCCTCTTTAACCAAATGTCCAAATTCACCCTCTGTTACCAAGTATTCAAATTTACCCTCTATTCAAATGTACCCTCTTTAATCCCTTTATTTTAGTTAACCCTCTTTAACCCCAGTTCCTTTAAACCCACTAAAAACAATTCTTAACTTATATTATTACCCATTACTTAATCCCCTTTTTACCCCTTTTCTTTACCCACATACCCATTTTACCCCAAATGTCCTATTTTACTTTTACCCCAAATTCCCTATTTTACTTTTACCCCAAATCCCTATTTCCCTTTTTGCGTTGCCCGTAACGCAAACAAAAACCAAAAAACCCCCAAATTTAGGTAAATTTAGAACGATAACCTTCTTCTAATCATCAGAACAACAATCACCCACACAAAGATCTTTAACGGTGTGACCCAACAGCAAACAGACAGCAGCTCCCACGAGCAAACCAGCGCACACTTGTGTGAAAAACTCACCCTTAGTAGAAGCCGGCTGTTGCGGGAGTCGGCCCAGTGGAGCTGCCAGCCAACGCTGAGAGGCCACAAACACGCCCAAGTTCGTGACGCCAAAATTGTGGTATATTGATGTGTTGATGAAAAGAAGGGATCACCGCCGACACGTCTTCACTTGTGTTCAAAAAAGAAGTTTATTAACAAGTAGAAGAACAGTGTACAAAAATGCCGAATCCTGAAGCATCCCTGGTGCCAAAGTGGGATCTTCTTCCCTAAGGCTCAAAACCATGATCTTATATACTTTCTAACTCCAAAACTCCACCTTATATCTTATCTTATATCTTATCTATATCTTATCATGACAGGCATTACGTGTCCTATAAATGTTTAACATACGCAGTTCATGTCTGTCGTTTATGGACATGAGACAGGATCCAACCTATAGAGTTTACGACCTTATGCAAGGCTGTCACGGGAAAAATGTGAACAACAGGACACACATAAAAAGAAGAACATAATACATGATGTTAAAGCTAAAAGTTCAGGTAAATAATACACTACACCGCCTTGAAGTGTAAAACCCTGAGTTCTTCTCAGAGTTTCAGTTCAGACTAGGGATGTCACGATTACTCGCTTTCACAATTAATCCTGGTATTAAACGGCACAATTCATTTATCACAAAGATCCCTAAATACCGTCACTTTCCAAAAAAGATTATGTCAGAACCATCTTGACAGATGTGCGCCAAAGTAAAGGTAAATGCACAGACACTGGTCCATCTACCTAATGTAAATGAATCGGTAGGAATTTAAAAGTTTCCGTGTCATTTGTAACAAAAAAAAAACGATTAAAATAAACGTAAACATTTGGTAAAGATGACAATTAATTCCCCTGAGGAATATAATTGGTCCTTTATTAATAGATACTTCAAATATGTTGTGTAAATAATTAGCATTGTAATTATTTAGACTATATTTGATTTTACACATTTACACATAAGTGTTGTGAAATTAATTAATACATAATAATCGTAATACCGTGATTATTTCTCTGACAATAATCATACCAAGAAAATCTATAATCGTGACATCCCTAGTTCAGACTGAATCATCGCTGAGCAGAGATTAATGTCGACACAACAGGAACGCGTTGTTCTCTACATTTGAACCAGTTTACGTTTCACACACAGATCGACGGTGCCTGTGTCTGTGTATAAATCATTTTTAACACATTAAATGGTTCTGTAATAATAAATCTGCAGGTGTAAAATGTTTGGTCCAGATGTTCTGCAGCTGCATCGGTCTGAGTGTGACGGTGTGTTGTTTTTTTGTGTCTGCAGGGAATCAGGACGCTCGTCTGGACTCTGGTGATCCTGATCAGTCTGAACCTGCAACAGCTACGACGACACACACTATGAGACCAGACACACACTCAGCAGGTGAGACACACACACACACACACACACACACACACACACAATGGACAAGTCCTGATTTTGAAAATAAACAGTAATGTTTAATTGATGAATTGATAAATGCCTAATGAGTTATTTTGCTTTTGATATTTGAAGTATATTTAGATGCTGATACTTGAATACAGGACTTGTAGTATTCATAATTTTACCTCAGTATAACATCAGAGTACTTCTTCCACCATTGTATCCAAGTAAAGTACGAGTACTTCTTGTTCTACAGCTCGAGTAAAAGTACATTACATTTACTTTCCAGCTTCACAGTTGTGTTGAATTGCTATGTAGATGTAGTTTGTAGTTTGTCCAACAGGAGGCGCTGCAGCCTCTCTCATCTGAAGCTGATGTGTGTGTGTTTGAGTTATCAGCGCACACACACACACACACACACACACACACACACACACACACACACACACACACACACACACACACACACACACACACAGTAATGGTGCAGCCACACAAACACAACCTGTGACCTCGAGTCTCAGGGTTTAAGACGTCGTCGTCGTCTTTGTTTCTCGTTGCATCTGAAAAAAACATTAAACACCTGAGGAAAAAATCAATAAAAACATAATATCTAAAATCAATAATATGTACAATCATCATAATTTATATTAGATTATATCAAACATAATAAAGATAAAATCATGTGTAAGTTTCAGGAGCTGAGGCCGACACGATCGATCAGACTAAATGTTTTCACTGTGATGAATATAAATTTATTTAGTTTGACACTAAAGACAGAACGACACACTGCGAGTGTTGAGATGCCACAGATTCACTTGACGATTGTCCTGAATTAAACCTGCAGCTTCTGACATTTACGACACAAACCGTCGATAATATCTGACGGAGAGGATGAAACGTTTTTACTCCTCAGTAGAATTATGTAATATGAGAACAATGCGTCATGATCTGTGTCCTAAACTGAGATTCAATTCTTCATTCATGAACATTGAAGTAGAAATTAAAACGTAATGTGAAAATAATATTGATTCGTTTTAATTAAAGTGTGTTTACAGTGTATTTACTTTTATTTACATTTGTCTCTTCCTTGCCATCCAGATGTTGTTGGGTGCATTAGAAACCAGCGAGGGTCACCTGGTCTGAGGTGGGGAGGGGGTCGCTGCTCCCTCTGCGACCTTTGACCCCAGCACATAGTGAGTGACCCCTCCTCCTCCTTCACATAGCAGCTTCCTGTCCGTCACCTCGGCGTGGGACCAGGTGGAGCTCGGCCAATCACGAACCTTTATCAGCACCTCAGTTCTTATGAATATATAAAAAAAAAAAACTTTATCACGTTTCAAAGGGATGTTTTTCACAGCTTATCACTTTTTTTTTCTTTTTCTTTTTTTTTTGAACGTTGGAGAAACAGAACAGATGCAAAACATGAACATTTTTAATACACGGTCACATGTGTGAGTGTGAGTATGGAAGCCCATTAATGACAAAACTGTTGATTTGAAGATACAAAACACCTTCATCAGCACGGTGATCGATCAGTGAACCAGCTGCAATATAACAACAATAATCATGTTGTAAAAACATTTTAATATCAAGTTATGTTTCTGGCAATGACATATTGTTATTTAACAGAAGATTTATTAAAAAAGATAAAGAATGTAAAAGCAGTAAACCTGATTAGGATTAGGGTATAGACTTTGGGCCTGGTCCAAGTGATGCTCATTAACTCATTAATCCCAGAAAAAATTTACTGTGAAGTTTCATCTAGATGAATTAAATGTTCATCCAATTGACAGTTGGAAATTAGACTTTTTTTAATGAATTAAGTTGTGTTTTTTATTGTTTTCTGTCAGAAATCAGGACCATTGTACAAAAGTTATACAACTTTGCCACCGTTTTTGTCTTTGTTGTGGTTTCTGCTCAGTCAGTTGTTCAGTTGTGTCGTTAATGAGCCTCCATGTGTTTATGTTTCCGACAACTCACAGTGTGAAACCCTCTCACTCACCGTATATTTTATAGGATTTTATAGGATTTGGAAGAAAATATATTTTTTTAAATGATAAAAAAACAAAGAGAAATTTCCCGTTGTGTCTGGTTTCACTTCCTCTGACCCATTTACTCAAACTTTCCTTTTTTTTTTTTTTATCTCCACAAACATTTTCACGTCAGTTTCACTGTGAATCAAAGAAGCGGCACTTTGGAAACGAGCAGCACTTATCAGTTTATTTTATCATGTTTTTATTATTTGTTATAAATTGTTCTGAGTAAAGAAAACAAGACCAAAGTTCAAATATTTAACAACAACAACAAACCAAACCAAACCAGTTGATGTCATATTTTAACCTCTGAAGTATTTTGCTGCTTTTCTGTCAAAATAAAAGTCCTGAGAAATCATCCTGCTTTTATCTTGAAAAGCTTTTTATGGGACCAGATTAATGTTGTTTATTAGTGTTTTGTTTTGTTTTTTCAGGAAATAGAAAATATAAGAATAAAAGTTTTATAATGTTACAGTAAATAATGGAAATATATTTTCTTTTTTTTAATCAAAACACAAACAAGTAGCGAACAAACACATGATACGACTTTCAGAACAATCTAGAACAGATTTATATTTGCTTTACTGTGTAATATTTGTCTGCTTGTGTTTTTCAATAAAAATGAATTAAAACTTTTGAACAGTGTCTAATCAATGATTTTAGTGTAGTTGTCCTGCTGCACACACACACACACACACACACACACTCCTTGGACACAGTGAACACAATGAAACAAAAACATGTTGCTGAAAATACATAAAATGACAAATTCTTTGAAAATATTTCAATAAACATAGAAATGTTGATTAGTTTAGTAGTGTTTTTGTTTTTTTGGTCGCAATGCACATAATATAGTAAAAATAAACAAACAGTCAAACAATCATCATCAATCTTCCATCCAGACTCTATTCAATCAAACTTATGAGTCTGTAATTGTGGTAAAAGGAGCAGGCTGAAGTTTATTGAGTTTAAGTTTGAAAGGACATGATCATTTTTATTTCAATATTTCTAGTAAATACTTTTCCATTTATTCATTTATGAACATATACAGTATGTTTTGTCTTTTCTGGTCCCCCATGCTTAAAGGGATAGTTCAACATCTTGGAAAATTGGCCCATTGCCATAATCCCTATAGTCTTAACAGTAGGTCTGTTACGTTTAATTGTCGGTGAAAGCTATTTTTAGAACGGCGGAGCAGAGCCGCGAGCTGCTCAGAGCTACGCTACGGAGGCTCATGGGATTTCATGGTTTCACTCATTAAATACACAGTCCAACAACTCCAAAACGCTCTGGTGGACAAGTTGTGACCTGCACATTCACCACGCTATGAGATAATAACAGAACGTTACCAGACAGAGTTGTTTTAGAGGGAAATGCAGAGACATTTTGCATGAATTTACCTCTAAAACAACTCTGTCTCATAACGTTCTGTTATTATCTCATAGTGTGGTGAATGTGCAGGTCACAACTTGTCCACCAGAGCGTTTTGGAGTTGTTGGATTGTGTATTTGATGAGTTTGATGAGGGAAACTAAGAAATCCCATGAGCCTCCGTAGCGTAGCTCTGAGCAGCTCACGGCTCTGCTCCGCCGTTCTAAAAACAGCTTGCACCGACAATTAAAGGTAACAAACCTACTGCTATGACTATAGGGATTATGGCAACGGGCCAATTTGCCAAAATGTTGAACTATCCTTTTAAGAAGCAGGAGTTTACAGCACTGAACATTTAATCAGGTTGTTGATGATAAGTTGATCAACAGAAACCTGATATTATTGATAATATAACCAATATAAAGATCTATGTAAGCTGGATAATTAAACTATATTTCATTAGCTGCAGCTGTAACCGACCTGAACTCTTCATGTTTCCACATCAACGAATCAGATGTTGGAGTAAAGACTCCGAGCCGTCTGCAGCGAGGCCGCAGGCTTCACATGTGGTGGGTTTATTTCTGGTGGCCTGCGTGTGACGGCGGTTTTTGATCGTGATCGGAGGTGTCTTGTTAACGAGAAATGAGTCCGTCAGTGTCACAAACTCACAGCGAGAGTCGCGGAGGAGGAGGAGGTGACGGACGCCCGAGGCTGCACAGTTATTTCAGTCCAGGAGGAATCTGCACGACATGACGACAGCAGAGAGCCTCCGTATCACCGATTCATCATCTCAACAGTCAACAAAATATGTCTTGAAGTTTTATCCAGACTTGTTTAAACTCTGGGAAAATCCTCTGCTGTGATTAATAATTTGTGTAACATAGTTTGTACGCACATCTACTCTTACTGGTCTGGAGACTCAGACGAGGAGTCCGTCGAGTAGAAGGAAGATAAAGCACAGGTGGTAAATATAAAGTGATATAAGACCATATTCATAAGAAAATGTTGTGTTGTGTTGCTTGTTAGACTGGCAGTAGTTGTCACAGTTGTGTTAATCCAAACTCTTTCTCTCTCCACAGACAAAGTTTCAGGTTTATTTTTAGCCCCGCCCCCTCGTTCCCCACGGTGCGACGGGATTGGTTGTTTGATTTTGTGACATATAAACCTTTGTTGTTGCTAGAGTGCCTATAAAAACTTTAATTTATTTGCCATGGATTTTCTATTAGAGTTGTCATCATAATGCTGTTGTGTAGTCAATTGGCAAATCATAGTCACTTGTTACTCTGCCTCAACCAAGTCTGAAAGTAAAAAAAAGGAAATATTACGGTGTTATTACTGTCAACAACTGTACGGGTTTAGTAAAGTTAACAGAGTTCAAAGCATTGATAAGTAAGAAGAATAGTTAACAAATAGTGATAGAATTATGCAGTTGTGAGTCCAGACATGTTGTGAGTGACCTGTCAATTTGCCTCATTGAAGTCTGAAAGTTTGAAAAAAAAACAGAGAAAATGCTACGATTTTATTGCTGTCGATGACTCTACGGGTTTAGTAAACTTCGCAGAGTTCAAAGTAATTAACACAAGCATATAAATACTGCAAAACAAAGCATTTATTGACCGTTATTTAGCAATTATCGGGGTTTTCCTATTGTTTTCAATTGCCCGCCAAGCACTTCCGGGAACTTTCTGAGCCTACATGGACCATGTGATCGGCCAGCTTTTTGAACTTCCGTTGTCACCACTCTCTCTCTCTAGGCACTATAGTTGTTGGTTCAGGTGGAAATGGTGTTGATTGATTATTTCACCCTTGATATGTCTAATATATAATATAATACCTAAAAAAAAAACATCATATGGATGTTTTACAGTGTAAAATTGAACCATTATAAAATATGTCAGACGTGTTGATCTGATTGATCACTTATTAATTGTTAAAACTGGTTCTCATTTAGCTTCATATCAATAAACCAGTTGAATATGTGGTCAAGTCTCTCTGGTTGCCCCCCACAGGCTGAAGTATTTACTACACATATGCATCACACACACACACACACACACACACACACACACACACACAGACACACACACCTACCTGCAGGATGAAAGGTGTTTTTGATGATAGCACTGTGTGTTGTGTTTGGTCTCCGTCTGTGACCTTCAGTACAAACTCTGCTGTCAGCTGATAACACGTCAACGCAACTCTGTGTTACACACTCTTAATGAAAACACACACACACACACACACACACTGAGTTTTCAGCACTTTCTACACTGACGGACTCTCCTCTGACGACAAACAGCAGCAGGTTTTTTCCGGCTGAGTTACTCACACACGAAACTGACACGCACGAAGATGAAGTTAATTAGATAATACAACTGATCAGGGCTGAATCTCTGTCATTCACTCAGATGTTTAATCCTTTTTTAAACCCTCTTTAAACCAGTTTTTTCTATTTTAGTTTCTAGTTTGAAAGCAGTTTAAACTTGATTCAACACTAGTTAGGGCCACGGGCAATCGCCCCGGGCACTGGTCCCAACAGCTATGAAATAGCTGCAGGGACCAGTGCCCGGGCAAAGCCCGGGCACTACTGTTATTGTGTGGATTTTTTCTTATTATTAGTGTGAATGCTGGAAGCATTCACACTATTGTTATTCGGTTCGGCCATTTTCTGCCTTTCTTTGTCATGTAACTAGTCCTTCATACTTTGTGCTATTTCAACAATTCAAATATCAAAATGTTCAGCCTTTTCGGGACAGGTGTGCTATGTCTTTTCTCTTTTCAACTATTCATACTTTTTGCAATATTCAACTATTTCTGATTTTTTTTTCCCCATAGAGAATGCATTGGAACAGTCTTGAAACTCTTCAAATCTTCTTACTTCTTGCAGCCTTTAAAGCGTCCACATACTTTCAGCTAGAGACTTCATTCAAATTCTGAGCTGTAGACAAACTTCTAATGTATTCATCCTGTATTTACAACTTTTTCATAGCTTGCACCGTTTTTGAGATAAATCCTTTAAAAGCACATGAGGATTTCTGACAAATTTCACACTTTTCAATGAGTGTGTATGGGGTTGGGTCAGAGTGAGTGACATCATCGTTAGAGTGAGAGGGATCGAAAAAACATTCAGGATTTTTTCTGGATAAATTGCCAGCACGGCCACAAATTAAACTCTAGACACATGATTTCCTCACCGGTTTGTAGCCACACTTGTTGTGTCTCATTTAATGTGCTCAAAACAGCAGACAGACTTACAGAATTGTCTCAGTGAGCCTAATTGTGCAGCTAGACCCGCTCCAGTGGCTCATCCACTTCAATAGAAAAGTAGGAGCTGATTTTTTTAGAAAAGCAGAAATGCCCCCCTTTTCTACCTTGCGACCCTGAGAAAAGTTTTTGCCCTACAAACATTTAATGCACATCAGTGTGCTCAGGAAGGTCTCCTTGCCCAGATGGTCAGGAGGACCACATTCTAATAAGAGTTACGGTTCTCTTTTACTGGGCTGTTTTGGGAAGCTGCACAGAGCTCAAATCTCTCTGCTCTGCTCTGCTCTGTGTGCAGTTGGTCCAGCTGTTGGGGCCAGCTCGTTATCAAAGTCTATTAATAGAACAGTGCAGGTGCAGCCTGGCCGCTCGTTAAGATGTTTTTAAACACAGCCCCACACACACACATGATAAACCAGACTGACAGAGGATGTCCACGCACAAACACAGGCATCACACTCACACAGACACACACACACAGACACTCACACACAGTCACACACACACACACACATACACAAACAGACAAACACACAAACACAACACTGTTCCACACAGTAAAATGTAAGCATGGTAGTCGCCATGGTAACTTCTGAGGGCAGGCTGCCAATCAATCAGATCATTAGGGAGAGAGGAGTTTTGTGGCGCTTATCAAAAGTTTTACTTTCTGCACATGTACACGCAGACAGAGAGACCGTCAGACTCACACACCCAGACTCACACACCCAGACACACACACACACACACACAGGTTTTCAGCTCAAATTCATCAGCCTCTCAATTATTTTATACTTTTGATGTAAACATCTCCAACAATTTATATTTTTCTCATGAATTTATCTATCTATCTATCTATCTATCTATCTATCTATCTATCTATCTATCTATCTATCTATCTATCTATCTATCTATCTATCTATCTATCTATCTATCTATACCCCTCCCTATTTTTTAACCCCTCTGTCTCCTTTTTTTCTTTCTTTCTTTCTTTCTTTCTTTCTTTCTTTCTTTCTTCTACTCCTTCATTTGTATTTTACGTAACTTTTTATATCCTTCCCTCTCTATCCATCCATCCATCCATCCATCCATCCATCCATCCATCCATCCATCTACCTCTTTCTATCTATCATCCCCCTCTCTCTTTTTCTTCTTTCTTTCTTTCTTTCTTTCTTTCTTTCTTTCTTTCTTTCTTTCTTTCTTTCACTCACTCCATTTCTGTCTTTTTACTTCTTGTTTGTTTGATTGTTTCTTTCTTTCTTTCTATTCCTTTTCTCTTCCTTTGTTTTTACTCCATTTCTTTCTTTCTTTCTTTCTTTCTTTCTTTCTTTCTTTCTTTCTTTCTTTCTTTCTTTCTTTCACTCCATTTCTGTCTTTTTACTTCTTTGTTTGTTTGATTCTTTCTTTCTTTCTTTCTACTCCTTTTCTCTTCCTTTGTTTTTACTCCATTTCTTTCTTTCTTTCTTTCTTTCTTTCACTCCATTTCTGTCTTTTTACTTCTTTGTTTGTTTGATTGTTTCTTTCTTTCTATTCCTTTTCTCTTCCTTTGTTTTTACTCCATTTCTTTCTTTCTTTCTTTCTTTCTTTCTTTCTTTCTTTCTTTCACTCCATTTCTGTCTTTTTACTTCTTTGTTTGATTCTTTCTTTCTTTCTTCTCCTTTTCTCTTCCTTTGTTTTTACTCCATTTCTTTCTTTCTTTCACTCCATTTCTGTCTTTTTACTTCTTTGTTTGTTTGATTCTTTCTTTCTTTCTTTCTTTCTTTCTTTCTTTCTGTCCTTTTCTTTTTTCTCTCTTGTTTCAATCTTTCTTTCTTTCTTTCTTTCAACAATTTCTTCAGCTCATTCAGCATTGCTTCCAGCATTCACACCATTTCCATTCTTGGAAATGTTTTTTCTAGTTAGTGTGAATGCTGGAAGCATTCACACTATTGTTATTCGGTTCGGCCATTTTCTGCCTTTCTTCGTCATGTAACTAGTCCTTCATACTTTGTGCTATTTCAACAATTCAAATATCAAAATGTTCAGCCTTTTCGGGACAGGTGTGCTATGTCTTTTCTCTTTTCAACTATTCATACTTTTTGCAATATTCAACTATTTCTGATTTTTTTTTCCCCATAGAGAATGCATTGGAACAGTCTTGAAACTCTTCAAATCTTCTTACTTCTTTCAGCCTTTAAAGCGTCCACATACTTTCAGCTAGAGACTTCATTCAAATTCTGAGCTGTAGACAAACTTCTAATGTATTCATCCTGTATTTACAACTTTTTCATAGCTTGTACCGTTTTTGAGATAAATCCTTTAAAAGCACATGAGGATTTCTGACAAATTTCACACTTTTCAATGAGTGTGTATGGGGTTGGGTCAGAGTGAGTGACATCATCGTTAGAGTGAGAGGGATCGAAAAAACATTCAGGATTTTTTCTGGATAAATTGCCAGCACGGCCACAAATTAAACTCTAGACACATGATTTCCTCACCGGTTTGTAGCCACACTTGTTGTGTCTCATTTAATGTGTTCAAAACAGCAGACAGACTTACAGAATTGTCTCAATGAGCCTAATTGTGCAGCTAGACCCGCTCCAGTGGCTCATCCACTTCAATAGAAAAGTAGGAGCTGATTTTTTTAGAAAAGCAGAAATGCCCCCCTTTTCTACCTTGCGACCCTGAGAAAAGTTTTTGCCCTACAAACATTTAATGCACATCAATGTGCTCAGGAAGGTCTGCTTGCCCAGATGGTCAGGAGGACCATATTCTGATAAGAGTTACGGTTCTCTTTTTCTGGGCTGTTTTCGGAAGCTGCACTGAGCTCAAATCTCTCTGCTCTGCTCTGCTCTGTGTGCAGTTGGTCCAGCTGTTGGGGCCAGCTCGTTATCAAAGTCTATAGTGCAGGTGCAGCCTGGCTGCTCGTTAAGATGTTTTTAAACACAGCCCCACACACACACATGATAAACCAGACTGACAGAGGATGTCCA
Source organism: Trachurus japonicus (assembly GCF_045865225.1). Lineage (NCBI taxonomy): Eukaryota > Metazoa > Chordata > Actinopteri > Carangiformes > Carangidae > Trachurus > Trachurus japonicus. The sequence continues at coordinate 11,923,181 of NC_140917.1, forward strand.
CGCACAAACACAGGCATCACACTCACACAGACAGACACACACAGACACTCACACACAGTCACACACACACACATACACAAACAGACAAACACACAAACACAACACTGTTCCACACAGTAAAATGTAAGCATGGTAGTCGCCATGGTAACTTCTGAGGGCAGGCTGCCAATCAATCAGATCATTAGGGAGAGAGGAGTTTTGTGGCGCTTAACAGTTTTACTTTCTGCACATGTACACACAGACAGAGAGACCGCCAGACTCACACACACACACACACACACACAGGTTTTCAGCTCAAATTCATCAGGCTCTCAATTATTTTATACTTTTGATGTAAACATCTCCAACAATTAATTTTTTTCTCATGAATTTAAGTTCAGACGTTTAGTCTTTCCAACTCTATTAATAGTAGTACAATTACAGGTGGAGCCTGGGATATAGGACGCAGCATTTATCTATCTATCTATCTATCTATCTATCTATCTATCTATCTATCTATCTATCTATCTATCTATCTATCTATCCCCCTCCCTATTTTTAACCCCTCTGTCTCCTTTTTTTCTTTCTTTCTTTCTTCTACTCCTTCATTTGTATTTTACGTAACTTTTTCTATCCTTCCCTCTCTATCCATCCATCCATCCATCCATCCATCTACCTCTTTCTATCTATCATCCCCCTCTTTCTTTCTTTCTTTCTTTCTTTCTTTCTTTCTTTCTTTCTTTCTTTCTTTCTTTCCTTCTTTCTTTCACTCACTCCATTTCTGTCTTTTTACTTCTTTGTTTGTTTGATTGTTTCTTTCTTTCTTTCTATTCCTTTTCTCTTCCTTTGTTTTTACTCCATTTCTTTCTTTCTTTCTTTCACTCCATTTCTGTTTGTTTACTTCTTTGTTTGTTTGATTCTTTCTTTCTTTCTTTCTACTCCTTTTCTCTTCCTTTGTTTTTACTCCATTTCTTTCTTTCTTTCTTTCTTTCTTTCTTTCTTTCTTTCACTCCATTTCTGTCTTTTTACTTCTTTGTTTGTTTGATTCTTTCTTTCTTTCTTCCTTCCTTTCTTTCTTTCTTTCTTTCTTTCAACAATTTCTTCAGCTCATTCAGCATTGCTGGAAGCATTCACACCATTTCCATTCTTGGAAATGTTTTTTCTAGTTAGTGTGACTGCTGAAGCAGTCACACTATTGTTCTTCTGTTTGGCCATTTTCTTCCGCCTTTTTACGGTCTTCTTCTAGTCCTTCATACTTTGTGCTATTTCAACAATTCATATATCAAAACGTGCAGCTTTTTTTGAACTTTATCGGCATTACTTTTCTCTTTTTAACTATTTATACTTTTTAAAATATTTAACTTTTTCACAAAAAATCTCACATTCATCAAAGTCTCAACCTCTCTTCTTCACAACTCCACTGTAGTGTAGGGGTTAGGGTGGATGTTTGCCAACCCTAAGGTCACTGGTTCAAATCCAAGGGAAGAACTCTTGTTATGTTATGTTGAATTCTGCTCTCCTCCCCCGCCTTCAATTGGTTACAGGTGTTTGTTATCTCCTTGATTACTCGTACCAGTTTGCAGCACATCATCACATTACAATGAATGACAACAGGTTTGAAAGCAGTGTGCTCTCTGTAGCCGAGTGGCAGAGTAAAGGTTTAGTGATCTTATGGTCATGGGTTCGATTCCTGCCTCAGTCTTTTCACTTCATTGCTTGACTTTTGATTCCAATTATTCAGCTGTCATTGGACAGTTTTTGATTCCTCATAGTATAAAGCTCATTGTAACTCAGGTTCTCTGTGGCCATATGGTTAGTGCTCAGCCTGAAATTCACAGACATTTTCATTCTAAGTCATTCAAGCTTGACTCTCAAGCTTTCTTGATGTTGACAGTGTGCAGATCATTAACAGACAACAGTCTCTGCAACTGTGTGTGCACCGTGGCCTAGAGGCAGAGTGGAAGTCTAATGACCATGAGGATGTGGGTTCGATTCTGACCTTGGTCAAACATTTGTATGGTGATCACAGCTTGCACTATTTGCTAATTCTGCAACAGCGTTCAGTTGCTGTCAGCAGTCACACCATTTCCATTCTTGGAAATGCTTTTTCTAGTTAGTGTGAATGCTGGAAGCATTCACACTATTGTTATTCAAATCTTTATTCTCTTTTATTTTTATTCTTACTACTTTCCGCCTTTCTACGGTTTTAAACTAGTCCTTCATACTTTGTGCGATTTCAACAATTCATATATCAAAACGTGCAGCTTTTTTTGAACTTTATCGGCATTACTTTTCTCTTTTTAACTATTTATACTTTTTAAAATATTGAACTTTTTCTGCAATTTTTTTCCCATAGGAATGCATTGAAAACATCTTCAAACTTTTAAAATCTTCTTACTACTTTGAACCTCTAAAACTTCAGCATACTTTCTCCCACAGACTCCATTTCACTTTTAAACTGTAGACAAACTTTTAATCTATTCACATATTACTCAGCTTATTGATATCTTCAACAGTTTTTAGGTATTTGGCTGTTTTAAAATCATTAACATTTTCGACAAAATCCAGCTTTATAATGGTTGTGTATTGCGCTTAACGAGCAGGGCTTAGAGTGAGTGACATCATCGTTAGAGTGAGAGGGATCGAAAAAACATTCAGGATTTTTTCTGGATAAATTGCCAGCACGGCCACAAATTAAACTCTAGACACATGATTTCCTCACCGGTTTGTAGCCACACTTGTCGTGTCTCATCTGATGTGCTCAAAACAGCAGACAGACTTACAGAATTGTCTCAGTGAGCCTAATTGTCCAGCTAGACCCGCTCCAGTGGCTCATCCACTTCAATATAAAAGTAGGAGCAGATTTTTTTAGAAAAACAGAAATGCCCCCCTTTTCTACCTTGCGACGGCAAGAAAAGTTTTTGCCCTACAAACATTTAATGCACATTGGCTCGCTCAGGAAGGTCTCCTTGCCCCAGTAGTCAGACCACATTCTGATAAGAGTTACGGTTCTCTTTTACTGGGCTGTTTTGGGAAGCTGCACAGAGCTCAAATCTCTCTGCTCTGCTCTGCTCTGTGTGCAGTTGGTCCAGCTGTAGCGGCCATCTCGTTATCAAAGTCTATAAACAGTGCAGCTGCAGCCTGGCCGCTCGTTAAGATGTTTTTAAACACAGCCCCACACACACACATGATAAACCAGACTGACAGAGGATGTCCACGCACAAACACAGGCATCACACTCACACAGACAGACACACACAGACGCTCACACACAGTCACACATGCACACATACACAAACAGACAAACACACAAACACAACACTGTTCCACACAGTAAAACGTAAGCATGGTAGTCGCCATGGTAACTTCTGAGGGCAGGCTGCCACACAGGTGTAATCAATCAGATCATTAGGGAGAGAGGAGTTCTGTGGCGCTTAACAGTTTTACTTTCTGCACATGTACACAGAGAGAGAGACCGCCAGACTCACACACCCAGACACACACACACACACACACACACACACAGGTTTTCAGCTCAAATTCATCAGGCTCTCAATTATTTTATACTTTTGATGTAAACATCTCCAACAATTTATATTTTTCTCATGAATTTAAGTTCAGACGTTTAGTCTTTCCAACTCTATTAATAGTAGTACAATTACAGGTGGAGCCTGGGACATAGGATTCAGCTTTTAACATGTGTCCTATCTATCTATCTATCTATCTATCTATCTATCTATCTATCTATCTATCTATCTATCTATCTATCTATCTATCTATCTATCTATCTATCTATCTATCTATCTATCTATCTATCTATCTATACCCCTCCCTATTTTTTAACCCCTCTGTCTCCTTTCTTTCTTTCTTTCTTTCTTTCTTTCTTTCTTTCTTTCTTTCTTTCTTTCTTTCTTTCTTTCTTTCTTTCTTTCTTCTACTCCTTCATTTGTATTTTACGTAACTTTTTCTATCCTTCCCTCTCTATCCATCCATCCATCCATCCATCCATCCATCCATCCATCCATCTACCTCTTTCTATCTATCATCCCCCTCTCTCTTTTTCTTCTTTCTTTCTTTCTTTCACTCCATTTCTGTCTTTTTACTTCTTTGTTTGTTTGATTGTTTCTTTCTTTCTTTCTATTCCTTTTCTCTTCCTTTGTTTTTACTCCATTTCTTTCTTTCTTTCTTTCTTTCTTTCTTTCTTTCTTTCTTTCTTTCTTTCTTTCACTCCATTTCTGTCTTTTTACCTCTTTGTTTGTTTGATTGTTTCTTTCTTTCTTTCTACTCCTTTTCTCTTCCTTTGTTTTTACTCCATTTCTTTCTTTCTTTCTTTTTTCTTTCTTTCTTTCACTCCATTTCTGTCTTTTTACCTCTTTGTTTGTTTGATTGTTTCTTTCTTTCTCTCTACTCCTTTTCTCTTCCTTTGTTTTTACTCCATTTCTTTCTTTCTTTCTTTTTTCTTTCTTTCTTTCTTTCTTTCACTCCATTTCTGTCTTTTTACTTCTTTGTTTGTTTGATTCTTTCTTTCTTTCTTTCTGTCCTTTTCATTAGTGTGACTGCTGAAGCAGTCACACTATTGTTCTTCTGTTTGGCCATTTTCTTCCGCCTTTTTACGGTCTTCTTCTAGTCCTTCATACTTTGTGCCATTTCAACAATTCATATATCAAAACGTGCAGCTTTTTTTGAACTTTATCGGCATTACTTTTCTCTTTTTAACTATTTATACTTTTTCAAATATTTAACTTTTTCACAAAAAATCTCACATTCATCAAAGTCTCAACCTCTCCTCTTCACAACTCCACTGTAGTGTAGGGGTTAGGGTAACTGCCTGCCAACCCTAAGGTCACTGGTTCGAATCCAACGGAAGAACTCTTGTTATGTTATGTTCAATTCTGCTCTCCTCCCCCGCCTTCAATTGGTTACAGGTGTTTGTTATCTCCTTGATTACTCATACCAGTTTGCAGCACATCATCACATTACAATGAATGACAACAGTTTTGAAAGCAGTGTGCTCTCTGTAGCTGAGTGGCAGAGTAAAGGTTTAGTGATCATATGGTCATGGGTTCGATTCCTGCCTCAGTCTTTTCACTTCATTGCTTGACTTTTGATTCCAATTATTCAGCTGTCATTGGACAGTCTTTGATTCCTCATAGTATAAAGCTCATTGTAACTCAGGTTATCTGTGGCCATATGGTTAGTGTGTTAGGTGTTGTGCTATTTCAACAATTCATATATCAAAACGTGCAGCTTTTTTTGAACTTTATCGGCATTACTTTTCTCTTTTTAACTATTTATACTTTTTCAAATATTTAACTTTTTCTGCAAATTAAACTCTAGACAAATTATTTTCTCCAGTTTTGTAGCCACACTTGTCTTCTGGCTAAAATTCTGGTCAAAAATGCAAAGAGACTTAGATAATAATTTTAAATATTTTTTAAATGCAGCCAGGGAGCTCTCTGCTCTCATTCAGCCCAATGCTGAGAATTCTCCACAACTCTGTCTGAAACATGCTTATGTCTGTGCTCTCTGTGGCGAAGTGGCAGAGTAAAGGTTTATTGATCATGAGGTCATGGGTTCGATTCCTTACTTTTTTTTTTAAGCAGAAGCCAGTGATCCTCTTATCAAAGGTTTTCTTTACCCCTCACATACTGTCTCTGTCTGTAGCCTAGTGGTTAGCTTGCTGGTCTGGAGACCTGAAGGTTGCTGGTTCAAATCTTGCCTCAACAACAATTATAGTGAATTATTTTCCCAGTTGTCCTTTGTTGACTTCTGATAACTTGCTTCATGTTGAAACTGCTGCTCTCAGCCTGAAATTCACAGAAATTTTCATTCTAAGTCATTCAAGCTTGACTCTCAAGCTTTCTTGATGTCAGAGTGAGACAGTGTGCAGATCATTAACAGACAACAGTCTCTGCAACTGTGTGTGCACTGTGGCCTAGAGGCAGAGTGGAAGTCTAATGACCATGAGGTTGTGGGTTCGATTCCGACCTTGGTCAAACATTTGTATGGTGATCACTGCTTGCACTATTTGCTAATTCTGCAACAGCGTTCAGCTGCTTTCAGCAGTCACACGCATTTCCATCAGGAAATGATACTTTATCTAGTTTTTCTCTCTTGTTTCAATCTTTCTTTCTTTCTTTCTTTCAACAATTTCTTCAGCTCATTCAGCATTGCTGGAAGCATTCACACCATTTCCATTCTTGGAAATGTTTTTTCTAGTTAGTGTGACTGCTGAAGCAGTCACACTATTGTTCTTCTGTTTGGCCATTTTCTTCCGCCTTTTTACGGTCTTCTTCTAGTCCTTCATACTTTGTGCTATTTCAACAATTCATATATCAAAACGTGCAGCTTTTTTTGAACTTTATCGGCATTACTTTTCTCTTTTTAACTATTTATACTTTTTAAAATATTTAACTTTTTCACAAAAAATCTCACATTCATCAAAGTCTCAACCTCTCTTCTTGACAACTCCACTGTAGTGTAGGGGGTAGGGTAACTGCCTGCCAACCCTAAGGTCACTGGTTCGAATCCAAGGGAAGAACTCTTGTTATGTTATGTTGAATTCTGCTCTCCTCCCCCGCCTTCAATTGGTTACAGGTGTTTGTTATCTCCTTGATTACTCATACCAGTTTGCAGCACATCATCACATTACAATGAATGACAACAGTCTTGTAAGCAGTGTGCTCTCTGTAGCCGAGTGGCAGAGTAAAGGTTTAGTGATCATATGGTCATGGGTTCGATTCCTGCCTCAGTCATTTCACATCATTGCTTGACTTTTGATTCCAATTATTCAGCTGTCATTGGACAGTCTTTGATTCCTCATAGTATAAAGCTCATTGTAACTCAGGTTCTCTGTGGCCATATGGTTAGTGTGTTAGGTGTTGTGCTATTTCAACAATTCATATATCAAAACGTGCAGCTTTTTTTGAACTTTATCGGCATTACTTTTCTCTTTTTAACTATTTATACTTTTTCAAATATTTAAAGGGATAGTTCACCCTAGAATGATATTTCGCTCATTATCTACTCACCCTCATGTTGACTAAGGGCTGGAAGAAGTTTCAGATTCCTCCGTGGCTTCTCTGAGTTACAGGGGGTCTCGGCATAGCAGTGCATGTCCATATAACGGTTGCAAAGGGACACCGGAGCTCTTCGTAAAAAAACACACACAAAAAAACATCCAAATACCTCCATGATGCTCGTATGTAATGTCCGTCTTGTGCTGAAGCCCCAAATTGCGTAATTGTCCCGAAAAAAATTAAATAAGTCTATATTTTAAGCTTGTTTGTAGCGGAAGCTTCTCGAAGCTCCTCTTCCTGGTCCGTCCAAATCTCGCGTGATTCGCAGTAACCGCACTGACGCATACTGACGCCGGCGCAAATCACGCGAGATTTGGACGGACCAGGAAGAGGAGCTTCGAGAAGCTTCCGCTACAAACAAGCTTAAAATATAGACTTATTTAATTTTTTTCGGGACAATTACGCAATTTGGGGCTTCAGCACAAGACGGACATTACATACGAGCAGCATGGAGGTATTTGGATGTTTTTTTGTGTGTGTTTTTTTACGAAGAGCTCCGGTGTCCCTTTGCAACCGTTATATGGACATGCACTGCTATGCCGAGACCCCCTGTAACTCAGAGAAGCCACGGAGGAATCTGAAACTTCTTCCAGCCCTTAGTCAACATGAGGGTGAGTAGATAATGAGCGAAATATCATTCTAGGGTGAACTATCCCTTTAACTTTTTCACAAAAAATCTCACATTCATCAAAGTCTCAACCTCTCTTCTTCACAACTTCACTGTAGTGTAGGGGTTAGGGTAACTGCCTGCCAACCCTAAGGTCACTGGTTCAAATCCAAGGGAAGAACTCTTGTTATGTTATGTTGAATTCTGCTCTCCTCCCCCGCCTTCAATTGGTTACAGGTGTTTGTTATCTCCTTGATTACTCGTACCAGTTTGCAGCACATCATCACATTACAATGAATGACAACAGGTTTGAAAGCAGTGTGCTCTCTGTAGCCGAGTGGCACAGTAAAGGTTTAGTGATCATATGGTCACGGGTTCGATTCCTGCCTCAGTCTTTTCACTTCATTGCTTGACTTTTGATTCCAATTATTCAGCTGTCATTGGACAGTCTTTGATTCCTCATAGTATAAAGCTCATTGTAACTCAGGTTCTCTGTGGCCATATGGTTAGTGCTCAGCCTGAAATTCACAGACATTTTCATTCTAAGTCATTCAAGCTTGACTCTCAAGCTTTCTTGATGTTGACAGTGTGCAGATCATTAACAGACAACAGTCTCTGCAACTGTGTGTGCACCGTGGCCTAGAGGCAGAGTGGAAGTCTAATGACCATGAGGATGTGGGTTCGATTCCGACCTTGGTCAAACATTTGTATGGTGATCACAGCTTGCACTATTTGCTAATTCTGCAACAGCGTTCAGTTGCTGTCAGCAGTCACACCATTTCCATTCTTGGAAATGCTTTTTCTAGTTCTCCTTCATCTTCCGGACGCTTTTTCGGTTCGCTACTAGTCCTGCAACTCGAAGAGTTGCAGGCCAAATTATATATCAAAACGTGCGTCTTGATCGGGATCGGTGTGCTATTACTTTTCTCAACAGTGTACGAATTTTTCGCGACGTAGTCGCGAAAAACTGCGCAAAAATTTTGCATGTAAGTCAATGGGACGGGCGAAAAAAAAAGACCGAAAAAGACCAATCATTGGAGTTTAACAGACGTCTACTGCTCAGGCATACTTTCACCTAGAGACTCCATTTAAACTTTAAACAGTAGACACAAGTCTTGTGTATTGTCGTATTACTCCACGTTTTGATAGGTCATATAGTTTTTGATCAATCCCTGATCAATGACCATGATCATTTTTGGAGAAATTATGAGTTTATAATGGGTGTGTATTGCATGGAATGTTCGTGTCAGAGTGCGTGACATCATCGGTTAGAGTGGGAGAGAGTGAAGAAACATTCTGTATTTTTTCTGGATAAATTGCCACCACGGCCACAATTTACACTCTACAGACATAATTTTTTCAGAATTTGTAAGACAAACTTGTTATCTCTCATGTCATGTGCTCAAAATATCAGAGAGACTTACAGAACTTACAGAATCAGCCTCTGAGTGCGGCCACGTCTGTCCCTGCTCCTCATTGAGTCCAATACAAATATTTTCTGAGAGGAGCAGAACGGCCTGATGTTTTAAAACTGCCAGCGTCGCCAAAATATTTACTGTAGAAACACCAAATCGTACCGAAATTTTCATTAAGTCCTTAGAGCAACGTTGATCTGTGTTTTGTTCTGATAGGAGTTACCGTTTTGTCATGCTAAGCCTAATTGTGAGGCCGGTTTAGAGGCAGAAAATGGCTGTTTTTCTCCACGTTTCTGTCTGTCTCAGCCTGCGGGGGCCCCTATCGCCGTGGTAACCTCTTTGATCCTCAGGCCAGGGCTCGTTAACTTCATAAACAATCCACCTGGCGCTCGTTTAAATGTTTATAAACACAGACACAGCTAAATCAGACTGACACAGGATGCAGCTACTAACTAACTATGTGACAAGTCAGTCACACACACACACACACACACAGACTCTAGAGCCAGCTTCATGTGATTACAGTCACACACACACACACACACACACACACACACACACACACACACACACACACACACACAGGTAACCTAATGTGGTTACAGCTCCTCCATATCAGTGCTTATAGAAAGATGATCATGTGTCTGTCTGATCAGCTCTGTCTTGACCTTAAGATCGTGGGTTTGATTCCCATGTTGACAGAGATGGCACAACCCGCAGTAGCTCCCGTGGCCCATTCAAAATTTCCCGAGAGGAAATTTTCTAGTTTAATCTTAGTAGTGTAACTAGTGTGTAATCCTGATTTAAACCTGACTTAATCCTGGTTTGAGTCCAGTTTAAAACCTTATTTAACGTTGGTGGAAATCTTATTTAATCCTAGTTTAAACCTGTGTTATCTTAACCTGAACCAGGTGCTGTAGAACTAAAAACACTAAATTTACTTTGTGTACCGAATGTGTCCTTGGTATTTTGGTGCCATCCCAAATGTATGTTATTGTTTTACAAATGTATATTTTTTAATGTGTACCGAATGTGTCTTTGGTACTTTACCTCATTGTTGCTCTTTCTTAAGGTTACCCTTTAACATCAGGCAGAGGGACTGGCGATGAAAACTAGCTTTTTTAGCTACATTTACATGTCTCTTTTTTTTTTTTTACAATGTTTTATTAATGTACATTGTCCCTTGACAAATAAATTAAACTGAAACTGAAACTAAAGCACATTTATGATGATTATGAATAAATAAATGATGAAAAGTGTTGAATATTTACACACACACACACACACACACACACACACACACATCTGTATCTTTACTCTGTGTTTATACGGCATAATTTATTCGTAATTCAAATTGGATCAAATAATCAATGCGCGACTATTTTACCGATCCACTGACCGATAACGACAGGTGCGGCCACGCCCCCAGTCTGTGATGTCACAGGTGTTTTCAGGCTGTGACTGTATCTTCCAGCGCTGACACATTAATGTTAAACTTTTCTAATCTCTAACTTTCAGCTGGAGCCTCATTTTTCTTCTCCTGAAGGTCACTGGTGTCTCCAGACGGAGGAGGAGGAGGAGGAGGAGGAGGAGGAGGAGGAGGAGGTCATCCGCTGTCTTCTTCTTCTTCTTCTCTGGGTTTTTCTGAATAAACAGCGTCCTGTGTGACGTCGGCTTCAGCCTCGACTGTCGACTGCAGATTTATCTTCAGCTGCTGTTTATTCAGACAGAAGTGGACCGCACGTTTACTCTCTGAATAAAGAGTCAGAGATTTAAAAAACTTTTTTTTTTATCTGCAGGAACTAAACCAGGAAGACAAACAGCTGGAAACACATTTACATCATCCAGATGTTCAGTGTAAAAGCAGAAAAATTAAATACATAAAAGTACTATTTCACAACAATACACATTATTTTACTGTGTCATAATTATCAGTGTGTTCATTTCTGTCACAGCTGCTTTATTATTGACTATGTGGTTGATGATGAGCGAGCAGTACTTCAAGGGATAGTTCACCCAAAATTAAAATTTCTCATTTCTCATTTCTCATTTTCTCATTTCTCTAACTCATTATCTACTCACCCTCATGTCGACTAAGTGCTAGGAGAAGTTTCAGAGTCCTCCGTGCCTTCTCGGAGTTACGGGGGGGCTCCGCGCAGCAGTATTTGTCCATATAATGGTTGTGAATGGAGCTCACTTTTCTTCGTTCAAAAAGACACACCAAAAAACATCCAAATACCTCCATACTGCTCGTCTGTAATGTCCCTCTTGTATTGAAGCCCCGACATGAGAAATTGTTCCGCCGGACACAGGAAGAGCAGTGAACTGAGACACTGGGAGCTTCCACTGCAAACAAGCTTAAAATATAGACTTATTTAATTTTTTCGGAACAATTTCTCATGTCGGGGCTTCAATACAAGAAAAATTCAAATTTTGGGGCCTTGGGCCTTCTCTGAGTTACAGCGGGGTCCACACAGCAGTATTTGTCCATATAATGGTTGTGAATGATGCTCACTTTTCTTCATCCAAAAAGACACACCGAAAAACATCCAAATACCTCCATGCTGCTCGTCTGTAATGTCCCTCTTGTATTGAAGCCCCGACATGAGAAATTGTTCCGCCGGAAGAGCAGTGAACTGAGACACTGGGAGCTTCCGCTACAAACAAGTTTAAAATATAGACTTATTTAATTTTTTTCGTAACAGTTTCTCATGTCGGGGCTTCAATACAAGAGGGACATTACAGACGAGCAGTATGGAGGTATTTGGATGTTTTTTGGTGTGTCTTTTTGGACGAAGAAAAGTGAGCATCATTCACAACCATTATATGGACAAATACTGTACTGCTGCGCCGAGACCCCCTGTAACTTAGAGAAGGCACGGAGGACTCTGAAACTTCTCCCAGCCCTTAGTCGACATGAGGGTGAGTAGATAATGAGTGAAATTTGAATTTTGGGTGAACTATCCCTTTCAGTAAAACTTCATTTGCTGGGTGTTTTATAAACACACGTCCGTTGCCGACGGAGAGTTTGCTGTAGATGTTTGTGTGTTTGGAGATGCAAGGTTTTGGTTGGTCAGCGCGGCGGCTTCGCTGCAGCGGTTTGACATTTAGCTGTTAATGAGAGCCGAGATGAAACAGCAGAGAGCGAGAGGAGCTGCAGGTCGCCTCACGATGCAAATCAGACAGAGAAAAGGGCAAAACAGTTTCCTCCTGCGTCATCATTAAACACGAACCCCGAGGTCAGCCGCCTCAGACCCGCCGCCGCCTCTAGGCACGATGGGAGATTCACCGGTAAACAACAATCAAATGAGACAAAGGGAGTGATTGCTCAGAGCTCCTGACCTCTGACCTCTGACCACGAGCAGCTAGAAACCGAAGCTGTTAATGAACAGGTGGGGAGTGATGTGTGTGTGTTTACAAAAACACAGGTAACAGGTCTCATGAGGATTCAACACCGAGTTTATCAGACTGAACATCAGCGTGCAGTGTGGAGGCGTCGACTTTAACACACTTGATTCAACACAGAGCCACTCGGTCTGCTTGGGATTTAAAAAACAAAAGAAATAAAACACAAAGACTCACATCAGCAATTTCAATTGTTACAGTGAAATCACATAAACATGGCACATCAAGTTTAATTTTGGTGAAGTAACACAACTCAAGACAACCACAAAGAGATTTAACAAAATCTACAAGGAGATGTGCAAAATCACAGGAAACAAGCATAAGGAGAAAAGAAAAATCACAAAAACACAAAAAAAAGACACACAAAACAACAGAAACACACACAGTATCCACAAAGCAACCACAACATGACACAAAACAATCACAAAAGTACAAAAAAGTCGCAAAACAAATGAAAAGACACACAAAATAATCACAAGAACACGCAAAATATCTTTAAAAAATAACAAACATAGTGACACAAAATAACCACAAAGATGCACACAACAGCCACAAAACACACAAAAAGTAAAACAAAACAACCACAAAGTGACATAAAACAACCATAATGCGATAAAACTATCACAAAAACCACAAAACAATGTACAAAAGCTACAAAATCATAGAAATCAACCATAGGAGACACAAAAAATCACAAAAACACAAAAAAGACACACAAAACAACAAAAAGAACACACAAAATATCCACAAAGCAACCATAAAATGATGCAAAGCAATCACAAAAACAGCCACAATGAAACACATAAAACCACTGAGAGTCACCATACAATAAGAAAGAGACAGAAAATTACCACATCTACACAAAACAACCACAAAGACACACAAAAAAACACAATGTGACGTGAAAAAAAAACCCACAGTCACAAAACAACTGGAAAGACACACAAAATAATCACAAGAACACACAAAATATCTCAAAAAATTACCACATAGTGACACAAAATAACCACAAAAACACACAAAACATAAAACAACTATAATGTGATAAAAACACACAAAACAATCCCCAAGAATACACAAAATATCCACAAACAACCATAATGTGACACAAAAAAACCATAGAGTCACAAAACACATGTAAAGACACATCAAGAACACACAAAATACCTTAAGTGACCACATAGTGACACAAAATAACCCCAAAAACACACAAAATAACCACAAAGTGACATAAAACAATGATAATTTGATAAAAACACACAAAACAATCACAAGAATACACAAAATATCCACAAAACAACCAAAATGTGACACACATTAAAGTGACCGTGATACAAAATAACCACAAAGACGCACACAACAACCACAAAAACACACAAAATAACCACAAACAAAATAACCACAAAGTGAAATAAAACAACCATAATGTGATATAAAAAGATATAAAATCACAAAAACCACAAAACAATCACAAGAATACACAAAATATCCACAAAAAAAAACGATAATGTGACACAAAAAAACCCCCACAGAGTCACAAAACACATGTAAAGACACATCAAGAACACACAAAATACCTTAAAGCAGAAGTAAGCGATCCGGTCGTTTTCGCTAATGCTGCGTTCGAGGCAGGCTTTTGAAACCGTAAGTTACAGCTTCAAGTCACGACTTACGACTTGCGTAGCGTTCCAGGCAAACCCACTCGTGTTTTTCCGACCTGTTTTACCTGTGAAAGTCACTATAACGGCCACTCGTAACTTCCGACCCGTGAAGTCGTACCAGATCGAACTGGTACGACTTCACAGGTCGGAAAAACACGAGTTACGGGTTACCTTGAATACGAGGATACGATAAAAGTTTTCTCCTCGGCTCAGAGCAGAGCAGAGTGACTGACAGACCCGTGTTTCGGTCCAAACACTCTATGTAAGTGATTGCTGTCGGAAGATACAACTATTTAAGACTTATATTAACACAAAAATATCGCTTACTTCTGCTTTAAGTGGCCACATAGTGATACAAAATAACCACAATAAAGACGACCACAGTCTGAGTTTCTGCTCCTTCACTGTAGATTTCATTGATCGTCTTGTTTTATGAATCACAAACAATCAATAGCTAATTGCTCGTGATCTTTACAAACAAAACGTCTCCACGGTGACGAGCTGCCGAGTCTCTGAGGTCGTCGTCGTCGTGGTCTTCGGCAGTGAGTCACAGTCTGACGACCTTTGACCTCTGGACAACAACAACAACAACGACGACAACACAGCGAGGTCTGCAGGGTGTTTGCACGTAAACACATCAGCAGCAGCAGCATCGACCTGTTCCATATTCACCACGAAGGCAGACGCATCATCAATCAGCAGCACGCCACGCCACACGTCCACGCCGTTTCATCTGACGTGATGAATACATGAATAACAATGTGAGCAAGCGGGTGTCACACGGGAGGAGGAGGAGGAGGAGGAAGAGGAAGAGGAGGAGGAGGAGGAAGAGGAGGCGCTATAAATACAGGAGGAGGCGTGAGGAGTGAGGAGAGACGAGGAGCTCGACTGAGACGATACCACCTGAAGTCAAACCAAGACAGAGGAAGAAGTAGAACAAGAAAAAAGTGGAAAGTTAAAGACGAGGAAAGTGGAGCTGACATCACACGCCAACGTAGAAGAAAAAGAAAAGGAGGAAAAGGAGAAGAAGCTGAACGTTATTCCTGCAGGATCTTAAATCGTCTCTTTTGCATTTAATCGTGAGTCCAACAGAACTTCATTCACTTTTTTTTTTTACTGTTTTTTATATCTTTTTAAGTCTAATTTTACATTTTATTCTGTCGTTCATGTGTTTTTTTTCTCTGTTTCTCTATTTATTCTTTTTTTTATTTTATTTTTAGGTAATTTAAAGCTAGTTTTGGTGATGGAGAGCATGCGAGCCGTCGTCTACCTGTCTGTCTGTCTGTCCGTGCTGACGTCGCTCTGTCAGGGTCAGAGGTCGGCCGACAACCAAGCGCCACCGTCGGCGCTGGATGAGCAGGTGCTCGGACTCACGACCAGAGAGCTGGTGAGTGAGTCACATGATCTGGTTTAAATAAAGTTGTATTGAATTGTACATTACACTGTACTGTAGGTGCAGGTAAACTACTGTTGCTTTAAGGTGGTAAATGTAAATGTCATGTTGAAACAGCCGGTAAATGGAGGTAAGACAGAAACAAACAATGTTTTCCATGTATCTAATGTTGAACTTAAACAGTTGAGTTGTAAATAATTGTAAATTAATAAAGTGAATTAGTGAATATGAGATATAAACAAACTAATTCCAACAAATTAAGGTGGTGAATGTTAAATTGTTGATTTAATATCATCAGATTAACATTAAAACAAGGTGGAAATGACCAATTGCCTCAAGTGGGAAAGGTTTAAATCATAAAAACGTTTATAAACAATCTCCAAACGGATCTAATTAAGGTGGACATTATGAGTAAGTAAAGATTAAAATGATAAATGTATAACAAATACTAATAATAGATGTGGTAAACCACTATTTCAAGTCAATAAAAGATTATCTAGGTAAAGTCGAAGCAGGAAAAAAATGTCAAAGATATTTAATTAAATGAGAAAAAGGAACAGCCTTTCAAAATAAAATATTCTCCCGCTGACAAAAGTTTTCACAGCTGCAGTCTGCAATAAAATACTTTGCAGTTGTGCAATAAAAAAATATTTTCAGGGATTCAGTGACAGTGTAAACACAAAGCTCATATAAAGATTAATATGGTAGTATGATTTGATCATTTATCGGTCATATTATATCAATGATCAAAGGTCAAACAATTTTTCATTTCTCAGCTTTAAGTTTAAATATCTGGGGAAAAAGAAAAAAGTAAATAGAACAAGTTGTAATAAATAATGTTTAGGACTGATGCTCAGAAAATCACATCTTCACTCAGACACTGTGACTCAGTTATTGATCAGGTTTAATTTATCGGTTAAAACCTGCACATGCAGCTCGGGGCTGAATATTCCTTCACAATAAAAGCGTCTCATTTACTCTGCTGTTTACTGTTGTATCGTTGTGTGTCTGTCCCTGTGTGTGTCTGTCCCTGTGTGTGTGTCCCTGTGTGTGTCTGTCCCTGTGTGTGTCTGTCCCTGTGTGTGTCTGTCCCTGTGTGTGTGTCTGTCCCTGTGCGTGTGTGTCCCTGTGTGTGTGTGTCCCTGTGTGTGTCTGTCCCTGTGCGTGCAGGCGGAGGCTCTGCAGGGTTTCCTGGATGACGCCGACAACAGGGTCGGTCTCTCTGTGGAGAAGAAAGCCAGCGTCATCCCACGGGTGAGAACACGACTGACAGCTGTCAATCAAACAATCAAACACACAGACAGTTCACCTTTGACCTCGATAAAAAAAAATCGATAATCGTAATCGATAAAAAAAATTGACTGCTAAAAATATTTTTTTAACTAATCTTCTTCTTATTCTTTTTTAAATTATGATTAAAAACACCACACACAATCTTAAATAACTGTCTTCTATAGGCTACTTTCACTTTCTCGAATATAAATCAAATTTGAATAAAATGCAGCATATAAAAATATCTGAGCTGGCGCGTCGTGATGTGACGTTGGCGTCTTGCGCTCACCAAAAGTTTGTGATGTCAAAATGGGGTCACGAGCCAAAAAAAAGGGTTGGAAACCACTGGTTTACGTCACGGAGACGGAGCAGCTTCAGGGAACCTTGGAAAATTCAAATTCAAAAAGCTTTACTGTTCACTCTGTGGTTTCAGGTCCTTTTTATGCACTTTAAGAATTTATCTGTTTTTTTTAATGTTATATGTTTTATATACTGTATTTCCCCTCATGTTTTTTTTTTACATGTTGTGGCCATGACAACGAAGCCTCCTTGACCCTTGAACCTTTTTGGCATGAACGGAAACATGGCGCCGCTGAAGCTGTTTATAGATGATCAATAATATTATATATTAAATATTAAATCTTTCTCTCTTTCTCTCAGTGTGATGTTGGCGAGAGATGTGCGATGAAACATGGACCCAGAATCGGTCGACTGTGCGACTGCCTGAGAGGAACGGCCTGCAACACCTTCTTCCTTCGCTGCTACTGAACACACACACACACACACACACACACACACACACACACACACACACACACACACATACATATACATTTGTACCTCGGTGTTTGTGAGGACCTCACCCCTGAACCTAAACCTGATCCCGACCCTGAGCCCTCAGACTGGTGAAGATGTCGTCACCATGGAGCTCGTCCTCACAAAGATAGACACACACACACACACACACACACACACACACACACACACACACACACACACACACACCGGTCTCACCTGGCTGTCTCGCTGCATGTTTCCGTCTTTGTTTTACAGTTCCAGTGTCTGTCCCTCAGATTCATTTATTTTTTTTAAATAAAGTTTGTTCATAAAGCTGCACGTCTCCAGTGACCTCATCATTTACACTTTTTACCGCCCTGAGTTCAGTCTGGCAGGAGATTCTCTCTGCTCAGGCTGAATCCAGGGCCAGCGACCTGCTGAAAAGGACCGAGCGTGTCACTGACGCACCAGGATGTTAAAGCAGAAGTAAGCGATCTGGTCGTTTTGGCTAACTTCTTGTCAGCCGATGGAGTTAGCAGTCCCCGCCCTCGTCCCTACGTCACCACATTCACGCACATCCCTTGGCTGCACACACAGAGAGGACCGCCCCTTTATGCCGTTCTCTCTCCTCATTGGATAAAGGTTGTAGGATACAAGGAAAGTTTTCTCCTCGGCTTACAGCAGAGCAGAGTGACTGACAGACCCGTGTTTCAGACCAAACACTCTATATAAGCGATTGCTGTCGGAAGATAGAACTATTTAAGACTTATATTACAGTTTTTCCCAATTGGTTTGGCTCATTTTTTGAAACCGAAATTACATTCGCAAAACAACATGGACAAACCTCCAAACCACTTGGCAAATGTTCACAACAGAATTGTATTTCTCATTCATTTCATCACATTGCAAAAGTCTTTGTACATCTTAGTAAATGATTAAGTACAGATAGCTGCAGTAGCACAATGTCCAGGTGAATAAATCTTATTGATCTAAACTGATTGTTGATTCTCAGTCTAATGGTTGTTCTCTCCAAAACATGTCAGCCTCATTTCATTCTATAACTCATCACATGCACAATAGTTTTGTTTATGTGTTTATATTACAGTATATTATGCTGTATACATTTTCTTTTTACTCTGATGTATGGAAGTTACTTTACGTGTGAATAAAAATGGCTACCTATCCTTGACAGTATGAGTGCAACGTGTGATGTCCAACCTTGGAGGCTTCTGTTACTGTAAAAAAAAACACGATGCCAAAGGGACGATGCATTTTGGGGAAACTGACTATTTCTATGAAAAGGAAATTTAGTTTTGACGCATGAGTGAACTGTTTTGAGAGAGAGATGAGCTTTTGCCAGTGATCTATGGTGTTGTGCTGAACTGTAAAAACTGTTTTACCAAATGATCTTAGAGTTTTGAGAATGTAATTTGTGTTTCGAAAAATGAGCCAAACCAACGGAGAAAAACTGTAACACAAATATTCTGCTTACTTCTGCTTTAACTTCTGTGGGTGACGTCCAACTTTAACCAAAACCTGCAAGAAAGGAGAGTTTCCATCACATTTAAATATCCAGTGATTCTGTAATCTGAGTCTGAAGTAGTTCATCTTGTGATCCAGCAGGGGGCGCTCTTCACATTCACCGTCCCAATAGCTGCTTATTGATCCTTTGCTCTTCACTGTTAATAATGCTGGTGACATGATCAATAAAGATTTGTGTTCAAATCAAATCCAAACACATCAGGTGTCGGTTACAGTCAGAGCTCGTTCTCAGATCCTCCAGGGGTCCTATACAGGCTTGTCTCGAAACAGCTGGAGGAACATCTGGAAAACTCTGGTTGTTTTTAATTCATGGCCAGAAAACTGTTTTATTGTCCCACAGCTGAACCTCTTCCTCTTCTTCCTCTTCTTCTCCTCCATGTTTATGTTCTACAAGAGAAATGAGTTATTCACTGTACGACCACACTGACAAAGGTTAAATACCCAAGTTCCAACATAACTAATAATTCAGTGTATTTACACCATGAATCATTTAAAGTACCAAAAGTCCTTGAGTCAATATCTTTATATGATGATTCCTGCTGCTCATTCTGGACCTGACGAAAAAAAAAAAAAATCAGCTGCAATTAAAAACAATAACGGATCAACACATGGGGGGTTACATGAGTTATTATGCACTTGAGTTTAATGATGTTGCTGTGTTAGAATGAAAAACTGGGCTCCGTCTTATTTCTATGTATAATATATCTGTCTATGATTCTTTTACGGCCCCATCCCCCGTTGTTATGTTGTTATGGTTGTTATGGTTGTTTTTATCTAAGATCGCTCAGTCTGTTTGCTTCTGTGTGTCTGTGCTGGTTTGTGTTTAATGGCATGTTTATGTGAAGGAAGAGGAGATGTACTCCTCTATCTTTGTTACCCATGGCATAATCTTCCATTTATATCCCTATGGGGATGGGGATGTTTTATATGAATATAATATATAGGCTACATTCAATAAAGATATTTAAGAGAAACAGAAAGACATGTGGAAACCCTTTAATAACGGTGAATTTAACAGTAATGTCGAGAAATATAGCCAAGAAATAACAATTAATTGCGTAGAAGTAGCCCAGAAATATCAGTCAATTGCATTGGTGGAGAAAAATTCTGTCCTTTCCCAAAAAATTCAAAGCATGAAAACTAAAGCATGTGTAATTTTTTGCCCTTATGAAAAACCTGACATTACTATGAAATGTACCGTCATAGGCTATTTTTTGACATTATTACGTAATTAACGGCCTGTAAATTAAAGGGTTACTTACCAGACATTCAAGTGTTGACTGATGATTGTTGCCTGGACACTGAGTGAGCGTAAATGCTCCGACAAGATGATGGTGAAATAATATTGCACTCAGATGTGAAGTCCCCAGGTTTTGCAGTGATTGGACTGAACCATGTTGACCGACCGTATACCCGCTACATGTCAATCAAACAGGCTGCAATCAGGAGAGAAGAACAAGAAAGAAAGAAAACTCAGTGAGTTCAGCACATCTGGAAACAACTGCAGCTTAAAAACTGGAGGAGAAACCTTCCCACTGCTGCAAGACCAAAAACAGGAACATTATACGAACAGACTGGTCGCTGTTTGATGACACTTCGCCCACTGAAGATGACGTCACCGACATTTTACTTTTCGTTCTAAAATTTGCTGCAAACTCAACTCGTCTCAACTCCGACAGCTCATCTCATCCGTCTCTCAGGAGGAGGAGGAGGAGGAGGAGTTTCCTGTAACTGTCTCTCTGTTAAAAATACATTTTCCACCGAGCGGAGACAGACGTTAACACGCACAAACACCAGAGTTCCCCAATCAATCATCCCCCGATCGATCAGTCCTCCCGATTAGACCCCCCGCTCAGGCTGATCGGCCCCGAGGCGCCGCTCACTGCGCTCGACGGGCGAATCAAACTCAGGCTAAAGAAAGACACAACAGCAGCAGCTTCTCTTCGCCGTTATTAAGCCGTGACGATGACGACAGCAGCTGCAGTGTGAACAGACCTTAACCACGACCGGTAGATTGATTGATTGATTGATTGATCGCTATGCTCACCTCCATCACCATGACAACAGAGGATTCGAGACAGGGTGGCGTGGTGGCGATGAACTCTGAAAACGAATGGGTCTGATGTTTCTTTGTAGAGCTGCAACAATTAATCGATCAATTGAACAATAATCGATTATTAAATTAATCGTCAGCTATTTTTATAATCGGATAATCGGTTTGAGTAGTTTTTTAAGAAAAAAAAGTCCAAATTCTCTGATTTCAGCTTCTTAAAAGTGTAAATCTTTGGTTTGTGGACAAAACAAGACATTCGAAGACGTCGTCTTGTGGTTTAGGAAACATTTTTCAACATTTTTTTCCACATTTTATTGACCACACAACTAATCGATTAATCGTTTAAATAATCGAAAGATTAATCGATAATGAAAATAATCGTTAGTTGCAGCCCTATTTCTTAGCATGAATAGTCTTGACCTGAACAGATTGACCTCTACAGTCAGTGAAGCTCAGAGCGAGCTGCTCCACCAACAAGAGGTTGCATCTTTGTGCAGTGGACTGGTTTGCAAGTATAGGCTCATCCACCTGCCACCGTTTTTTAGTACCAGGTTGATCTTTATTTCTGCTGTAAATTACAACATTTTAAAGAGGAACTATGCAGGGTTGTTACCTTAATTACCTTAAACAGCGTCAGAGTAATTGTGATGGTTAAATAAATGACTTGTAACTTGTTACAGGGAGAATGGAGGCTCTTTGCCTTCCACCTATCGTCTCTTGGCTTGACACCGCCATACAAATGCGCCCGGTAACCCGTATCTCTTGTTTATGATAGAGAAGACTACACAAATATACACTTGTACATTGTATATGATTAATTTATGGATTGATTTCTTTCATTTCGCCAGCTTTGTTGAAAACAAATGCACGTGGCCGAGAGGAGGGTTAGTGAAACAGCGGAAAAGAGACTGGACTTGCATAGTTCCTCTTTTAACGTGGAAGTCTATGGGAGTTGACTCACCGCTGGAGTTTTTGTTGTCTCTTCAGTATTGGTTTAATGTTTTTTTGTTTATTTATTCATTTATTCGCTTGATTTGTTTGTTTGATTTATTTATTTATCTATTCTATTTGAACATATAAAAAGAGTAAACAGATCATGCAGAGTCAGGGCCGTTGTATAGGGGAGAAAGGTGATGATAATTCTAGGGGCCCAGCGCCCGGTGGGGCCCATAAAAAACCCCAGTATAGTCTAATCTTTGTATGACTGATTTATTCTGCGTAAGACCCTGACTAATACTCATAGTACACTGTAAAAACTCAACATCTTTCCAAGAATATTTGTCCTATTTCTTGTCCAAACGTCTCATTTCTAGTCAAAACTAATCTCTTTCCACTTGTTTTCTTGTCTGTAACAACATCTATTGCACGTCTGTCCGTCCTGGGTGAGGGATCCCTCCTCTGTTGCTCACCCTGAGGTTTCTCCGATTTTTCCCTGTTAAAAGGGTTTTCCATGGAGTTTTTCCTCAGTCGATGTGAGGGTCTAAGGACAGAGGATGTTGCTACGATGCCATGTAAAGCCCTTTGAGACAAACTGTTTGTAAAAACGGGCTATACAAATAAAATTGCCTTGCCTTGCCTTGCCTTAAAATAAGACTCATTACCTAAAAATTTACTTGTTTTTCACTTAAATTCACAATAAATAGAAAAATCTGCCAGTGAAAGTTTTTGTGCTTGTAATAAGGAAGAAAAACTTGCTCCACTCTCAGATTTTTTCTACTTATTCCAAGTGAAAATATGCTTGAAAGAAGTAAAAAGTGTCTAAAAACAAGCTACTTTTAATATGATGTGTCTTAATACACACGTACTCTAAGAAAAAAAAAAGGAAAAGTTCGGGGGAGGGGCCCACTTTAGTATTCTTTAAGGGGGCCCAGAATTCCTAGCAACGGCCCTGTGCAGAGTGTAAAGGGCCTTTCACACCGAACGCGGTATGCGCTGCGCCCACCGCGAGGTACAGCGCAGACAGGCGCAGAGCAGGGCGGCAGCGCGTACACATATGGCGCGAGTTGCTGAGCAACCGAACAAACAAGACAGGATTTGGGGGGGGTATATGCAAAGATATGTTCGCCAGGAGCTACAAAACGACCACCTCCAGGTGAACTTTAGCGTCAGGCTGAGCAGGGAGCAGTTTAACAGCCTGTTAGAGAGAGTTGGTCTGATCCTCAGGAGGATGACAACTCACTTCATGCATCCCGTCTGGTCGTTTGTTTTCTCTCTGCAAGCGGCTGATTTTTTTTCAGACTCCACTACATCCTCTCCTATTGGACGCGCCGAGATGTCGTCACAGCGCGCTGCGCCCGGATTAAACATTTTTTAATTCGGGCGCAGCGCGCCGCCGCGGCATGCGCCCACCTTGCGTGCCGCTCAGCTCGGCGCAGAGCCGTTCGCCGGTGCGCCGCGGTAGCACGTACACAGTGAATGGGTTTGCTGCCGCCTTCCGCCGCCTGCCGCGTTCGGTGTGAAAGGCCCTTGAAAGGCCCTTGAGGGAATGTCAGAAACCCAAAGAGAGCTAATGGGTGACAGCACCCTGGTATTACTATGGTTCGGTTTTTGGTGTGAAGCTGTCTTGATATTGTTGTTTTGTTTTTACAGTATTTTGAAACGTGTTGAATAGCTATTTTGATCTATTTTATTTGCTGCTCTCTCTGTCTCTCTCTCTTCTCTCTCTGTGCTCAGCGCGATCGTCAGAGAGAAGCTGCACCTCATCCACAGAACCTTTCATTTCTGCGTCAAATCAAACACGGAGAGATTATCGCCGACTATCACAGAGACAGGGTGGCATTTAGCTCAGAGCATCCAGCTCAGAGAGATAAGACACATTAATTACAGCAGGAAACACACACAGAAGGTATGAAGAGTAATACTATCATCAACACACAGCGAGTGTCTGTTCTGACAAAATGAATCAGGTGCTTTTATGTGAATATTTAACGTCATTCAATCATTAAAAACTAATTTTGTGTGAATGTTGAACTTTAAAAAATGTAATTTCTTGGCTCTGGCCCTCCAGTCGTCTCCACAGTTGTGAGGACTCATTATCGACACACACTTGTGATAAAAGCCAAGTGAATCTTTCATCACAAAGTCTTGTGCATCTTGTTCAGGTTCACACACCGTGAAAAACAGTTCATACAGCGTGTTTCAGTCACTGTTACAAATGTGCAACGGTTTCTCCTCCTAAAATGTTTTTCCACACACTGAGCAACAATATAGTTTCTCTCCCATTCGTTTAACCCTTGTGGGTTCTGTAGGGGAGGAAATATTTAGTAACATATAACAATATCTCCCCAATACGTATATCGTCTTGCCGGTGTTAAAAATTAGATTTTCAAAGTAAAGTAAATACTCATTTAATTAAATTTTGTTTAAATAACTTCACTCTTAAATATTGGTGGAAATTAAAAGTTAATCAATCACTGAAATTGTAAACCATTTAAGCATTAAATTCTATTGTTAAGAAATCTGGCATCAGTCTTAGTTCAGCGATGGTAGGCCTATAGATTATTAAAACCACACAGTGACCTTCTTAAAGGGATAGTTCACCCAAAATTCAAATTTCACTCATTATCTACTCACCCTCATGTCGACTAAGAGCTGGGAGAAGTTTCAGAGTCCTCCGTGCCTTCTCTGAGTTACAAATACCTCCATGGTGGTCGTCTATAATGTCCCTCTTGTATTGAAGCCCCGACATGAGAAATTGTTCCGCCGGTCACAGGAAGAGCAGTGAACTGAGACACTGGGAGCTTCCGCTACAAACAAGCTTAAAATATAGACTTATTTAATTTTTCAGGAACAACGTCTCATGTAGCTATATGGATATATATCAGTAACATACAGTATATCCAGTCTGGCTTTTAAATGTTAAAATGGCTTGTCATACATTACACATAGCCTACCTAATTGTGAAACATCCTACTGGCAAATGTAGAACCTGTGACCAGCATGAGTCAGTGCAGCCTGTTCTGATGGACTGTATAAGGAGTATGAGAGAGAGAACTGGAAGTGGGGAAACAGGGTTAGTGGGCAGGATTTAGTCATTATTATTTTTGGTTTGTTTGTTTTTTCTTTTCTTTCTTTTCCTGCTAAATTGAATGTAACTGCAACACTCCAGTCCGGTTGGTGGCGGCAATGCACCTGCCAGCAGGATGTCAGCCGCCATTCACATCCGACAGAAAAACAACACAAGACACCCACGTGACACGGATACAGGAAACTGGCGCGTTGTGGACATGGATCGTGGATCTATAATATAACCTAATACATCCATGGTCGTGGAGCTTCTTCCTTCTCGCTGCTGTCTCACGGGGAGTGAGTGTGTGTCTGTGTGTGTCTGTGTGAACATGGCTAAAGTCCAGGTGCTGAGAGCGCTGGTGGAGCAGCGACTGAGTTCGGCCGTCGAAGAGATCTTTGTTCTGATTGAAAGAACCGTGGCGGAGTACGAGGAGGAGCTATGTCGGTCAGAGCAGGAGAAGCAGCGACAGAGGAAACAACTGGACGCTTTGTTAAACCCTCGGGTTTTGTTACAGAGAGCAGGTCAGTTATTAACGGAGAATCAGTTTGTCTCTGTTTGACTTTTTAATTTTTTATTATTATTGACAATTACATTTACAGAAACACTTGGCATAGTACAGTGCAAAGCTAAATAAACATAGGCTACAGACAAGCATTACATAGGCTATAGCTTCATTGGTACAAAAGATTTAGGTTTGCTTGTAAAAACAAATATTAAAAATAAATAATAAAATAAAATAAATAAAAAGAGAGAAAAGATAGGAGTAGAGTTAAAAAAAAAAGAAAAAGAAAAAGGGGAGAGAGCTAGGGGAATGTAGTGAGGTCAAGCTCCTCAACTAATTCATGAAGTTTCACAGCATTCTTTTTTTCCACACATTTTAAAGGTGTACAGAAAAGAAAATTGAATTTGAGCCCACTCTGGGTCATACAATTAGTGTAATAACTCATCTTTCAGACGATGTAGGCCAAACTTTGTGCAAAATTCTATTTTTGAGTAAATCCAGGATGAAAGTGTGTATTTTTTTCCCCGCATTGGATAATGCAGGCGCACAGATTATACGTCAGCCTGTACACGATTCATCAGCCACTGATATTGGATCCGTAATCCGTCATTCAAATGTCTGAGACACGCACACACACACGGAGCTCGGGCTCGCCCGAAACTTTGAATATCCCGCCCGCTCGATAACGACCAATCAAATTCGTTTTCCTTACTTGGGTAAACTCGTGTTGCAGCTCGTGACAACTCGGCGCGACAAACAGGACAAACGGCCATTTCTGTACACCTTTAAAGAAGAGTAATGGTGACACAGCTCCTTATGAAAGACATAGATTCGGGGCCTTGTCTTCATAACTTTGTTTTTGTGTATAAAGAATTTGGCAAGGATAATTATTGTGTTGATTCCGAGGTCATTTGAAGGTTCATTTATACGTATACCATACAAAATATTCTCCTTCTTTACACCAGAGAAATTGGCAAATCTGGAAGACAACCAGTCTCTGTTTGACGTAATTTAGCGGAAAAATGTTGGTGGTGTTTAGGACCAAGGGGATGAATTATCGGGCTATGACTATGTGTAACTCGCAGGCGGCCACATTGGGCCAGGCAACTTGCTCTGGCAGTAGATGAGTGATCCAGTCATCTCAAACTATTCAGAACTACTTTTGTCCGTATGTTACTTTAACTTTTTGAAAATGTTACCTTAGTGTTACTTGAAAAGTACATGATTAAAATCATTTGTGATTGTTTATGCAGTAGGCTATCATAACCGCATTTCTAGACTTGTAACCGAGACCAAGACACTACCAAGACCAGAGAGTATCAAGACCAAGACCAAGACCAAGACTAGTTCAGCTCAAGACCGAGACCAAAAAAAAAAAAAAAACGAAAACAAATTGTTACACTATATTTTGCTATTTTGCTTGAGTTGTAGAAAATAAACACCATACTGGGTTCAGCTGCTGTGATCAGTGTCATCCTGAGGTCCAGTACTACCAGTCTGAAGTGGAAGGGTCAAGTAATAACGGGTAGTTTTTAAGAAATATGAATCCTAACGTACATAGAATACAGTGAAATATGGAAGTTCAAAGGGCTTTTATTCTGAAATCCCACATCAGATCAGATTGACCTGTTTTTTTTCTGAGTGTCATCCTGAGGTCTAGTAGCCTACTAAAAGTCTAAAGTGGAATGGTTGAGTAATAACCATAGACTGTAAAAAATATGGACGTAGCGTCCGTGACATCACCCATTGGTTTTGGGGAGTCGTTTTTGTGACTCAAATATGGCGGCCTGAACAGCGCCATGTTGGATTGGCCGGCCGAGAACCCGCCCACTGTCTCCTGACCGATCCGGACCTGTCACTCAACGTTTCCGTGCCCTAATTGGCCAGAATTTTAACCTAATAACAGTAAAACGGTAGAGTTAAAAAGAAATTCACCCCCCTCAGAGTGTGTGCGGGGGTAGAAACTATCGGTTGAGACCAAAAAACATGTTGACACCAGGCTTTGATCATGTTTATTGAGGATGTAAAGTTGGCGATTTTAACATGGGGGTCTATGGGGAATGCTGCTTTCTGACACCAGCCCCCAGAGGAAGCTCTTGGGGGGGAGTTCCCTGTATATATCAGGGATGCAAACAGCGCGCCGAAAAGCGAAACTCGCTTTTTTCATGACCAATTAGGTGACAATATGAATCGTTCAGATCCGAAGAGTTTTTGTTTTTTGGGGGGGGGGGGTCTCAGCGTCTCAGCTGGGGTCAGTAAAATGTTTTTCTAACAGGCTCACAGTGACAATCACGTGAAACTGAGGCAAACTCATTCATGGTTGTCTCTGATTATACTGATAACAGACTACAGTACCTCCAATGTAGACGCGCGACGTGCGCGCTTATTAAAGCGGCGCGTATCCGCGTGCAGTCGGTGCGACGGCGACGCCGTTTTTCCCCCCGTGCACCGTGGAGCTGTGCGCCGCGGACATGCACGGTTCCCTACGTTGCTGTGTCAGGCAGGTGTCTCCCACGGAGCTCTGCCCCGTTTCAGAGGTGAAGGAAGCCCTGAGTGGAAAGACGTCGCCTCCGCGATGTAGAATGTGTTCAATTAAAGTGAAACTAACACATTATATATTTACACACTGAATGAAACATCCGATGTCTTTATTTATTCTGTTTATTTTAATAGTTATAATTAGGCTATGACTAACATTCAGTGAAGACCTAAAATTCAGTATCTCCAAAATGGAAATATTGCAAAGGAATTTTTTTTTTTTTTTTTAAAGCATTTTTAATATAGAAATGTTGGCCTTCTGAAAACTGTCCATCTATATGCACTCAATACTTGCTTGGGGTTGAACTACTGGAAATTGACTTTTCCGTGATATTGTAATGTAATTATTTGTTAATAGTGAGCACCCCCCACCCCCGGCAAATTCCTCTCTTTTTTGGTCCTGACCCGTTTGCATCCCTGATATATATCTATGGTAAAAACGCAGATGACATCATGCATGTCACGAACGGCAGTACGAGGTAAAACAAAACATAACAAAACGCATACTTCCTCCCCCTCAAGATGGCGGTGGCGCCGACGTTCCGTTCCAATGGGCAGCAGCGTCAGAGGCGGCATCTACGTGTATATATCTATGGTTTTTAAAGCAGAAGTAAGCGATCCGGTCGTTTTGGCTAATGCTGCGTTCCAGGCAGGCTTTTGAAACCGTAAATTACAGCTTCAAGTCACAACTTACGACTTTGTAGCGTTCCAGGCAACCCACTCGTGTTTTTCCGACCTGTTTTACCTGTGAAAGTCACTATAACGGCCACTCGTAACTTCCGACCCGTGAACTCGTACCAGATCGAACTGGTACGAGTTCACAGGTCGGAAAAACACGAGTTACGAGTTGCCTTGAACGCACCATAACGTCCTCGTCCCTTCGTCACCGCATTCACG
This sequence comes from Trachurus japonicus, assembly GCF_045865225.1. NCBI lineage: Eukaryota > Metazoa > Chordata > Actinopteri > Carangiformes > Carangidae > Trachurus > Trachurus japonicus. Next base: position 11,952,310 of record NC_140917.1, read on the forward strand.
GCGTCCCTTGGCTGCACACACAGCCCTGCATGCCGTTCTCTCTCCTCATTGGATAAAAATTGTAGGATACAAGAAAAGTTTTCTCCTCGGCTCAGAGCAGAGCAGAGTGACTGACAGACCCGTGTTTCAGTCCAAACACTCTATGTAAGTGATTGCTGTCGGAAGATATAACTATTTAAGACTTATAGTAACACAAAAATATCGCTTACTTCTGCTTTAAGTAGCTACTAACATTCTGAAGTGGAACGGTCAAGTAATAACGTTTTTTTTATTTTTATTTTTTATTACTAAGTGATGCCAATAGACAAGTGGAGAACTACAAAAACATACCAAGACAAAGCAAAACGAAACAAAAAAAAACAGGTGCAGACAGTGCTGTACATATATGGATACGTATATGGTGGAGGATAGTAAACGTGTATGTGTGCGCATCCATGTGAGTGTGTGCGTGTGTGTGTGTGTGGAAGTCGATGTTTTGAAACTGGAGCAACTAGTGCTATTGCTCAAGACAGAGCATAAGCAAGGAGAAATAGAAAGATGTGAGATAGAGAAGAAAAGAAAGTTAAGGTGCTGCTCTATGATGAGAGAAAGAGAGAAGAGAAAGAAAAGAGAGAAAAGTGGAGATTACTGTGCCCTGTGCCCTGTACCCCTCGTCACTCGCCACCAATGCCCCTCTACTCATACCCAACCCAACATCTTTGCCATCTTGTACCCGGAGTTACAGGGGCTCTCCCACTTCAGCTGCTTCCAGACCCTGGGAAGGAGGCCGACCGGTGGGGGCAACCTGCTCTTCAGCCTACATAGAACCACTCCCAGACCCATTCGGAGGGGGTCTGTTCAAGAGGCTAAATATTCAATTTTTGTGTTAATCCATTTTTTAATTAATTTTGAGTAATTATTTTTAATTAATTAATAACTGGTAGTTTTTTTTAAAAAACAAAACAATTACCGTAGATGACCATTTAGTAGCCCGGGCGTTTAATATGCTAAATCGACTTGGACCCCAGGCGTTTATAAGAACCAGGCGCGTATTTGCAACAGGCTACAATTTATTTTTGCAATGAGCAGCACCAGACCATCATGCAAAGAACGAAGAGGTCACCCTAGGACCACTGGAACAAAACTACTCCCGACATCGTTATTGACATTAAACAATAAATACAAAGACTGTGTAACCGCGACACAGGGAGCTGATCAGATCAGTGTTATGAACGAGGGGGGGTCGATCGCGGTAATTTCAACATAGCGCATTTATCTATTTGTCTTTGTCTATTAGTAGTCCAGCGCGACCTATCCCGCTGGCGCACCTGTGTTTGTGTGTCTGTGTGTGTGAGTGCGCCTGCATGCGAGAGAGAGAGCGAGAGGAGGGGCTGACTGACAGAGAGGTGAGAGCCGGTGATACGCTGTTAAAAAAAACTTTTTTTTCTGTGCAAGGCTATGGTAAACACGTAATCGCCCGGGCGTTTAATTGAACCGGCGTTTATTATGCCAAATGGGCTCGGACCGCCTGTGCTCTAATAGCGCACAGGCGCGTATTTGCACGCGGGCGACTATTTGGTCATCTACGGTATTCCTACTGTACATACAGTCACATTTAAAAGTTCAAAAGGCTTTTATTCTGAAATTCCACATTATATTGACCTGACTTTTCCTGGGTGTCATCCTGAGGTCTAGTACTACCAGTCTGAAGTGGAATGGTTGAGTAATAACAGGTAGTTTTTAAGAAATATGAATCCTAATGTACACAGGATACAGTGAAAAATCGCCTATACGGAATTCAATATAGAGGACTATATAGTGAACTCACTGGTCAAATGAAAAAACACTTTCAGACACTAACGTTACTCCGCCACACGGTTAATTACGTCATTACGCCGGGGCCACACCGGATGCAGAAGTGCCGAGAAGCGGAGCCATTTACATTTTGGCGAGGGCTGGGACGATATGCTTTTCTCCTGATTCGATTCTTCTACGATTTTTTGGATGCCGATTTGATTTAAATTGCGATTCTACGATATTGCCGATTTTCTAGATTTTTTAGTCTGCATTTTTAACACCTTTTCAAAACCTGGACTCTCTGTATGTAGAAAGGGCAAACAAATGCACATTGCACAATATATTTTTTTAAATACCCCCCCCCCCAAAAAAAAAAAATCGATTTTTGAAAATAAAAATCGATTTAAAAATCGTCAATAAATTTTGCGATACTTATGTGAATCGATTTTTTCTCCCACCCCTAATTTTGGCGCCCATGTTAACAGATTGTGTCCTTCTCACTAGACGCGCCGCGGCCGGCTCGTGCCCTGCCGTGATCGTTTCGGCGTCTGGTCTCTTTTGTGCGTGAGCCAGTGTTATTTATTGATCTATTTAATTATTGTGTATTCTTTTAGCAAAGAAAGCAAAGAAAATCCTCAAAGACACAACACACCCTGGTCACTGTCTGTTTGAGCTACTCCCCTCTGGCAGGAGATACAGGACAATTAAAGCTACCACAAACAGATTTAAGAACAGTTTTTACCCCAAAGCAGTGACTGCACTTAATACTGAGTAATGATGTTAATGTGTGTTTTATGCTTTTTAAAAAAAAAATGTTTTTATGAATTTTTGCACTGCAGGAGATGCACTTTTAATGTCGTTGTTGTGGAAATGACAATGACAATAAACGTATCTATCTATCTATCTATCTATCTATCTATCTACATTTTATACAATAAATATACGAGGTGGGATGTGGTTACATTAGCCATTTAACAGAACAAACAAACAATAAAACCAAACATGCATTAAAGGCCATAAATACAAGTCAGACTGAGAACACTGCAGTCATGTTTGTGCTCTCAAAGCGTATTAGAAAAGCAGTCTCTTCCCAAATGATGTGAGCTGTTTTAAGTTGTGTGTAATGTTTGTATTTCAGAGTGTGTGAGGGCACAGGAAGTTCCCACAGAGCAGCAGGAGTGGAGCTCCAGTCAGGACCAGAGGGACTCTGAGCCTCTTCATGTAAAAGAAGAGCTGGAGAACGCTTGGACCACTCATGGAGGAGAGCAGCTTCAAGGACCAGAGGAGTTGAAATTCATTCCTTTACCTGTGAAAATTGAACGTGAAGAAAATGAAAGGAAACCTCCGCTCTCACAGCTTCAACAGGGTCAGACTGAGGAGGACGGAGGAGCAGAGCCTCCAGCCAGCAGCTCCCCTAAACACATGGAAACAGACACTGATGGAGGACCTGAACCAGACAGAAACACATATTCAGACAGACATTTACAACCAGATACTAATGACAAGACCTCCGAATCATCTGACACTGAAGACAGTGGAGATGAGGAGAGGGAGAAAAAAGAACCTCAGTCTGGGTTGAACTCTGAAAATAATGACTGTGATACTAACAGGAAACTACTTAGCTGCTCTGAGTGTAATAGAATATGTGTAACAAAGTCAAAGCTGATAGAACACATGAGAACTCACACAGGAAAGAAACCATTTAGCTGTTCTGCGTGTGGTAAAACATTTCGCATCATTGCACAGCTGAGGACGCACATGAGAACTCACACAGGAGAGAAACCATTTAGCTGCTCAATTTGTACTAAAGGATTTACACAGAAGGGAAATCTGACGAGACACTTGGCCACACATAGAAATGAAACATCATTAAAGTGCATCTTTTGTGGCACAAGTTTCACCTGGATTCATAAGGTCATAGATCACAGTTGTGTTATTGAATCCTCACAGGTAACATTTGGATGTAAAACTGGAAAGAAACAAATGAGCTGCTCTCTGTGTGGTGAAAGACTTCCCTCCAAGACACATCTGGAGTTGCACATGGCACTTCACAGGGGAGAGAAACTATACAGCTGTTCAGTTTGTGAGGAAACTTTTAGATTTGAATCGAAATTGAAACAACACATGACAACCCACAGTGGAGAAAAACCATACGAGTGTTCAGTTTGTGGTCGACGCTTCACTTGGAGCGACAGTTTAACTGCACACATGAGAAAACATGCCGATGACAACACATTCAGCTGCCAAGTGTGCGAGGCCAGTTTCGAATGGAAAGGCAGTTTTGAGGCACACATGAGAGCCCATGGATGCAAGGACCCGTACAGAAAGGTTTATAGACGACCAATAGGCAATCAGCGTCGGAGGCATCGTCTTGGCAGCGATGATAAACCAGTCTGAAGGATTCAATGCTCTGCTGTTGTTGGGACATGGGTTAAAGTTCACTGTGGTAATACTAGTACTAACACCAATCTGTGAATTTGTTCTAGAAAACATTGTTGACCTTTTCAGGTGTGGTGTTCATTTGATAAAATGTTGCTAGGATGTAAATATATATTATTGGAATGATTTGAGTCTTGGCAAAGATTTTATTAGTGTTAAGTTTTGTCTTCTTGCCGCTGAAAAGTCAGTTTCATTCCTGATGCTTTTTCTGCAAGGACCTATTCGTTTATAGATTTTGTCTTCCTGTTATGTTTAAATGATGATAAATAGACGCATCTCCCGCTGTGGCAAACCTCGCCTGACACAGATTACACAAAGTGATTTGAAATGCAGGCGCCATCTTTCGCTTTTTATTCATTTTTTTATGCACCATCTTTCTCTAATGTCAACGATACTCTACTATGACAAGATGGCTACAAGCTGCACCAATGACATGAAATGGTACTTCCTGTTTACGAAGAGGGCGAGGTCATGTCACCTGTACCCCCACCTCCTGTTGTGAACGTGTGTGTGTGTGTGTGTGTGGATTTATAAAGGTTGTTGTGTTATTCATATTTTCTTGTGATAACATTAAATATTCCCACAGCTAAAGGCCCATTCACACCAGAGACATACTTTTCTTGTGAATAATTTGCGCGTCTGTATTTTTTACAACAACAACGACAGCGAATGTGACACAGCAAAGGCACGTACGTACTTTGTTTTTCGCAGTGAGGTTGATTTTTCTAAACTTTCGCCCGGTAACTAAACGCATCAACCAATCATGTAGCGTGAAAAGGAGGTACGTCACAACACTGTGACAACAATGGCGGATCTACCAGAGCCAGTCTATTGACGAGCCTTGCCACTCTCCATTAGCCCCATTGTATTGAACTTGGTTGCAGTTCCACCAGAATTCCACTAGGAGTGCTCGCGGGCAAGTGCAGAATGAATGGGGCCCTATGGAGCTAGAAGGCTAAATTTGTCCCTTTCACCTGGTAATAGTCAAAAAATCGCAAATATTGATGTATTTTCTGCAAGATCAATATGGATTATAGGTTAAAAGTGAAATTGTTGAGAAGTTTTGTCCTTTCGATTTCCTACAGGTTGGGCTGTTGTTGCCCATAAAACGCTAGCATTCTGCTAATGAATGCTGATTGGTCAGAGACCTGATGACACAATAGCTGTAAAACGGGTTTTATTTCCTTCTGTAACGCTGTTATTATGCACTTTATTAACTATTAATATTTTTTCAAGCGAGAAAGTAACTGTTTAGTCCCCCAATATGCGGTCAGTTTATCCCCATTTATATTTTATATTTATCCCCATTGACTCCTATTCATTCTGCACTTGCCTGCGAGCGCCCCCACATGGACGTGTTCCGAAAACCCGGAAGTTGGACGAGAGTGGCACTTCTCCTCAATATTAGAAATTCTCTGGGTCTACTAATAACCTGCGTCTCTCATCACCCTGTGTTATTTGACAAGGGACACAAAAATGTCAAGGACAACGAAGTGAAGGATAATGTGTGGCAAACAAGTGATTGCTGTCGGAAGATATAACTATTAACACAAACATTCCGCTCAGGAATTTTGTCTGCATTCTGGTTCCCAGCGAGCGGATCCGGAAATCGCCAAAGTAAAAGTGTTCACCAACATAAAACTTGTAAAATAGACATTAACTTGTAATACAATAAAAGCAAAATGTTGATTTAATGGCTCAGGGACTTTCTTGTGAATTATATTCCTTAAATTAAAGAGTTTCGCTGCATTTTATTAGCTTGGTGCTTTTATTTTGACGGGAAGGCCTGTCTCTCTCGCCCTGCATCCGGTTGCTGACCAAGACAGCGAGGCAACGGCCCCGGACTAAATGGACTCGTCGTGGAGCTTCTTGCTTCTCGCTGCTGTCTCAAGGGGAGTGAGTGTGTGTCTGTGTGTGTCTGAGTGAACATGGCTAAAGTCCAGGTGCTGAGAGCGCTGGTGGAGCAGCGACTGAGTTCGGCCGTCGAAGAGATCTTTGTCCTGATTGAAAGAACCGTGGCGGAGTACGAGGAGGAGATATGTCGGTCAGAGCAGGAGAAGCAGCGACAGAGGAAACAACTGGACGCTTTGTTAAACCCTCGGGTTTTGTTACAGAGAGCAGGTCAGTTATTAACGGAGAATCAGTTTGTCTCGGTTTGATGTAACGGGGAAATGTTGGCGGCGTTGAGGACGGACCAACTGACCGTTATAAACATGAAGAGTAGACGCCGCATCGGCTGCTGGGGAGCAAGAAATGCGGCCGCCATCTTGAACAGTTGAGCAGCAGAAGTAACAGGACGCCAGAGCACTGTTCGTCCAGGCAAAATAGCGTTTTCCGACAGAATAATTGTAACAGAATGTTTTTCACCAGACACCATTACTATGAGGTGTCCAGAACAACATACTAAAAGTCCTAAGAAATCCTAGTTGGGGAAATATGTTTAATTCTCATCAATCCAAGATTGATTTACTGTATAAAAGTCTATGATGCCAATGAGGCCAGACAACAAACACCCCAATTGGGCTATTTTTTTCCTTTACTGCTATCACAATAAAAGTTTACACATTGAAAGTATCGATGAAATGTAACATTTTTTGTATTACAAGTTCCTTTGAATATGCAAATGAGCAATACACTGAATATGTCCAAAATACACCCAAAGAGGCTTTTTTCCCCCCTTTACTCCAACACAATGAAACTTTACAAAATGTAATAAAAAGTAACATTTCTGTATTTCAAGTTTCTTGGAAAATTTATTTTAAATATGCAAATTAGCTCAATACTAATCGACTTATGGTCAAGAAGCCATAAAGCCGCAAACAGCAAAAACAGGGGCCAAATAACTTAACACATTCATTTCCATTCAGTAAATTAACCCATGCATACACACAATGTGAAGTCACTTGCCACACTTGACCAATGCATACACACAATTTGATGTCACTTGCCACACTTACCTGGGTCACTAGTTGCCACAAAAAGACTTGACCTTAAGAATTGATTGCACAGTCTTGTCTCCAGTTTCTTTCTAAATCCATTTTTTATTAGCAAACAAGCCTTACCTAATGACTTTCCCCTCAATTTGCAGAGAACATCAGAAGAAAGTCAGAATACATTAAAGTCGTTTCAATGACTGTGTGTGATGTTATGTTAAATATGCTGTTATGTTCAACAACATATGAGCGGGACTAATAACTTAGATATTTGGCCCCTGTTTTTGCTGCTTGCGGCTTTATGGCTTCTTGACCATAACTCAATTAGTGTTGAACTCATTTGCATATTCAAATTTATTTCCCAAGAAACTTGTAATACAAAAAATGTTACTTTTCATGTATACTTTCATTGTGTGAAGTTTCATTGTGGTAGGAGTAAAGGAAAAAAATAAGCCTATTCAGGTGTATTTTGGGCATATTCTATTAGTGAATTGCTCATTTCCATTCAAATTCATTTTAAAAGAAACTTGTTATACAAGATTTTTTACTTTTGATGGGGGTCATTCCTATGTTCCCTCAGCCCTATGTTCCCACATTTCTAACTTTTGTTGTCACTGAAAATTAGGCCCTATGTTCCCTCAGCCCTTTGGTCCCACCATTGGTTGGGTTTAGGCAATGAAGAAAGGAGTTGGTTAAGTTTAGTAAAAAGACCAGGTAGAGGCTAGACAGGCCAGATAGATAGAGTCCAGGGGCCTGTACTGCGAAGGAGGCTCAATATACCTAGGCTTTGTGCTCAAGATGCAGCTCAACAAACCCTCAAGTCCGCAATCAGAGCTAAACGGTACTGTGACGGTGGTTATCAACTTAATTAGTCAAGTCCGGTTCTCAGCTTTGTGCTCTGCGCGCGTTCACATAAAAGGGGGCGTTTGACGTCATATTATTCTACTTCCGCACGAAATTGATCCACAACGGGCTGATTTCAGCCAAGACGAGTGCAATTGTTTTAATGGAGAGAGTATGAGCGATATTTAAAAAAAGCATGAAGCAACAGTGTTGCTGCAAATATGACAAGAGAGGAGGCTGCTTTTAATTTTTCTGACAGCTCTTGCGCTACTTTTAAATATGAAGCTTTATCCATATAAACTAGAGCAACATCAACCGTCATTTTAAATTGTGTTATATTGTTATATATTTCACTGATCGCAATTATAACGCGAGTGTGTGTTTTATTGGAAGCGAGGCTGGATAGGTTACAGTGAGGATTTTTTTTGGGTGCTGTAGCTACAAGCAAATCTCATAAACAAAGACCTTTTTAAATGTGAAAACAGCGGAGACTTATTCAAGATTTGCGTTTGGGCAACACTGAAATATAACAGGCGACACATCGGAATTAATTTATTCACGGCCACATTAAGTGAAATTATTAACTTTACCGATTATCCATCTGATTATCTGTCCTGCTGCGAGCGGACAACTTCTATCAGTCGTGACTGACTGTACCTATATAAAAGTAAAATATAGGCTATAGTCTAATATATAATGAGCTCCTGACGCTCAGCTCAACGGGTGAGGAGGCGGAGACAACTCTCGGCGGAGACGCTCAGAGAGAAAGTCAACAGCAGCGGATCAGCTGATCTCTCCCTCCGTACAAACGCTCCGTCCTGATCCAGCTCCACTGGACTTTCAAAGTAAAGGTGCCGCCAGCTGTAAATGAGTTAAAATGGTGAAACAGCGGCGCTTTTATAGCCGGTTTTATGATTAAACTCTGAACAATGAGCTAAGCATAAGTTACCATGGTGATCTAGCCTCGTTAAAAGACAGCCACCTTCGCAGTACAGGAGAGGCTGGCTTTACACTCAACATACCTCGCTAACCCACTAAACTGGCTTCGCAGTACAGGCCTCAGATTAGGGCTGTCAGAACGAACTTCGCTATTCGAATACAATTCGAATGTTAGTCAAAATGAGAACATTCGAAGGTGGAAACTAAGGCTGTCACTTTTTATTCGACATTCGAATATTCGTTCGAATGTGGGGGGAAAAGTTCGTATTCGAGCAGTAATGACCTGCTCGATATGCAGGCTGCAGCAAAGATACTCTATTTACCGTCTTTGGCTGCAGTGCCCGGTGCCTGCATAGCGCCGCGGAACGTCCACCGGACGCGGAAGGGCCGCGAACAGCCGAGAAGCGGAGCCAGTTTACTTTCTGTGCCCATATTAACCGCTGGTGTGGTGTCGCAGCGTGCACCTCCGCGGCCGGCTCGCGCTGTGCAGCGTCTGGTCTATTTTGTGTGAGAGCCGCGAGCAATCGCGTCAAGCTGGGCAGGAAGTCAAACATGAAACAACGAGAGTATCCGGTCAATTTTCAAAATAAAACACCGCGACTGTGTGTGCTGCGGCTGCGCCGGCGCGGGGGGGGTAATATTCGAATATATCCGAACGAATTACGGGTCATTCAATAATCGTTCGAACCTCATTTTTCTAAAAACTGACAGCCCTAATGGAAACTGATGTTCGAACGTTAACGAGGCAAATTAACGTAGTGCGTCCCGACGTTCAGAGTAGTACACATGTTGATAAAACAAAATGCAGTTGTTGTTGTGCACAAGGTAAAGCTGCAGCTTCAAATATACGAGCAGAGTTTTTTTTAAATTGCCCGTTCATTCGGCCGCCACGGTGCGCGTATGTGTCCTCACACTACACGCACACCTTTTTTTTTTTTTTAATCGATAGATCCACGGACCACTTGTGTGCTGATCACGGATCAGCTGTGATCTGTTGCACCACTACTCTGTGCCCTCCCTGCAGCCCCCGCGAGGAGGGGGGAGTGGGGGGACGCCGCCCCCGCCTGTGAAGCCGGGTTTCCACCGAATCAACTATCCTTTTTTTTTTTTTTTTTAAATATATACCGCAACATATGGTTCACGTCAAGATAACTTCTGTATTTTTGCTATTCAAACTTCCACAGTCCATAGTTCTCTTTGTTTAACACTTCAAGAGACTTTTGGTTAAAAAAAAAAAAAACATTAAAAATTCGAATGTTAGTCGAATATTTAACATAAGATGGGTTAGAAATTCGAACCTGATTTGGGGGGAAGATTGACAGCCCTAGTCCAGATAGGTAGAGAGAGTCCAGTGGGAACATAGGGCTGAGGGAACATAGGCACGCTCCCCTTTTGATGTATACTTTGTGTAAAGTTTAATTGTGGTAGGGGTAAAGGAAAAAAATAAGCCTATTCGGGTGTATTTTGGGCATGTGTGTATATATGTATGGCTCATTTGCATATTCAAATTCATTTTCAAAGAAACTTATAATACAAAGATTTTTACATTTCATTAATTTTTTCATTTTCTAAAGTTTCATTGTATTGTATTGTATTGTATTGGGGGAAAAAATAGCCCCACTGGGGTGTATTGTTTTCTGGCCGTATTGGCACCATAGACTTTATACAATAAATCAATCTTGGATTGATGAGAATTAAACATATTTCCTCAACTAGGATTTCCTAGGACTTTTAGTATGTTGTTCTGGACACCTCAAAGAAATGATATATAGTGAAACACTGTTTCCGTTACAATTAGTTCTGTTTTTGGGTCCAAAATGTGGCAGCTCGCGTACGCGTAGTTTACAGCAAGTATATCTCGGCCCTTAATGGTGACGGTGTCTATCGGTCCACGGCTCCAGCGCTTCACCCGGACTGTGTTTTTTTTTTTTGGAGTGGACTGCTGCTGCTGCTGCTATCATGGACAGGAGGCTAACGCTTAGCCCCAAGGGAGGGGGCCAAGTTTGAATGTTTAGGTTAAAAGATGAAACGAATAAAACTATACATTCAAAAATTGCTCTGGCAACGCAGGTGATTGCCCGTTTTGAATGGGGAAAGCTGCAACGCTTTTCACCAGCAGCCAGAGTGGTCTGTCTCCTCAATATTAGAACGTCTCTGGTAAAGAGCAGACAGCAGTATGTCTCGAACACAAAGTGGAGGCAGGAATATTGTGGAGCAGGCTAGAAAATATTTAAGTCGTTACCGGGTGTACATACATATAACCAGCGTAGAATAGCAGGAACGGGTGCCGCCGTGTCTGAATGATTATTAAACCATAGCCTGCTAATGCAGCAGCTAATGCTGTTGTTTTTTATTGGTAAAATAAATAACTTAAAGGGATAGTTCACCCTAGAATGATATTTCGCTCATTATCTACTCACCCTCATGTGGACTAAGGGCTGGAAGAAGTTTCAGAGTCCTCCGTTCCTTCTCTGAGTTACAGGGGGTCTTGGTGTAGCAGTGCATGTCCATAACGGTTGTAAAGGGACACCAGAGCTCTTCGTAAAAAAACACACACAAAAAAACATCCAAATACCTCCATGCTGCTCGCATGTAATGTCCGTCTTGTGCTGAAGCCCCAAATTGCGTAATTGTCCTGAAAAAAATTAAATAAGTCTATATTTTAAGCTTGTTTGTAGCGGAAGCTTCTCAAAGCTCCTCTCCTATGGAGTTATTTTTGTCTCATTAATATCTGTAAACGCACAGAAGGTGATCTACAAATGTTCCTTGGTTTGCACACGTGTTTTGCTATCCACAAAGGGTGATCTACAAATGTTCCTTGGTTTGCACACGTGTTTTGCTATCCACAAATACAAATTTCTAATTTGTAACTTGTATTTTGGTTTTTACAAATAAATGTGTATTTGTAAATATATAGTATATTTGTAAATGTATAATTTCCCATTTGTAAAAACAAAAAAGCCATTTGTAAAACCGAAAATTCTGTCTGTGAAGTGTGACTCTGCATTTGTGGATCACCAATCACACACACGCATCTCTCTCCGCAATGACGTATTTCTGAGACAATCCTGCCGAGATCCACACAGATCCACAAACTCACAGCTGCTGATTCACAAAGGGCCGCTCTCCTCACCAGGAGGGGCAGTGTTGGCGAGTAGCTGAATGAAAACTAACGAAGAAGACTGCTACTGGCTTATCTCGAGAAATTATTTTAATTCCCACTGTTAATGCGTCACTTTATTAAGTTTTAATGTTTTTTCATGCGATAAAGTAACTGTTAAGACCCCCAATATGCGGTTAGTTTATCCAAATGACGCCTCTTTGGAAGTTTTCTCCGCCGTTCGCGGAGCAGTGAAGCTCCACCTGTGGAGCAGCTAAGCTAACTAGGCTACCACCGGACGAGCGGTCTATCACAGAGGCTACCGCCGGGCTGCTGTGGTGGTCGGCCGGCTAACCTCCGCTGTCATCCAGGTCTCCCCCGGCTCGTTTTTTTCCCCCGGAATGATGAAGCTGGTTAGCCAGCCCACCGCAGCAGCCCGGCTGCTGTTTAGATCTGATTAGATGTTTAGATGTTAGACTGTTTAGATCCCCAATATGTGGTTATTTTTATACAAATGACGCCTGTTTGGAAGTTTGCTCCGCCGTTAGCCTAGTTAGCTGCTAACTAGGCTACCACCGGGCGAGCGGTCTATCACAGAGGCTACCGCCCGGCTGCTGTGGTGGTCGGCCGGCTAAGCCGCGGTCTCCTCCCAGGGGAGAAAACGACCTGCATTGTTAATGTCAACTGACTGACCGTTTCATTGTAAAACATTTATTTATTGTTGAAGCGGTGGTGACTGTACATAGCCCATCATAGACTAAATAGTTTTGTTTGTTGATATAGCCTACAGACTACACCACTGAATGAGACAACATTTATCTCCTAAAAATAATTCATCCAGCCGGCGGTAAACCTCTAAAAAACTGGCGGTAGATTGATGGGCTCCTTTTCTCCCCTGGGGGGAGGACGATGCAGATTAGCCGACCGACCACCTCAGCAGCCCGGCTGTTGCTTCTGTGATGATCCGCTCATCCAGAGGCAGCAACCGGGTTGGGACTGGTCTCTCCCCTGGAATGACGCTGCGGCTTAGCCGGCGGACCACCACAGCAGCCCCGGCTGCTTCCTCTGTGATGATCTGCTCACCCAGAGGCAGCAACCGGTTTACTGAAGTGCTCGTTTTCTCCCCCGAGAAGACGCCGCGGCTTAGCCGGCCGAACACCACAGCAGTCCGGCTATAGCCTCTGTGATAGACCGCTCGCCCGGTGGTAGCCTAGTTAGCAGCTAACTAGGCTAACGGCGGAGCAAACTTCCAAACAGGCGTCATTTGTATAAAAATAACCACATATTGGGGATCTAAACAGTCTAACATCTAAACATCTAATCAGATCTAAACAGCAGCCGGGCTGCTGCGGTGGGCTGGCTAACCAGCTTCATCATTCCGGGGGAAAAACGAGCCGGGGGAGACCTGGATGACAGCGGAGGTTAGCCGGCCGACCACCACAGCAGCCCGGCGGTAGCCTCTGTGATAGACCGCTCGTCCGGTGGTAGCCTAGTTAGCTTAGCTGCTCCACAGGTGGAGCTTCACTGCTCCGCGAACGGCGGAGAAAACTTCCAAAGAGGCGTCATTTGGATAAACTAACCGCATATTGGGGGTCTTAACAGTTACTTTATCGCAAGAAAAAACATTAAAACTTAATAAAGTGACGCATTAACAGTGGGAATTAAAATAATTTCTCGAGATAAGCCAGTAGCAGTCTTCTTCGTTAGTTTTCATTCAGCTACTCGCCAACACTGCCCCTCCTGGTGAGGAGAGCGGCCCTTTGTGAATCAGCAGCTGTGAGTTTGTGGATTCTGTGTGGATCTCGGCAGGATTGTCTCAGAAATACGTCATTGCGGAGAGAGATGCGTGTGTGTGATTGGTGATCCACAAATGCAGAGTCACACTTCACAGACAGAATTTTCGGTTTTACAAATGGCTTTTTTGTTTTTACAAATGGAAAATTATACATTTACAAATATACAATATATTTACAAATACACATTTATTTGTAAAAACCAAAATACAAGTTACAAATTAGAAATTTGTATTTGTGGATAGCAAAACACGTGTGCAAACCAAGGAACATTTGTAGATCACCCTTTGTGGATAGCAAAACACGTGTGCAAACCAAGGAACATTTGTAGATCACCTTCTGTGCGTTTACAGATATTAATGAGACAAAAATAACTCCATACTCTTCCTGGTCCGTCCAAATCTCGCGTGATTTGCGCCGGCGTCAGTGCGGTTACTGCGAATCACGCGAGATTTGGACGGACCAGGAAGAGGAGCTTTGAGAAGCTTCCGCTTCACGGACTCAGCCATTACAACCGTACAGTGACGGCGGTGTCGTAAATCCGCACGCGCGAAAAATAGCGATTTAAACATCATTCTGCGGTAAAGTCTATGTTTTTTTGGTTTTTATTTGTATCTTATTTCACTGGCTAGCATGTCTGTATACAGCACTGATCTCCTTTTGTTGGTTGTTGGCTTAAGCTCAATAATGCATCAGTGTGGTTTATTTATCTATTTAATTTATTTTACATTTTATGAAATAAATACACAGGGTAGAACCGAACATGCATTATTAAAGGCCGTAATTACAAGTCGGACTGAGAACACTGCAGTGATGTTTGTGCTCTCAAAGCGTATTAGAAAAGCAGTCCCTTGCTTCTCAAGTGATGTGAGTTGTTTTAAGTTGTGTGTAATGTTTGTATTTCAGAGTGTGTGAGGGCACAGGAAGTTCCCACAGAGCAGCAGGAGTGGAGCTCCAGTCAGGACCAGAGGGACTCTGAGCCTCCTCGTGTAAAAGAAGAGCTGGACGCTTGGACCACTCATGGAGGAGAGCAGCTTCAAGGACCAGAGGAGTTGAAAGTCATTCCTTTACCTGTGAAAAGTGAATATGAAGATAATGAAGAGAAACCTCCGCTCTTACAGCTTCAACAGGATCAGGAGGACGGAGGAGCAGAGCCTCCAGCCAGCAGCTCCCCTAAACACATGGAAACAGACACTGATGGAGGACCAGAACCAGACAGAAACACATGTTCAGACAGACATTTACAACCAGATATTAATGACAAGACCTCCGATTCATCCGAGACTGAAGACAGTGAAGATGAGGAGAGGGAGAAAAAAGAACCTCAGTCTGGGTTGAACTCTGAAAATAATGGCTGTGATACTAACAGGAAACGACATAGCTGCTCTGAGTGTGGTAAAACATTTGGCAACAAGACAAACCTGATTGCACACATGAGAACTCACACAGGAAAGAAACCATTTAGCTGCTCTGAGTGTGATAAAACATTTGGCACAAAGTCAGAAGTGAAGAGGCACATGGTAATTCACACAGGAGAGAAACCATTTAGCTGCTCTGAGTGTGGTAAAAAATTTGGCCTCAAAACAAACCTGATGACACACATGAGAATTCACACAGGAGAGAAACCATTTAGCTGCTCTGAGTGTGATAAAACATTTTGCATCAAGGCAAACCTGATGAAACACATGATAACTCACACAGGAGAGAAACCATTTAGCTGCTCTGAGTGTGGTAAAAAATTTGGCATCAAGACAGAAGTGAAGAGGCACATGGTAATTCACACAGGAGAGAAACCATTTAGCTGCTCTGAGTGTGATAAAACATTTGGCACTAAGCCACAGCTGACAGTACACATGAGAACTCACACAGGAGAGAAACCATTTAACTGCTCTGAGTGTGATAAAACATTTGGCACTAAGCCACAGCTGACAGTACACATGAGAACCCACACAGGAGAGAAACCATTTAGCTGCTCTGTGTGTGGTAAAACATTTGGCGCGAAGCCACAGCTGAAACAGCACATGAGAACTCACACAGGAGAGAAACCATTTATCTGCTCTGAGTGTGGTAAAACATTTGGCATCAAGACAAACCTGATTGCACACATGAGAACTCACACAGGAAAGAAACCATTTAGCTGCTCTGAGTGTGATAAAACATTTGGCACAAAGTCAGAGCTGACACAACACATGAGAATTCACACAGGAGAGAAACCATTTAGCTGCTCTGAGTGTGATAAAACATTTTGCACGAAGCCACAGCTGACACAACACATGATGACTCACACAGGACAGAAACCATTCAGCTGCTCTGAGTGTGGTAAAACATTTGGCATCAAGACAAACCTGATTGCACACATGAGAACTCACACAGGAAAGAAACCATTTAGCTGCTCTGAGTGTGATAAAACATTTGGCACAAAGTCAGAGCTGACACAACACATGAGAATTCACACAGGAGAGAAACCATTTAGCTGCTCTGAGTGTGATAAAGCATTTGTCACGAGGCCACAGCTGACAGTACACATGAGAACTCACACAGGAGAGAAACCATTTAGCTGCTCTGTGTGTGATAAAACATTCAGCAGTAAGTCAGTTCTGACACGACACATGAGAGCTCACACAGGAAAGAAACCATTTAGCTGCTCTGAGTGTGATAAAGCATTTAGCTTCAAGGCAAACCTGATGAGACACATTAGAACTCACAGAGGACAGAAAGCATTTAGCTGCTCTGAGTGTGGTAAAACATTTGGCACAAAGTCAGAGCTGACACAACACATGAGAATTCACACAGGAGAGAAACCATTTAGCTGCTCTGAGTGTGGTAAAACATTTAGCTTCAAGTCAAACCTGATACCACACATGAGAACTCACACAGGAGAGAAACCATTTAGCTGCTCTGAGTGTGGTAAAACATTTGGCACAAAGTCAGAGCTGACACACCACATGACAATTCACACGGGAGAGAAACCATTTAGCTGCTCTGAGTGTGGTCAAACATTTGGCGTCAAGACAAACCTGATGAAACACATGATGATTCACACAGGACAGAAACCATTTAGCTGCTCTGAGTGTGGTAAAACATTTGGCAGGAAGTCACATCTGACAGGACACATGAGAACTCACACAGGAGAGAAACCATTTAGCTGCTCTGAGTGTGATAAAACATTTCGCATGAAGACGGACCTGACGAGACACATGAGAATTCACAGTGGAGAGAAACTATAAAGATGTCCAGTTTGTAAGGAACCTTTTAGATTTGAGTCGAACTTCAAACAACACATGACAACGCACAGTGGAGAAAGTGTTCAGTTTGTGGTCGACGCTTCACTAGGAGTAACAGTTTAGCTGCACACATGAGAAAACATGCCAAAGACAACACGGTTGAACTGCCAAGTGTGCGAGGACAGTTTCAGATGGAAAGGATACAAGGACCAGTTCAGAAAGGTTCGTAGACGACCAATAGGCAAATGGCGTCAGAGGCATCGTCTTGTCAGCGACAGTAAACCAGTCTGAAGGATTCAATTCTCTGCTGTTGTCTGGACATGGGTTAAAGTTCACTCTAGTAATACTAGTACTAACACCAATCTGTGAATTGGTTCAAGAAAACATCGCAGACGTTTTTAGGTGTGGTGTTTATATGTTTGGTCATTCTGATAACTCGATGGTTGTGTGTTGCATAAGGACCGATCTTATGTGTCCAAATATGAAGATGTTTATGTTTCATTCTGATCTGATTGAAGTACAAAAAACCTAATATGTTCTTGGGGAGTTTCATTCTGTACAAGTTTGGAAAAAATATCTGTATGTAATGTGTGTGTGTGTGTGTGTTTTGTGTTGCTCTGTGTTGTATTTATTCAGTTTGGGGGAATCACGGTGTCTAGAAAGCATCAGTGGCTGCAGCTGACAGGGACAGCTAACAGTAGCTAAGCTAACGGCAGTAGCAACTAGTAGTGGTAACATTGTAATTTCCTGCAAAGGATTAATAAAGTATCTTTAACTTTAACTTAACTAACGGTAGTAGCAAAGCTAACATCAGGACGTCGTCAGCTGTTAAAAACCCTCCCGTTGTCGGACACGACATGAAACTCCTCCAGTTAGCTCAGTCATGTTGTAACTCAGATATCCGCTAGAAAAAAAAAAATTCATGGACCGTTTATTGAGTCACTGAGTTATTAAAGTTAAACAGCCAACGGTTACCCCGGCTAATCTATGATAACCATGACTAATTGCAAAAACGTGCACACAAATAGTAATGTTTGTCCAATCATTGGTTTTATAGACTTTACAAACATCAGATTAGTCTAAACGGTGATATAGTGACGTGAAAAATGAGATATAGCGAAACTCTCGTCTGTCACTGTTGTTCTCATGCTGGTTTTCTACCCAGCAGTAGTTGTAAACAACGAGGCGATTCGTTCTCAGTGCTGTATAGACCGAATCTCCTTGTTGTTTACATTCTACTTCCGGGTAGAAAACCAGCACATAATTTGAATGAGATCAATAGTAACGAACGAGAGTTTAGCTATATATCATATTTTTCACGCCCTATCACCGTTTAGACAAATCTGAAATGGTTGAAGAAACATTACTATTTCTGTGTGTGTGTTTTGTGTTGCTATGTGTTGTATTTATTCAGTTTGGGGGAATCACAGTGTCTAGAAAGCATCAGTGGCTGCAGCTGACAGGGACAGCTAACGGCAGCTAAGCTAACGGCGGGAGCTAAGCTAACACCAGTACGTCAGCTGTTAAAACCCTCCCGTTGTGGGACACAACATGAAACTACTCCAGTTAGCTCAGTCATGTTGTAACTCATATATCCGCTGGAGAAAATATTTTTTCATGGAGCGTTTATTGAGTCACTGAGTTATTAAAGTTCAACAGGTAGCTAACCGTTAGCCCGGCTAATCTATGATAACCATGACTAATTACAAAAACATGCACACATAAATAGTAATGTTTGTCCAATCATTGGTTTTATAGACTTTACAAACATCAGATTAGTCTAAACGGTGATATAGTGACATGAAAAATGAGATATATATAGCGAAACTCTCGTCCGTCACTATTGTTCTCATGCTGGTTTTCTACCCGGAAGTAGTTGTAAACAACAAGGAGATTCGTCCTATTTACCCAGAATGCGTCGGGCTTTGTGCTGTCTAGAGCACTGGAAAAGAGAGTAACAACCTTGTAATACAAAAAATGTTACCTTTCATCGATACTTTCAATGTGTAAACTTTCATTGTGATAGCAGTAAAGGAAAAAAATAGCCCCATTGGTATTGTATTGTTGCCTTTGCCTTTGTTTTTTTACAGTCTATGATAACGACACACATTGGTTCAGTGGAAGCGCCTCCTGATGGCGGAATATGGGTATTGCAAGAAATGACATCTGACAATGACAATGACATTTTTTTAAGTATATTTTTTGGCTTTTTTGCCTTTATTTGATAGCACAGTGAGATAGACAGGAAAGGGGGAGGCAGAGAGAGGGGGAATGACATGCAGGAAAGGTCTGCCTAACGCGGTATTCGAACCGGGGACGCCAGCGTTGAGGACTGTAGCCTCCACATGGGGCGGCCGCCTTAACCACTGCGCCATGCGCCGCCGTATTTTCAATAATTTAAGGACATTTATAGATCACCCACGTTAATAGCATCATTGAGGATCCTTTACAGATAAATATTAACACAGAGGCGAGTAAAAAAAAAAAAAAAAGTTGTCTACATTAATGTTTCAATCTACATTTTGTAATAAACAAATTATAAGTATAATTTGATATGACCAAGACACCTAAAAACAAAAACACTGCTGTTTTCATCAATTTACAAGTAAGTGGGCAACACACATACATTGGAGTGAATGAGTTTTCTGGGCGCTTTTGCAATACCCATATCCTGATTCCTGCCACTCGGGGCGCAAAACCCTTACCACGGGAGTCAATGGTGGTGTCATTCTCTCTTTTCCAGTGCTCTAGTGCTGTCAAAGTCACATGTGCCAGCAAGGTCTATTTAGAGCATATAGAATGGACAAACTTATCAGAAAGCAAACATTTCCATTTTAAAAATGTTCTTTAAATTGGTCTTTTTTCCTATTGTTTTTTTTAGATAGGTACTGAATTTTAGATCTTCATTAAATGTAAGCCATAATCATTACAAATAAAGTAAATAAATAAAGACATGAAATGTTTCGTTCTGTGTGTAATGGTATGGTATATGTAATGGTAAACTATATGTATTAGTTTCACCCTTTGAATTGAATTACTGACATAAGTAAACTTTTCCTTAATATTCTAATTCATTGAGAGTCGTTAGCCAGGTGGAGCTTCACGACGGAGCAAACCTCCAAACAGGCGTCATTGGATAAACTAACCACATATTGGGGATCTAAACAGTTACTTTCTCGCATGAAAACATATTAAAACTTAATTAGGTGATGTACTAACAGTGGGAATTAAAATAACTTCTCGAGATAATCCAGTAGCAATCTTCTCCATAATTTTGATTCAGATACTTGCCAACACTGCCCCCTACTGGTGACGAGGGCGGGCCATTTGTGAATCACCAGCTGTTTGTTTGTGGATCTGACCACAGACTGCATAACAAAGATCTCGAGAAGAACGTCTCAGAAATACGTCATTGAGGAAAGAGATGCGTGTGTGATTGGTGATCCATGCTGAATCACCACAAACAGAATTTTTATAATAAGTTTTATAAATGTCTTTTTTGTTTTTACAAATGAAAAAAATATATATATTTATTTATTTACAAGTATGTAGTATTTGTGGATAACAAAACACGTGTGCAAACCAAGGAATATTTCCAACCCTCTGTGCGTTTGAGACAACTTGCTGCTGCTGGTCCCTGAAGGGGCGGAGTGGTGGCGACACCCACGTGACACGGATACAGGAAACGGACTCCTCGTGGAGCTTCTTGCTTCTCGCTGCTGTGTCACGGGGAGTGAGTGTGTGTCTGTGTGTGTCTGAGTGAACATGGCTAAAGTCCAGGTGCTGAGAGCGCTGGTGGAGCAGCGACTGAGTTCGGCCGTCGAAGAGATCTTTGTCCTGATTGAAAGAACCGTGGCGGAGTACGAGGAGGAGCTATGTCGGTCAGAGCAGGAGAAGCAGCGACAGAGGAAACAACTGGACGCTTTGTTAAACCCTCGGGTTTTGTTACAGAGAGCAGGTCAGTTATTAACGGAGAATCAGTTTGTCTCGGTTTGATGTAACGGGGAAACGTTGGCGGCGTTGAGGACGGACCAACTGACCGTTATGAAGAGTAGACGCCGCATCGGCTGCTGGGGAGCAAGAAATGCGGCCGCCATCTTGAACAGTTGAGCAGCAGAAGTAACAGGACGCCAGAGCACTGTTCGTCCAGGCAAAATAGCGTTTTCCGACAGAATAATTGTAACAGAATGTTTTTCACCAGACACCATTACTATGAGGTGTCCAGAACAACATACTAAAAGTCCTAAGAAATCCCAGTTGGGGAAATATGTTTAATTCTCATCAATCCAAGATTGATTTACTGTATAAAAGTCTATGATGCCAATGAGGCCAGACAACAATACACCCCAATGGGGCTATTTTTTTCCTTTACTGCTATCACAATAAAAGTTTACACATTGAAAGTATCAATGAAATGTAACATTTTTTGTATTACAAGTTTCTTTGAATATGCAAATGAGCAATACACTGAATATGTCCAAAATACACCCAAAGAGGCTTTTTTCCCCCCTTTACTCCTACCACAATGAAACTTTACAAAATGTAATAAAAAGTAACATTTCTGTATTTCAAGTTTCTTGGAAAATTTATTTTAAATATGCAAATTAGCTCAATACTAATCGCAGGGGTGCAAACTTGTCACCTTTCGGCGAAATTCGCCGTTTTGGATCCCAAATTGGTCATTTGTGTGGTTCGTGTAAATCCGCAATAAAAAAAATTTGAGAGGGGGGGGGGGTCCGGCGAGGCGAGGCGAGGCGAGCCGAGCCGAGCCAATGCACCTGTCTCTTTAAGGGCGCATGCACCTTATCTGGATGACAACGAGTGGTGGCAGCACTCCTCTTCTGTCCAGCAATACACACCTGAAGCTTCACTTTTAATACAGACTAACGCGACTTTTTGAGCATGGCGAGTGAAAGAGTCGGAGCTAGAAGATGCGCCAGCAGCGTTGTAGGTCTGCTGTATGGGACCGCGTGTGTGTGATGATCGCGATCGCGGCCAATTAGCGATTAGCGCTTTTAGCTTTTATTCAGGGCTGTAAACTAACGGTCGCCACTCGCCAAATGCGACTAAAATATTCCCCTGGCGACTTAAATTTGGAGGGCTACACGCCACGGGGGCGGGTAGATGTTTGTCCCGCTTATCCCGTGTTGTTGATGTTGTGTCGCACTGAAGTCGCTCCCCCGACAACCCCGCTGTAGAAAACAGTTGTAGCCTCACGCCAGTGTCACACGCGGACACCGCGGAAGCGCTGCAAAGCGCCGCGCACCGAGCCGGAGCCTCCCTTCCACACCAGACGTGCATTTCTCCGCGCCGGTTGACAGCGCTTTTGCCCCGCAGCTGTGTGTGTGTGTGCGTGCGTGCCTATTTCTCTCGCGCTCACGGAGCTATGGACCAGAGATGAGGACTCAGTTTGCGACTCGAACTCGAGTTGCACACACAGAGACTTCAGACTTGACTTGGACTCGTGTTTTGAGACTCGTGAACAATCATTATTATTATTTTTGGCTGGTGCCAGAGTGCAGCCAAACACAAGGGAGAGGGACAGCAGCTCCTCTGACAGCTCAGTCAGCTGCGAGTGAGTGACAGGTGACTGTAAACCGGCTTTTTTTTTTTTTTTTTTTTTTAATAGCCTATAGCCACACCGTCCGTACAGGTGAGGCACAACGTTTGTTGTCTGGCCCTCCTTCACGGGGACTGCTGCATAGCTAGTCTGGCACATATAAGGCTACTGTAGGATAAGTTGTTGTTGTTGTTCTTTTGCTGCAAAATATGACTGAAGGCCCGTATGGAAGTCTGCACGGGTCGACACGCCCCCATGAGTTGACTGTGCTAATTAAAAATAATAATAACAGCAGTTCTTCTGTCAGAAACATGCAGAGAGGCAGAGCAGCCTTGATTCTTTCTTGACTCAGAATACAGTTTTTCTTTAAAGGAAAGCTTTCATTGTGTGTTTTCTTCATATTGCATTGCAATAGCCTATTTAAAGTGATCATAAACAAGTAATCAGTAGGTACTGTTTGCTAATAAAGGAGTGATAATAATACAGTAAATGCTTTGAATTTCTTAGATTTAACTGTGCAGTAGCCTATTCTTAGTAGACTGGATAGCAGAAGGGTCATTACAACCAGAAGAGAGAGGAGACTTTTATTTTTTGGAGACTTGACTTGGACTCCTGACCAAAGACTTGAGACTTGATGAAGTCTCACCCCACAAAGACTTGAGACTTGACTTGGACTTGCAAAAAAAGACTTGTGAACATCTCTGAGTAACAGAATACAGAATAGAATAGAATAAAAGGAGTGTTTCGTTTGTTAGTTTTCCCAATTTGGAATGTTTTGATTATTCAATAAGATTACAATTTATTTGGCTTTGGCTTCTTTTCTAAGCATGTATTGCTATAAAATACTGTTATCTCAATGAAAAGTGCTGAAACTGATGTATATGTAACGAAAAGAGGCAACTTATTATTTGGCCGGTAAAAAATGTCCTTGGCCGGTAGATTTTTTTCATCTACCGGTCCCCTTGGCAGGTGAGCCAAAAAGTTAGTTTACAGCCCTGCTTTTATTAGCGCTGCAGCGACCTGAGCAGCAGCAGCAGGAGGAAGAGGAGGAGGAGGAGGAGGTTGTTGACTGACTGTGGCAGGACACCTCTGCCTCTGTTTCACTTTATGTTGCTGGTAAATAATGTGGTTGTAAAAGTAGTAGGCTAAAGTTAAATTATTTTGTATGCACTAATTAAAGGGGCAGAGCTATAAGAGACATTTTAGCTTTTATATTTTATAAGATATATTTTTTGTAAGAACCACAATTAATAAATATAGGTTATATATTTCAGTGAATATCTAATTGTTCTTAGCATTTGTTAGATAACTTTATTTGCCCAATAAATTAAAACATGTTGGAACTATGAATGTCTCCTCCCTTGCAGCCAGAATCTCACCTACTTTTAACCTCAGACTGTCACAATGATGTATCAGATGTCAGACTGCCTCATTCTTTAAGTTTTAACCTGAATATACAAGACATGATTGATTTTCCCAACGAACAAAGTATACGAAACCGAACCGAAAACCATGACCACAAAACCGTGAACCGAACCGTTTGCTTGAACATCTTTTAATATTGCCGCTTAATATGTTTTATGTAGCCTATGGCATTTTTAAGCTTCATGTGTGTTATTGGACAGAAAGAGCAGCGCTGCCTCGGAGCATAGCCTACGTAGCCTACAGAAAACACATTTACATCAATAAATAAATGTTTCACAATGAACCAATCAGTCTGTATTAAATTTTATTTAGTTTGAAGGCAAGGTTTGCAAGGTTCATCTGATGGACATCAAGGGACAGATTCTCCAAGTTTTGCACAGCTTTTGCTCATGCTAAACCTGCATAGGCTGAAGACCCCCTTCACATGTTTCAAAACCAAACACAGAGAGACAGGTTGTGCAGGTTTAACAGGAGCAAAAGCTGTGCAAACCTGAGTAAATCTGGACCCTAGTCTCATGCTAAAATTGACTGTAAATTCACCTTTAAAGTTGGTTTTTAAAAAAATTTCCCCGGGGGAGCATGCCCCCGGACCCCCATAGGGGGTCGGTATCTTGTCACCTTTTTTACCCCTGATGAGTTTGCACCCCTGTAATCGACTTATGGTCAAGAAGCCATAAAGCCGCAAACAGCAAAAACAGGGGCCAAATAACTTAACACATTGATTTCCATTCAGTAAATTAACCCATGCATACACACAATGTGAAGTCACTTGCCACACTTGACCAATGCATACACACAATTTGATGTCACTTGCCACACTTACCTGGGTCACTAGTTGCCACAAAAAGACTTGACCTTAAGAATTGATTGCACAGTCTTGTCTCCAGTTGCTTTCTAAATCCATTTTTATTAGCAAACAAGCCTTAGCTAATGACTTTCCCCTCAATTTGCAGAGAACATCAGAAGAAAGTCAGAATACATTAAAGTCGTTTTAATAGGTGCGTTTACATGGACACAAATATTCGGAATAAAGGGCTGATCCGAATAAAAATGTGTCATGTAAACACGTCAATTGGAAGATTCTGATCGGATTCGGCTCGATCCGAAAGAAATTCTGTTCAGATCGAGAGGGGTGGTTTATGCCGATCGTTATTCCGAATGAGGTCTATGTAAACACTTATTCCGATCATTACATCCTTTCCCACTAGCGCGACACGGCTGTCTACACAGTTCTACTCGGTTCTTATTTATTTAGCCTATTCATTTTTGCTTTTACACACTCCAGTGTGACGTCCGACAGGAATCAAACCTGCTAAGTTTAAAAACACCCTGGCAGCAGCGCACACGGATCTACTGAGACTTGTTCTGTCACCTGAGTTAACGAGGTGGACGAGTGAGTTTGGAGCTGATGAGAGGAGAGAAAAAGGAGAGTGAGTAGTAGCCTACCGACCCGATATCGCCGTGTATCTCGCTTTCAGAGTAGTCCCGCTTCTTTCCCCACTCTCTCTCTCCGTTGTCTTCACCGTCTTCCACTGACGTAACTCCCCAAATTTCCAGAGCGCACATGGCTAATTAATATGCCGCGCTGTTTTGCATTGACCATATGGTGGTGTTTGGGTGTATAGAGGGCGGGATATGGCGTGTTCACATCCGCACTTTTCATGGGTCCGGTGAGATTTATCAATGGCAGGAACAGTAGTACACGTTGCTGAGTCTGCTTAATAACGATATAGGAGTACAGCAACAGCTCTTAAAATCTGGCACAGGTCCATTTTGAGTAGGCTTCTGAATGGGATAAATTGAGCCACTTCCGCGTTTATTGGTTTGTTGACAGTAGTACAGGAAGTACAACTCTTCTTCTGCTGCTGTTTTAGCATGTCAAAATGCTGTTATTCTGAATAAAGCTTGGTGCACGTGTACGCACGTTATGATCGGATTATTTGATTTTGCGCCCATGTAAACAGTGGATTCGGATTTTCCGATCCCTCAAATTTTTAATCTGATT
Organism: Trachurus japonicus; assembly: GCF_045865225.1. Classification (NCBI taxonomy): domain Eukaryota; kingdom Metazoa; phylum Chordata; class Actinopteri; order Carangiformes; family Carangidae; genus Trachurus; species Trachurus japonicus. The sequence goes on from NC_140917.1 coordinate 11,978,347, forward strand.
AAGAAAATTTGCGCATGTAAACACAGCTAATGACTGTGTGTGATGTTATGTTAAATATGCTGTTATGTTCAACAACATATCAGCGGGACTAACAACTTAGATATTTGGCCCGTTTTTGCTGCTTGCGGCTTTATGGCGTCTTGACCATAACTCAATTAGTGTTGAACTCATTTGCATATTCAAATTTATTTTCCAAGAAACTTGTAATACAAAAAATGTTACTTCTATACTTTCATTGTGTGAAGTTTAATTGTGGTAGAGGTAAAGGAAAAAAATAAGCCTATCCGGGTGTATTTTGGGCATATATATGTGTATGGCTCATTTGCATATTCAAATTCATTTTCAAAGAAACTATAATACAAAAAATGTTACATTTCATTAATACTTTCATTTTGTAAAGTTTCATTGTGATAGCAGTAAAGGGAAAAAAATAGCCCCATTGGGGTGTATTGTTTTCTGGCCTTATTAGAATTAAACACATGTCCCCAACTAGGATTTCCTAGGTCTTTTAGTATGTTGTTCTGGACACCTCAAAGAAATTATAGTGAAACACTGTTTCTGTTACAATTAGTTCTATTTTTGGCTTCTGGCTCTGGGGATTACTTTTAACAAATAAGATTGAACATTACTATTTGCTTTGTTAAAGGAGCATTATTGTAAATACAGCAGTAATAGCATTAAATAAGCTGACATATGCAAAAGATATGTCGGAGGGAGCCATAACTAAATTTACCAAGAAAATAGCCAACAGTGTAGTGTCTGCGGGGCAAATGCAAAATTTGTCTTTGTTATGACACAAGCCGGCCTGGCGCCTGCTGCGTTTGATTGCACTCGGAACTTGGAAAGATCCGACCTCTGAATCGGAAAAATGTAGTAAATTGTAATGTAGCAGTGTTGGGCTGCTTACAGTCACTGAATCGCTCGGTAGAACACCTTCTCTCCACGTCCCTGTGTTTATATCTGATATGCTTCGCCACTGGCTCCATCTAGTGGCCGAATGACGAATTTGGATTTGCATTAATGCTCCTTTAAACCCTCGGGTTTTGTTACAGAGAGCAGGTCAGTTATTAACGAAGAATTTAACAGTTTGTCTCTGTAACGGAAAAATGTTGGTGGCGTTGAGGACGGACCAACTGACCGTTATTGACCCTTTGCATGTGACGAACGTTCCACTTGTGCGAGATACGGACGCCATGATGGAAGATAAAAAATGTGAAATCTTAAAAAAGAAAAAAAAAGGAGGGCAAAAGAGCAGTGGAGTCAATTTAATTCAATGGGGCGCGTTATAGTTTTGTGACATGCCGTGGTTGTAGGGTTTCCCCCCTTTTCCACTGAGCTGGTTCCAGTGCTGGTTCGGAGCCAGTGCCTGACTAGCAGCGGTTCTTTGCTTTTCCACCAACTGGTTATTGGCTCTTTAAACTGGTTCCAAGCACCAACTCCTTGCTGGGCTAGCTACCAGCCATTGAAGAAAACCAACTCCAGTTTCAAAACACGATTAGATGCCAAAATAGAGGTTAAGATTTGTTATTTTCTGGGAGCGTAGAGTTATAGAGTAGTTATATGGTTTCAGTTATTTCATTGAAGAACATAAAGAGAGAAAACCAGATCGATGTAAACAAATACCCGGGAACTTGTTACTTGAAAACTTAATGCAAACAGTTTAATTATCTTATTTACTGTACCACAAAATGGTACAACAAAGACATTTTAAGATACAGTAAAGGGGTTAAAAACAAAAAGCAATAAATTATAAATAGATAATTGATAATAAATTATACATCCATTCAAGCACTGATCTCCTTTTGTTGGTTGTTGGCTTAAGCTCAATAATGCATCAGTGTGGTTTATTTATCTATTTAATTTATTTTACATTTTATGAAATAAATATACAGGGTAGAACCGAACATGCATTATTAACTCATTGAGTGCCAACCACGTAATTTCTCGTTTTTCGTTCCCATGCGTTGAGTGCCAAAAACGAGATTTTTCGTTTTTTGCTTTTTTTTTTTTTTTAATTATGAAAATAGACACTTTAATACACATTATATGTAAATTTGGGGACTCTACGACGAGGAGAACTGAAATAGATGACGATCAAAGTCACATGACAGCTCATGATCTGGAAGTTTTCATCATAACTCAGCTTCTGCAAACGGAGTTCTGCATGCAGATGCAGCGCAGCTGCTCCGCTGCTGCTCCGCTCTCACCCGCGAGGCTGCAGCAGCTCGGAGCAGAAACAGGAAGCTCTCAGCCGACTGTCCCGCCCGGTCTTCATCTGGAGCAACACCGTGTCCTCCCCAAAGTCCCCCCGCGGTAAAATCTGATGGTCTCTGGGCCAAAGCAGACCGGCATCACCGACCCGTACCACAGACGGACCGCGACCACCGGTGGGACCGGTGTTCCGGAGCCGCTGTGGCCGACAGACCCTCACGTTCCGCGGCGAGAGGCTGTGACACGGCACGGTGCGTCTGTGTTATTGTTGTTTAGTGGCGCCCCCCCCCGCCCCCGATGGTGGTTTTGTGAATAGAACAACAATTGTTGTATATATTTATCTTATACGAGCCCTTTGATCCAGAAATGCGAGTGTCAGAAGAGCGAGGCACGCAGAAACAAACGGTTTGTGGTCATTTGAAGCATAAAGTTAAACCTTTCAATTGAGCTACAGTATGTGTTGGTGGCAATAATATAGAATACACTATATGCTACATAAAAAGTCAAAAATGGTCTAAATTGCCGGTACACTTGACTAAAACTTTGGAAAGGAGCGTGGCACTCAATGAGTTAAAGCAGGGCTGTAAACTAACGGTCGCCACTCGCCAAATGCGACTAAAATATTCCCCTGGCGACTTAAATTTGGAGGGCTACACGCCACGGGGGCGGGTAGATGTTTGTCCCGCTTATCCCGTGTTGTTGATGTTGTGTCGCACTGAAGTCGCTCCCCCGACAACCCCGCTGTAGAAAACAGTTGTAGCCTCACGCCAGTGTCACACGCGGACACCGCGGAAGCGCTGCAAAGCGCCGCGCACCGAGCCGGAGCCTCCCTTCCACACCAGACGTGCATTTCTCCGCGCCGGTTGACAGCGCTTTTGCCCCGCAGCTGTGTGTGTGTGTGCGTGCGTGCCTATTTCTCTCGCGCTCACGGAGCTATGGACCAGAGATGAGGACTCAGTTTGCGACTCGAACTCGAGTTGCACACACAGAGACTTCAGACTTGACTTGGACTCGTGTTTTGAGACTCGTGAACAATCATTATTATTATTTTTGGCTGGTGCCAGAGTGCAGCCAAACACAAGGGAGAGGGACAGCAGCTCCTCTGACAGCTCAGTCAGCTGCGAGTGAGTGACAGGTGACTGTAAACCGGCTTTTTTTTTTTTTTTTTTTTTTAATAGCCTATAGCCACACCGTCCGTACAGGTGAGGCACAACGTTTGTTGTCTGGCCCTCCTTCACGGGGACTGCTGCATAGCTAGTCTGGCACATATAAGGCTACTGTAGGATAAGTTGTTGTTGTTGTTCTTTTGCTGCAAAATATGACTGAAGGCCCGTATGGAAGTCTGCACGGGTCGACACGCCCCCATGAGTTGACTGTGCTAATTAAAAATAATAATAACAGCAGTTCTTCTGTCAGAAACATGCAGAGAGGCAGAGCAGCCTTGATTCTTTCTTGACTCAGAATACAGTTTTTCTTTAAAGGAAAGCTTTCATTGTGTGTTTTCTTCATATTGCATTGCAATAGCCTATTTAAAGTGATCATAAACAAGTAATCAGTAGGTACTGTTTGCTAATAAAGGAGTGATAATAATACAGTAAATGCTTTGAATTTCTTAGATTTAACTGTGCAGTAGCCTATTCTTAGTAGACTGGATAGCAGAAGGGTCATTACAACCAGAAGAGAGAGGAGACTTTTATTTTTTGGAGACTTGAGACTTGACTTGGACTCCTGACCAAAGACTTGAGACTTGATGAAGTCTCACCCCACAAAGACTTGAGACTTGACTTGGACTTGCAAAAAAAGACTTGTGAACATCTCTGAGTAACAGAATACAGAATAGAATAGAATAAAAGGAGTGTTTCGTTTGTTAGTTTTCCCAATTTGGAATGTTTTGATTATTCAATAAGATTACAATTTATTTGGCTTTGGCTTCTTTTCTAAGCATGTATTGCTATAAAATACTGTTATCTCAATGAAAAGTGCTGAAACTGATGTATATGTAACGAAAAGAGGCAACTTATTATTTGGCCGGTAAAAAATGTCCTTGGCCGGTAGATTTTTTTCATCTACCGGTCCCCTTGGCAGGTGAGCCAAAAAGTTAGTTTACAGCCCTGAGTTAAAGGCCATAATTTTCAAGTCGGACTGAGAACACTGCAGTGATGTTTGTGCTCTCAAAGCGTATTAGAAAAGCAGTCCCTTGCTTCTCAAGTGATGTGAGTTGTTTTAAGTTGTATATAATGTTTGTATTTCAGAGTGTGTGAGGGCACAGGAAGTTCCCACAGAGCAGCAGGAGTGGAGCTCCAGTCAGGACCAGAGGGACTCTGAGCCTCCTCGTGTAAAAGAAGAGCTGTTGAACGCTTGGACCACTCATAGAGGAGAGCAGCTTCAAGGAGCAGAGGAGTTCAAAGCCATTCCTTTACCTGTGAAAAGTGAACATGAAGATAATGAAGACAAACCTCCGCTCTCACAGCTTCAACAGGGTCAGACTGAGGAGGACGGAGGAGCAGAGCCTCCAGCCAGCAGCTCCCCTAAACACATGGAAACAGACACTGATGGAAGACCTGAACCAGACAGAAACACATGTTCAGACAGACATTTACAACCAGATACTAATGACAAGACCTCCGAATCATCTGAGACTGAAGACAGTGGAGATGAGGAGAGAGAGAAAAAAGAACCTCAGTCTGGGTTGAACTCTGAAAATAATGGCTGTGATACTAACAGGAAACTACTTAGCTGCTCTGAGTGTGGTAGAAAATGTGTAACGAAGTCAAAGCTGATAGAACACATGAGAATTCACACAGGAGAGAAACCATTTAGCTGCTCTGAGTGTGGTAAAACATTTGGCAGAAAGTCACATCTGACAGGACACATGACAACTCACACAGGAGAGAAACCATTTAGCTGCTCTGAGTGTGATAAAACATTTGGCATCAAGACAGACCTGACGAGGCACATGAGAATTCACACAGGAGAGAAACCATTTAGCTGCTCTGAGTGTGGTAAAACATTTGCCCAGAAGTCACATCTGACAATACACATGACAACTCACACAGGAGAAAAACCATTTAGCTGCTCTGAGTGTGATATGACATTTGGCACGAAGCCACATCTGACAGTACACATGAGAACTCACACAGGAGAGAAACCATTTAGCTGCTCTGAGTGTGATAAAACATTTGCCCAGAAGTCACATCTGACAATACACATGATAGCTCACACAGGAAAGAAACCATTTAGCTGCTCTGAGTGTGATAAAATATTTGCCCAGAAGTCACATCTGACAATACACATGAGAACTCACACAGGAGAGAAACCATTTAGCTGCTCTGAGTGTGGTAAAACATTTGGCACAAAGTCACATCTGACACAACACATGAGAAAACATGCCAAAGACAACACGTTCAGCTGCCAAGTGTCAATGCCAGTTTCAGATGGAAAGGACGTTTTGAGGCACACATGAGAGCCCATGGATGCAAGGACCCGTTCAGAAATGTTCGTAGACGACCAATAGGCAAACAGCATCAGAGGCGTCGTCTTGACAGCGACAGTAAACCAGTCTGAAGAATTCAATGCTCTGCTGTTGTCTGGACATGGGTTAAAGTTCACTGTGGTAATACTAGTACTAACACAAATCTGTGAATTGGTTCGAGAAAACATTGTAGACCTTTTTGGGTGTGGTGTTCGTAAGTTTGGTCATTTTGTTAAATTGTTGCTAGGAAGTAAATATATATTGTTGAAATGATTTGAGTCTTGCCACAGATTTAATTAGTCTTAAGTTTTGTCCTCTTGCAGTTGAAAAGTCAGTTTCATTCCTTATTATCTCATTAAAGATACTACCACAGAGATATTTCGAGATCTTGCGAGAGTTTGCTGCTGAGTGAAACTGGTCACAAACTAGTTACTTCCTGATCAGTAATTCTAAAATAAAATGTAATTTTAATGTATCAAACTGTTTGCTGGATCTATGGCTTGTTAATATTGTCCCAACAGTTATTCTGTTGACTATGTGCAGAGAGAATCTGTGATAATTTGTGATCGTGGTAAATAGCTACAGCTACTTGCCAACACTGCCCCCTACTGGTGACAAGGGCGGGCCATTTGTGAATCACCAGCTGTCTGTTTGTGGATTTTTTTTTTTTGTCAATGAGCTTCATTGAAAACAGCTGTACATACAAACGGATGTACAACGAACAGGGTTGTACATACAATTATACAATAGAACATCAGACAGGTGCTCCAATATCTATCAGTAATCATAAACTAGAAAAAGCATTTCCAAGAATGGAAATGGTGTGACTGCTGAAAGCAGCTGAACGCTGTTGCAGAATTAGCAAATAGTGCAAGCAGTGATCACCATACAAATGTTTGACCGAGGTCGGAATCGAACCCACAACCTCATGGTCAGTAGACTTCCACTCTGCCTCTAGGCCACAGTGCACACACAGTTGCAGAGACTGTTGTCTGTTGATGAGCTGCACTCTGTCTCACTCTGAAGTTAACGAGCTGCACCTGGCTTCTGCTTAAAAAAAAGTAAGGAAAGTGCAGAAATTAACCACAACAAGTAAGTAGAGGACACTTTTGTGAAAATAGTGCAAGCAGTGATGACCATACAAATGGTTGACCAAGGTAGGAATTGAACCCACAATCTCATGGTCAGAAGACTTTGACTTTGCCTCTAGGCCACAGTGTACACACTGTTGCAAAGACTGTTGTCTGTTGATGAGCTGCACTCTGTCTCACTCTGAAGTTAACGAGCTGCACCTGTTGGAAACACACTGTGTCAACACCAAGAAAGCTTGAGAGTCAAGCTTGAATGACTTAGAATGAAAATGTCTGTGAATTTCAGGCTGAGAGCAGCAGTTTCAACATGAAGCGAGTTATCAGAAGTCAACAGAGGACGACTGGGAAAATAATTCACTATAATTGTTATTGAGGCAAGATTTGAACCAGTAACCTTCAGGTCTCCAGCTCAGCAAGCTAACCACTAGGCTACAGGCAGAGACAGTATGTGAGGGGCAAAGAAAACCTTTAATAAGAGGATCACTGGCTCCTGCTTAAAAAAAAAGGTAAGGAAAGTGCAGAAATTAGCCACACCAAGAAAGAAGAGGACTTTTTTGTGACCTGTGACTATTTTTTGGTGAATTAAAATGATTTAAAAAGCACTTAACAGCAAGTTACAAACTGTGGCACTAGCAATTAATGCGTCTCTTAACGACCACCTGTAACCAATTGAGGGTGATGGAGGGGAGCAGAATTCATAATAAGAGTGCTCAACCTGGATTTGAACCAGTGACCTTGGGGTTGGCAAGCAGCCACCCTAACCACTACACTAGAGTAGAGTTGGGGAGAAGAGAGGTTGAGACTTTGATGAATGTGAGATTTTTCAATGATGCTTAAAATAAAAAGAAATTAGTATAAATTAGCCACACCAAGTAAGAAGAGGACTTTTTTGTGACCTGTGACTATTTTTTGGTGAATTAAAATGAATTAAAAAGCACTTAACAGCAAGTTACAAAGTTGAGCTCCTTCTCCTGCTGCTGTGAAAAAAATGCATTGGGCTGAATGAGAGCAGAGAGCTCCCTGGCTGCATTTAAAAAATATTTTAAATTATTATCTAAGTCTCTTTGCATTTTTGACCAGAATTTTAGCCAGAAGACAAGTGTGGCTACAAAACTGGAGAAAATAATTTGTCTAGAGTTTAATTTGTGGCCGTGCTGACAGTTTAGCCAGAAAAACTCTAGAATGTTTTTTTTGCCTCTCTCCACTCTAGCACCACTCTAGCTCTGCTCGTTAGACGCAACACACACACATTATAAAGCTGAAAAAAATCAGAAAAAGTTAAATATTTGAAAAAGTATAAATAGTTAAAAAGAGAAAAGTAATGCCGATAAAGTTCAAAAAAAGCTGCACGGTTTGATATATGAATTGTTGAAATAGCACAAAGTATGAAGGACTAGAAGAAGACCGTAAAAAGGCGGAAGAAAATGGCCAAACAGAAGAACAATAGTGTGACTGCTTCCAGCAGTCACACTAATAATAAACTAGAAAAGGCATTTCCAAGAATGGAAATGGTGTGACTGCTGACAGCAGCTGAACGCTGTTGCAGAATTAGCAAATAGTGCAAGCAGTGATCACCATACAAATGTTTGACCAAGGTCGGAATCGAACCCACAACCTCATGGTCAGTAGACTTCCACTCTGCCTCTAGGCCACAGTGCACACACAGTTGCAGAGACTGTTGTCTGTTGATGAGCTGCACTCTGTCTCACTCTGACATCAAGAAAGCTTGAGAGTCAAGCTTGAATGACTTAGAATGAAATTTTCTGTGAATTTCAGGCTGAGAGCAGCAGTTTCAACATGAAGCAAGTTATCAGAAGTCAACAGAGGACGACTGGGAAAATAATTCACTATAATTGTTATTGAGGCAAGATTTGAACCAGTAACCTTCAGGACTCCAGCTCAGCAAGCTAACCACTAGGCTACAGGCAGAGACAGTATGTGAGTGGCAAAGAAAACCTTTAATAAGAGGATCACTGGCTCCTGCTTAAAAAAAATGGTAAGGAAAGTGCAGAAATTAACCACAAAAAGTAAGACTTAGAATGAAAATTTCTGTGAATTTCAGGCTGAGAGCAGCAGTTTCAACATGAAGCAAGTTATCAGAAGTCAACAGAGGACGACTGGGAAAATAATTCACTATAATTGTTGATGAGGCAAGATTTGGACCAGTAATCGAACCCACAACCCCATGATCACTAAACCTTTACTCTGCCACTTCACCACAGAGAGCACAGACATAAGCATGTTGCCATTGTAATGTGATGATGTGCAGAGAGCTCCCTGGCTGCATTTAAAAACTATTTTAAATTATTATCTAAGTCTCTTTGCATTTTTGACCAGAATTTTAGCCAGAAGACAAGTGTGGCTACAAAACTGGAGAAAATAATTTGTCTAGAGTTTAATTTGCAGAAAAAGTTAAATATTTTAAAAAGTATAAATAGTTAAAAAGAGAAAAGTAATGCAGATAAAGTTCAAAAAAAGCTGCACGTTTTGATATATGAATTGTTGAAATAGCACAACACCTAACACACTAACCATATGGCCACAGAGAACCTGAGTTACAATGAGCTTTATACTATGAGGAATCAAAGACTGTCCAATGACAGCTGAATAATTGGAATCAAAAGTCAAGCAATGATGTGAAATGACTGAGGCAAGAATCGAACCCATGACCATATGATCACTAAACCTTTACTCTGCCACTCGGCTACAGAGAGCACACTGCTTTCAAGACTGTTGTCATTCATTGTAATGTGATGATGTGCTGCAAACTGGTATGAGTAATCAAGGAGATAACAAACACCTGTAACCAATTGAAGGCGGGGGAGGAGAGCAGAATTCAACATAACATAACAAGAGTTCTTCCCTTGGATTCGAACCAGTGACCTTAGGGTTGGCAAGCAGCCACCCTAACCCCTACACTACAGTGGAGTTGTGAAGAAGAGAGGTTGAGACTTTGATGAATGTGAGATTTTTCAATGATGCTTAAAATAAAGAGAAATTAGTATAGATTAGCCACACCAAGTAAGAAGAGGACTTTTTTGTGACCTGTGACTATTTTTTGGTGAATTAAAATGAATTAAAAAGCACTTAACAGCAAGTTACAAAGTTGAGCTCCTTCTCCTGCTGCTCCAAAAAAAATGCATTGGGCTGAATGAGAGCAGAGAGCTCCCTGGCTGCATTTAAAAAATATTTTAAATTATTATCTAAGTCTCTTTGCATTTTTGACCAGAATTTTAGCCAGAAGACAAGTGTGGCTACAAAACTGGAGAAAATAATTTGTCTAGAGTTTAATTTGTGGCCGTGCTGACAGTTTAGCCAGAAAAACTCTAGAATGTTTTTTTGCCTCTATCCACTCTGACACCACTCTAGCTCTGCTCGTTAGACGCAATACACACCCATTATAAAGCTGAAAAAAATCAGAAAAAGTTAAATATTTGAAAAAGTATAAATAGTTAAAAAGAGAAAAGTAATGCCGATAAAGTTCAAAAAAAGCTGCACGTTTTGATATATGAATTGTTGAAATAGCACAAAGTATGAAGGACTAGAAGAAGACCGTAAAAAGGCGGAAGAAAATGGCCAAACAGAAGAACAGTCACACTAACTAGAAAAAGCATTTCCAAGAATGGAAATGGTGTGACTGCTGAAAGCAGCTGAACGCTGTTGCAGAATTAGCAAATAGTGCAAGCAGTGATCACCATACAAATGTTTGACTGAGGTCGGAATCGAACCCACAACCTCATGGTCAATAGACTTCCACTCTGTCTCTAGGCCACAGTGCACACACAAAACAAACCAAGATTGAAAGAGGTAAAGAGAATAGGTGGGGGCGCATATGCTATTATCAAGTTTGATCATGTGACCAGACCAAGTGGTTTTGGTTAAAGTTCAAAGTGGCTGACACATAACAAGACTGCTCAGGTGGGATTTGAACCTGTGACCTTGAGGTTAGATGGCAGGAACCTTATCCACTAGGCCATTCCAACACTTACGATGAAGTAGAGGTTGAGACTTTGATGAATGTGAGATTTTTCAATAATGCTTAAAGTCCCACTCCTGTGACCCTTTTCGGCCATTTTAAAACCAGCTCATTAGCCATGCACATTAGCAATTCACCTCTGGGGGGTGGGCGGAGACTGCGGTGTTTTGCACCCGCTGCGCTGTTTTGCACCCGCCCAAACAGAAGAACAATCACACTAACTAGAAAAAACATTTCCAAGAATGGAAATGGTGTGAATGCTGAAAGCAGCTGAACGCTGTTGCAGAATTAGCAAATAGTGCAAGCAGTGACTGATCACCATACAAATGTTTGACCGAGGTAGGAATTGAACCCATAACCTCATGGTCAGTAGACTTTCACTGTGCCTCTAGGCCACAGTGTACACATAGTTGCAAAGACTGTTGTCTGTTAATGAGCTGCACTCTGTCTCACTCTGAAGTTAACAAGCCCAAAGCTGTAGTTCCAGTGCAAATCAATCTTAGTGCAGTGGTATAAACAAGAAACATGTTAACACAAACCAAGATTGAAAGAGGTAAAGAGAATAGGTGGGGGCGCATATGCTATTATCAAGTTTGATCATGTGACCAGACCAAGTGGTTTTGGTTAAAGTTCAAAGTGGCTGACACATAACAAGACTGCTCAGGTGGGATTTGAACCTGTGACCTTGAGGTTAGATGGCAGGAACCTTATCCACTAGGCCATTCCAACACTTCCAATGAACTGGAGGTTGAGACTTTGATGAATGTGAGATTTTTCAATGATGCTTAAAATAGCATCATAAATGAGCAATTAGAAGTTTGTCTACAAATCAGAATTTGAATGAAGTCTCTAGCAGAAAGTACGACATAAATGAGGCAGGAATCGAACCCATGACCTCATGATCAATAAACCTTTACTCTGCCACTTTGCCACAGAGAGCACAGACATAAGCATGTTGCCATTGTAATGTGATGATGTGCTGCAAACGGTGGCAGAAGCAATTAATGCGTCTCTTAACGACCACCTGTAACCAATTGAGGGTGATGGAGGGGAGCAGAATTCAACATAACGTAACAAGTGTGCTCAACCTGGATGTGAACCAGTGACCTTGGGGTTGGCAAGCAGCCACCCTAACCACTACACTAGAGTAGAGTTGTGGATAGGAGAGGTAAGAAGGGTAAGAAGAGGACTTTTTTGTGACCTGTGACTATTATTAGCAGAATTAGCAGAATAAATTGACAAAGACATGCGGAATGGCATACAAGAAACATGCCCATGGAAGGAATTGAACCCACAATTTCATGAGTGGTAACCTAACACACTAACCATATGGCCACAGAGAACCTGAGTTACAATGAACTTTATACTATGAGGAATCAAAGACTGTCCAATGACAGCTGAATAATTGGAATCAAAAGTCAAGCAATGATGTGAAATGACTGGGGCAGGAATCGAACCCATAACCATATGATCACTAAGCCTTCACTCTGCCACTCGGCTACAGAGAGCACACGCTTTCAAGACTGTTGTCATTCATTGTAATGTGATGATGTGCTGCAAACTGGTATGAGTAATCAAGGAGATAACAAACACCTGTAACCAATTGAAGGCGGTGGAGGAGAGCAGAATTCAACATAACATAACAAGGGTTCTTCCCTTGGATTCGAACCAGTGACCTTAAGGTTGGCAAGCAGCCACCCTACCCCCTACACTAGAGTGGAGTTGTGGGGAGAGAGGTTGAGACTTTGATGAATGTGAGATTTTTCAATGATGCTTAAAATAAAAAGAAATGAGTATAAATTAGCCACACCAAGTAAGAAGAGGACTTTTTTGTGACCTGTGACTATTTTTTGGTGAATTAAAATGAATTAAAAAGCACTTAACAGCAAGTTACAAAGTTGAGCTCCTTCTCCTGCTGCTGTGAAAAAAATGCATTGGGTTGAATGAGAGCAGAGAGCTCCCTGGCTGCATTTAAAAAATATTTTAAACTAGAAAAAGCATTTCCAAGAATGGAAATGGTGTGACTGCTGAAAGCAGCTGAACGCTGTTGCAGAATTAGCAAATAGTGCAAGCAGTGACCACCATACAAATGTTTGACCAAGGTCGGAATCGAACCCACAATCTCATGGTCAGTAGACTTCCACTCTGCCTCTAGGCCACAGTGCACACACAGTTGCAGAGACTGTTGTCTGTTAATGATCTGCACTGTCAACATCAAGAAAGCTTGAGAGTCAAGCTTGAATGACTTAGAATGAAAATTTCTGTGAATTTCAGGCTGAGAGCAGCAGTTTCAACATGAAGCAAGTTATCAGAAGTCAACAGAGGACGACTGGGAAAATAATTCACTATAATTGTTGTTGAGGCAAGATTTGAACCAGCAACCTTCAGGTCTTCAGGCCAGCAAGCTAACCACTAAGCTACAGACAGAGACAGTATATGAGAGGCAAAGAAAACCTTTTATAAGAGGATCACTGGCTTCTGCTTAAAAAAAAAAGTAAGGAAAGTGCAGAAATTAACCACAACAAGTAAGTAGAGGACACTTTTGTAAAAATAGTGCAAGCAGTGATGACCATACAAATGGTTGACCAAGGTAGGAATTGAACCCACAATCTCATGGTCAGAAGACTTTGACTTTGCCCCCCGGTTGCTGACAGCTGGACATTGTATAATTACAGATTCAGCGCATTTAGTGTAAAACTCTACACTGGGATTCGATCACAGACTGGAGCATAGTCCTTGCTCACAGTGATAGCTGCTCTACCAGGTGAGCTATACCTATTATACCTTGACAGCTACACTGAGCTGCCAAGCCTTTCACCTCTGAGCCAGATGAAGAACGGGGCGGCAGCTTGTAGCACTAGTGCCCTCCCCTGGAGCTGTGACATGTCAGCTCCAGTCTCCCTGAAACTGCCAGTTTGAGTCTGCCATTGGTTCACAGCAGTTTGAAGGCAGAAAAACTCAGAAATGCAATTTTGCACTTCCTTTTCTGCTGATATGTGCTCTAACACAAGAAAAATGCCACAGGAACATGTGAAAAGCTCAAAAAACACGATTTTCACGGGAGTGGGTCTTTATAAAAGCATCATAAATGAGCCATTAGAAGTTTGTCTACAAATCAGAATTTGAATGAAGTCTCTAGCAGAAAGTACTACATGAATGAGGCAGGAATCGAACCCATGACCTCATGATCAGTAAACCTTTACTCTGCCACTTCGCCACAGAGAGCACAGACTTAAGCATGTTGCCATTGTAATTTGATGATGTGCTGCAAATGGTGGCACTAGCAATTAATGCGTCTCTTAACGACCACCTGTAACCAATTGAGGGTGATGGAGGGGAGCAGAATTCAACATAACATAACAAGATTGCTCAGCCTGGATTCGATCTAGTGACCTTGGGGTTGGCAAGCGGACACCTTACCAACTGGACTACAGACAGAGTTGTGAGTAAGAGAGGTTGAGACTTTGATGAATGTGAGATTTTTCAATGATGCTTAAAATAAAAAGAAATTAGTATAAATTAGCCACACCAAGTAAGAAGAGGACTTTTTTGTGACCTGTGACTATTTTTTGGTGAATTAAAATGATTTAAAAAGCACTTAACAGCAAGTTACAAAGTTGAGCTCCTTCTCCTGCTGCTGTGAAAAAAATGCATTGAGCTGTATGAGAGCAGAGAGCTCCCTGGCTGCATTTAAAAAATATTTTAAATTATTATCTAAGTCTCTTTGCATTTTTGACCAGAATTTTAGCCAGAAGACAAGTGTGGCTACAAAACTGGAGAAAATAATTTGTCTAGAGTTTAATTTGTGGCCGTGCTGACAGTTTAGCCAGAAAAACTCTAGAATGTTTTTTTGCCTCTCTCCACTCTGACACCACTCTAGCTCTGCTCGTTAGACGCAACACACACACATTATAAAGCTGAAAAAAATCAGAAAAAGTTAAATATTTTAAAAAGTATAAAGAGTTAAAAAGAGAAAAGTAATGCCGATAAAGTTCAAAAAAAGCTGCACGTTTTGATATATGAATTGTTGAAATAGCACAAAGTATGAAGGACTAGAAGAAGACCGTAAAAAGGCGGAAGAAAATGGCCAAACAGAAGAACAATAGTGACTGCTGAAGCAGTCACACTATTGTTCTTCTGTTTGGCCATTTTCTTCCGCCTTTTTACGGTCTTCTTCTAGTCCTTCATACTTTGTGCTATTTAAACAATTCATATATCAAAACGTGCAGCTTCTTTTGAACTTTATCGGCATTACTTTTCTCTTTTTAACTATTTATACTTTTTCAAATATTTAACTTTTTCTGATTTTTTTCAGCTTTATAATGGGTGTGTGTTGCGTCTAACGAGCAGACCTAGAGTGGTGTCAGAGTGGAGAGAGGCAAAAAAACATTCTAGAGTTTTTCTGGCTAAACTGTCAGCACGGCCACAAATTAAACTCTAGACAAATTATTTTCTCCAGTTTTGTAGCCACACTTGTCTTCTGGCTAAAATTCTGGTCAAAAATGCAAAGAGACTTAGATAATAATTTAAAATATTTTTTAAATGCAGCCAGGGAGCTCTCTGCTCTCATTCAGCTCAATGCATTTTTTTCACATCAGCAGGAGAAGGAGCTCAACTTTGTAACTTGCTGTTAAGTGCTTTTTAATTCATTTTAATTCACCAAAAAATAGTCACAGGTCACAAAAAAGTCCTCTTCTTACTTGGTGTGGCTAATTTATATTAATTTATTTTTGTTTTAAGCATCATTGAAAAATCTCACATTCATCAAAGTCTCAACCTCTCTTCTTGACAACTCCGCTGTAGTGTAGGGGTTAGGGTAACTGCTTGCCAACCCTAAGGTCACTGGTTCGAATCCAAGGGAAGAACTCTTGTTATGTTATGTTGAATTCTGCTCTCCTCCCCCGCCTTCAATTGGTTACAGGTGTTTGTTATCTCCTTGATTACTCGTACCGGTTTGCAGCACATCATCACATTACAATGAATGACAACAGTCTTGAAAGCAGTGTGCTCTCTGTAGCCGAGTGGCAGAGTAAAGGCTTGGTGATCATATGGTTACGGGTTCGATTCCTGCCTCAGTCATTTCACATCATTGCTTGACTTTTGATTCCAATTATTCAGCTGTCATTGGACAGTCTTTGATTCCTCATAGTATAAAGCTCATTGTAACTCAGGTTCTCTGTGGCCATATGGTTAGTGTGTTAGGTGTTGTGCTATTTCAACAATTCATATATCAAAACGTGCAGCTTTTTTTGAACTTTATCGGCGTTACTTTTCTCTTTTTAACTATTTATACTTTTTAAAATATTTAACTTTTTCTGCAAATTAAACTCTAGACAAATTATTTTCTCCAGTTTTGTAGCCACACTTGTCTTCTGGCTAAAATTCTGGTCAAAAATGCAAAGAGACTTAGATAATAATTTTAAATATTTTTTAAATGCAGCCAGGGAGCTCTCTGCACATCATCACATTACAATGGCAACATGCGTAGGTCTGTGCTCTCTGTGGCGAAGTGGCAGAGTAAAGGTTTAGTGATCATGAGGTTGTGGGTTCGATTACTGGTTCAAATCTTGCCTCATCAACAATTATAGTGAATTATTTTCCCAGTCGTCCTCTGTTGACTTCTGATAACTTGCTTCATGTTGAAACTGCTGCTCTCAGCCTGAAATTCACAGAAATTTTCATTCTAAGTCTTACTTGGTGTGGCTAATTTCTGCACTTTCCTTACCTTTTTTTTTTAAGCAGGAGCCAGTGATCCTCTTATTAAAGGTTTTCTTTGCCACTCAAATACTGTCTCTGCCTGTAGCCTAGTGGTTAGCTTGCTGAGCTGGAGACCTGAAGGTTACTGGTTCAAATCTTGCCTCAATAACAATTATTCACAGAAATTTTCATTCTAAGTCATTCAAGCTTGACTCTCAAGCTTTCTTGATGTCAGAGTGAGACAGAGTGCAGCTCATCAACAGACAACAGTCTCTGCAACTGTGTGTGCACTGTGGCCTAGAGGCAGAGTGGAAGTCTATTGACTATGAGGTTGTGGGTTCGAGTCCGACCTTGGTCAAACATTTGTATGGTGATCACTGCTTGCACTATTTGCTAATTCTGCAACAGCGTTCAGCTGCTGTCAGCAGTCACACCATTTCCATTCTTGGAAATGCCTTTTCTAGTTATAATCTAAGTCTCTTTGCATTTTTGACCAGAATTTTAGCCAGAAGACAAGTGTGGCTACAAAACTGGAGAAAAAAATTTGTCTAGAGTTTAATTTGTGGCCGTGCTGACAGTTTAGCCAGAAAAACTCTAGAATGTTTTTTTGCCTCTATCCACTCTGACACCACTCTAGCTCTGCTCGTTAGACGCAATACACACCCATTATAAAGCTGAAAAAAATCAGAAAAAGTTAAATATTTGAAAAAGTATAAATAGTTAAAAAGAGAAAAGTAATGCCGATAAAGTTCAAAAAAAGCTGCACGGTTTGATATATGAATTGTTGAAATAGCACAAAGTATGAAGGACTAGAAGAAGACCGTAAAAAGGCGGAAGTAAATGGCCGAACAGAAGAACAATAGTGTGAATGCTTCCAGCATTCACACTAATAAATCACAATAAAATAAGGTAAATATTAGCAATGTTAGTAAACATAGAATCGAAGGAAGGATAATAAATAAATGAACAAATAATATGACAGACGAAAAATAAAAAAATAAAAAAAATAGAAAAAGGAAAGAAATGACAGAATGTAAAAGCTTTATTCTTCTTTGAGCTGTTTGTTTGTGGATCTCGACCAAGGGGGCAGTTGTCGGTCTGAGAAGTGAAGCTCACTTCCGCGTTCAAAAAACTGCAAAAAGTTCTGGCCAATTAGGGCGCGGGAACGTTGAGTGACAGGTCCGTAGACCGCTGCTTCGAGGCCAGTGGGCGGGCTCTCGGCCGGCCAACGGCCGCACCGCTCCAAATATGGCAAGTAGAATCCAACATGGCGCGGTTCAAACCCCCGTAGTAGCGGCACAAAACAGACTCCCCAAACCAATGGGTGACGTCACGGGTGCTACGTCCATTCTTTTTACAGTCACTGGCTGTTTTCGAAACCGCATACTACCGTACTGCCTACTACATACTGCGTTATATGTACTGTATACTGCATACTGAATGTGGGATTCAGTATGCTACTTGAGCAGACCGACACCGTTATCATCGCAGTATGCAGTATACGACTTTCCCAGAATGCATTTCATGGCAACCGGTAGCAGCTGTAAAACAGGCTAAAAGCTGTTTTATTTCTCGCTCTAGCGCTGTAATTATGTAACTTTATTAAGTTTTAATATTTTTTCATGCGAGAAAGTAACTGTTAAGACCCCAAATATACGGCCAGTTTATCCAAATGACGGCTGTTTAAAAGTTTGCTCCGCAGCGACCGGGACATCACAGAGGCAGCAGCCGGTCTGCAGAGCTGCTCGGCCGGCCAGCACTACAACGTCATTCCGGAGGAGAAAACGGTCGCTAATTAACTTACCCGCAGGTTTTTAAAGGTTTACCACCGGCTGGTTAAATTATTTTCAGGAGATAAATGTTGATCTCATTGATGAAATCTCAATTGTGGTAGTAGCATTAGTTTGTTTGAATGTAAAGTGAAGCTTCTTGTGTGTAAGCAGCGCTGCCTCGGGGCTCTGGAGCCTAACGTTACGTACAGAAATCACCACATTTACAAAAAATAAATAAATATTTTACAATGAACCGATCAGTCTGCATTAAAGCAGATAACAGCGGCACGGCCGTTTCGGCTAATGCTGTGTTCAAGGCAGGCTTTTGAAACCGTAAGTTACAGCTTCAAGTCACAACTACGACTTGGTAGCGTTCCAGGTAACCCGTAGCTCGTGTTTTTACCGTCCTGTTGTCTGTGAAAGTTCCCTATAACGGCCACTCGTAACTTCCGACCCGTGAACTCGTACCAGATCGAACTGGTATGACTTCACAGGAAGGAAAAACACAAAGTACGAGTTTCCTTGAACGCACCATGAGTTAGCAGCCCCCGCCCTTGTCAGGCATCAATTGGTCCTCGTGCTACGTCACCACATTCACGCGCATCCCTTGGCTGCACACACAGCCCTTCATGCCGTTCTCTCCCCTCATTGGATAACACTTGTATCCCACAAGGAAAATTTTCTCCTCGGGTTACAGCAGAGCAGAGTGACGGAGAGACTCGTGTTTAGGCTGAAATACTTCATGTAAGTGATTGCTGACGGAAAATAGGACTATTTAGGACTTATATTAACAAAAACATTCCACTGATATCTGCTTTAAGTTTTTTATTTTATTAAACTATAGTTACGGTACACGGCTACACTACCGTCTTTGGTTACGCTCTGGTTACGGTTAGGACGTCAGGGGAGCATTGCATTGTGGGATACAGTACTCGATGTAGACTGGTCAGATGCATACTGGAGATATTTTCCGAATCAGTACGACATCCGGGAACTTTTCGCATACTGCAGATTTTGCTTTTGTTCGCATACTGCATACTGCATACTACATTTTGGCCAAATCAGTACTACTAGCAGTATAGTATGCGGTTTCGAATACAGCCACTGATCTCGACAAGAACGTCTCAGAAATACGTAATTGAGGAAAGAGATGCGTGTTGATGATCCACAAATGCTGAATCACACCTCACAAACAGAATTTTCAGTTTTACAAATGGCTCTTTTGTATCTACAAATTGAAAAATATACATTTACAATTTGTAAAAACCAAAATACAAGTTACACATTTTTAATTTGTATTTGTGGATAGCAAAACACGTGTGCAAACCAAGGAATATTTCCAACCCTCTGTGCGTTTGAGACAACTTGCTGCTGCTGGTCCCTGAAGGGGCGGAGTGGTGGCGACACCCACGTGACACGGATACAGGAAACGGACTCCTCGTGGAGCTTCTTGCTTCTCGCTGCTGTCTCACGGGGAGTGAGTGTGTGTCTGTGTGTGTCTGAGTGAACATGGCTAAAGTCCAGGTGCTGAGAGCGCTGGTGGAGCAGCGACTGAGTTCGGCCGTCGAAGAGATCTTTGTTCTGATTGAAAGAACCGTGGCGGAGTACGAGGAGGAGCTATGTCGGTCAGAGCAGGAGAAGCAGCGACAGAGGAAACAACTGGACGCTTTGTTAAACCCTCGGGTTTTGTTACAGAGAGCAGGTCAGTTATTAACGGAGAATCAGTTTGTCTCGGTTTGATGTAACGGGGAAACGTTGGTGGCGTTGAGGACGGACCAACTGACCGTTATAAACGTTATGAGCCGTTAAAGAAAAACAACTCCAGTTGCAAAACGCGATTAGACGTTAAAGATACTAGTAGTTACGATTTTTTATTTATTTATTGTGTAGTTTAGTTATATGGTTTCAGTTACATTACATTACATTACATTTAAGATGTTAAAAAAGGAAACCAGATCGATGTAAACAAATCTGCGGTAAAGTATTCTGATATTCTGACGGTTGCTAGGGGACTGTCCGTGGTGCTGATCACCATGGAAACCGTTAGCACTTGCAGCAGTTTGGGAACTTGTTAATTGCAAACTTCATATGCAAACAGTTTCATTATCTTATTTACTGTACTGTTAAATGGTAACTTACAACAAAGAGGTTTTAAGATACAGTAAAAAGATTAATAACAAAAGGCAATAAATTATTAATAAATAATAAATTATACATCCATTCAAGCACTGATATCCTTTTGTTGGTTGTTAGCTTAAGCTCAATAATGTATCAGTGTTACTATTTATTTATAGATTTAATTTCTTTCACGTTTTACAAAATAAATATACAGGGTGGAATGTGGATAACCATTTATCCAAAAGGTTTTCTCTGAGAAATGGGACGTTTTCAATAATATGAAACAATATGTTTCTGATGAGTGAACTGATAAACCATAAAACCAAACATGCATTATTAAAGGCAGTGATGTTTGTGCTCTCAAAGCGTATTAGAAAAGCAGTCCCTTCTCAAATGATGTGAGTTGTTTTAAGTTGTGTGTAATGTTTGTATTTCAGAGTGTGTGAGGGCACAGGAAGTTCCCACAGAGCAGCAGGAGTGGAGCTCCAGTCAGGACCAGAGGGACTCTGAGCCTCCTCGTGTAAAAGAAGAGCTGGAGAACGCTTGGACCACTCATGGAGGAGAGCAGCTTCAAGGACCAGAGGAGTTGAAAGTCATTATTTTACTTGTGAAAAGTGAACATGAAGATGATGAAGAGAAACCTCCGCTCTTACAGCTTCAACAGGGTCAGACTGAGGAGGACGGAGGAGCAGAGCCTCCAGCCAGCAGCTCTCCTAAACACATGGAAACAGACACTGATGGAGGACCAGAACCAGACAGAAACACATGTTCAGACAGACATTTACAACCAGATACTAATGACAAGACCTCAGAATCATCCGAGACTGAAGACAGTGAAGATGAGGAGAGGGAGAAAAAAGAACCTCAGTCTGGGTTGAACTCTGAAAATAATGGCTGTGATACTAACAGGAAACCATTTAGCTGCTGTGAGTGTGAGAAAACATTTCGCATGAAGACGGACCTGACGAGACACATGAGAATTCACAGTGGAGAGAAACTATAAAGATGTCCAGTTTGTAAGGAACCTTTTAGATTTGAGTCGAACTTGAAACAACACATGACAACCCACAGCGGAGAAAAACCATACGAGTGTTCAGTTTGTGGTCGACGCTTCACTCAGAGTAACAGTTTAGCTGCACACATGAGAAAACATGCCAAAGACAACACGGTTCAACTGCGAGGCCAGTTTCAGATGGAAAGGATGCAAGGACCAGTTCAGAAAGGTTCGTAGACGACCAATAGGCAAACGGCATCGGAGGCGTCGTCTTGGCAGCGACAGTAAACCAGTCTGAAGGATTCAATGCTCTGCTGTTGTCTGGACATGGGTTAAAGTTCACTGTAGTAATACTAGTACTAACACAAATCTGTGAATTGGTTCAAGAAAACATCGCAGACGTTTTCAGGTGTGGTGTTTATAAGCTTGGTCATTTTGATAACTTGATTGTTGTGTGTTGCATAAGGACCGATCTTATGTGTCCAAAAGTGAAGATGTTTATGTTTCATTCTGATCTGATTAAAGAACCAAAACCTATGTGCTTGAGGAGTTTCATTTTGTAAAAATTTGGAAAATACCTGTATATTCATGTGAGTTGTCTCTGAAACGTTCCTCCCTGTGGAGAAATAAATATGGAGGAACTGAACCATGGATTAGAAGACTTTGCATCATGTTAGTTACATCAGTTATAGTGTCACTTCAGGTACAGTCACACTGAACCTCAACAAATAGGAGCAGATTCCCAGATTTGAAAGAGTCTGAGGTCAAGTCCACTCGACTACATGAAAAGAGGTGAAACACAGTTTAAATGTATTTATTTAGTTGTGGATACAGTTCTGCTGCAGCAGCAGATGAAGACTGTAATGAAATAGATCACACAGACAGTTTAAAGGTTTTAGATTGTAACCTCAGATTCATGATTTTGGTTTTTAAAAAGTTTAAAAATATTTCAGTATTTTCAGCCTCACTCAGAAACCACATGACATGTCTGTTTTGACATCATTAATTAAACATTTCACAAAGCAAACTAGTTTGTGAGGATGCAGGTGGCTTTCATGATGCTGTCTGCAGCGTCAGGAGAGACTTGCAGCTGAGCCGGTGTTGATCCGCTCTCCAACTCTGGCAGAAGATAACAAAGGCATTTTCAACGGTGTGCCGGGGAGAAAAAGGTCTTTGTAGAAGCTAAAATATATTTTTGCCTGCCATTTTGCTTTAGGTTTGACGTCATTGCGTTGATGTCATTTGCGTTCACACATTGAGGGGGTGTGGTTACTTTCTTTACTTAGTGTGTGTGTGTGGTGGCGGGAGTTTCAAACACAAAGAGAGAGAGAGAGAGCTAAGTTCATATATTTTTTGTTGACCGTCAATTCACCATCATTTTCACTTTATCATCTCACCAGTATCATTATTATTATTTATTGAAAGGGCACGTATTAATTTCCCTTTTGATATAACTGCTTGTTGGCTCTTTTTGATTTTTGTCACAATAAACACTTTTAACTGATCGTGGACCCATGGAGCTTTAAGTTCCTCAGCGGCTGAAGTTTGTTGAAAGACAGCCACAACAGTCTTCATTGGGAAAGCCTCATCTGCTACGACCACAAATGGCACCTGCCCCAACTCGGGTGCTGAGGGGAGTGGGCATGTTGCTGGTACATTTAAGTTCCCACCTTGACGGGCCTGCCCCAGACGGGAGTTGGCAAAGATGCCACCGTCACTATAGCTACCAAATCCTCCCACATCGACAGCCAAACACCTGTAACTGGCATCCACCACCAGCGCAAGGAGGACAACAGAGAAGGTACCTTTGTAATTGTAATACTGTGAACCGGAATTTGCTGGTGCCTGTATTAGAACATGTTTCCCATCAAGTGCACCAATGCAGTTTGGGAAATCCCACCTTTCCTGGAACTTCTTGGCCGTGCTCTTCCGGAGCTCCTCATTTGGAAACGGCATGTGGGTTTCCTTCAGCTGTGCCCAGATGATGAAACATCACATGTGATTTTCACGATGCCAGCCACGGTCGACACTCCAAGCCGGAAACTGGAGGCTATAGTTGTAAAGGAGTCCCCTGTGCTGAGGAATCTGGGGAGAGTGGGAGAGGAGTAACATTTGAATCCACATTACTGTCAGTAATTTTTTTTTTCACAATATATCAAGGTGTGTTCTGGTAGTAGAAATAGGAATGTACATGTATCCAAACTAAAAAAGGCTGGTGCTGAGACAAAAAGAAGCAGATATAAAATTAAAACAAAATACCTTACATACTGCAGGGCTCTGACTGGCAGTATGGGAGTTAATACAATAGACGGCAGTAGTGGACAGACTGTCAAATGGATCGATTGACAGACAGATAAGGATGTGAAAGATGACAGGCTGTAACACCAGTATTTTACACGTGTCAATCTGAATATAGCAAATTAATATAATACTGTGGTGACCCACAATAGGGAAGCTAGGAGAGATGTTCACCAGATGGCTCCCCCGGGATGACGACGTAGGTTAACCGGCCGACCACCTCAGCAGCCCGGCTGCTGCCTCTGTGATGATCCACTCGTCTGGCGGTAACGTTAGCCAGGTGGAGCTTCACGGCGGAGCAAGGCGTCATTTGGATATAAACAGTTACTTTCTTGCATGAGAACACATTAAAACTTAATAAAGTGATGTAGTGGGATTAAAATAACTTCTCGAGATTATCCAGCAGCTTCGTCATAATTTTAATAGAGTGCCGAAGCGGAAGCAGCCCCATGGGTCCTCAAATCGAAAAAAGTCTCCATACGAATGAATGGGAGTCCAAGTTTTATTCCGTGGTCCGTTTGAATTGTGCCATGAGAAAAAAATGGCAGCGCTTCTGTTCACATAGCTGAGCTGTATTTACTCTGATGGACGTTGCAGTTGAAACTCTGAGTACAGCCTCAAGATGAGCATCTGTAAGCCTTGTCCTGTACTTGCTTTTATTAAAGTTCATTGTAGAGAACAGCTTCTCACACACATATGTGCTCCCAAAAAGGCACATAACACGACTGAAAACTCTGGACAGCTCTGGGAATGAAGGAGGCAGCTCTCTGAGGAACTCATCAGTCTTGTCTGCTTTTCCCTGTGCCTCTCTGAATGTAGTTTTCAGTTCACTGCTGCACTGTAAGTCAATGAGTTCAGTTTGCAACTTGCTGGGGACACTCTCCACATCAGCTGAGAAGGGGTCTGCAAACAGCTGGAAAGTGTCACAGTGAGCCTTGAAATCAGCAAATCGCTCATCAAACTCTTGCTGCAGGTTTTCAATAGCAGAGACATATTGATCACCACTGAATACTGTTCCCTCTTCTGCCAAAGATCTGCATGCAGCAAAATGGCAGAGGTTTTTTGCAGACAGTTGAGTTTTCCACAGTCTCAGTTTTGTGCAGAAGGCCTTCACGCTCTCATAGGCTGTTGTGATGAGCTGACCAGCACCCTGCAGCTTTAAGTTCATGTTTAGTTGTTGTGTTACATCCACAAGGAATGCCAAATCCATTATCCATTTTGGATCGCTTCCCCATTGTGAGTTCAGGAACATCCATATTGAGGATGTAAAGTCAGCGATTTTAACATGGGGGTCTATGGGGAATGCTCCCTTCTGACACCAGCCCCCAGAGGAAGCCGAGGGGATTGCAGTTTTTTGAACGCGGAAGTGAGCTTCACTTCTCAGATCGACAACTGCCCCCTTGATCTCGACAAGAACGTCTCAGAAATAGCCTACATCATTGAGGAAAGAGATGCGTGTTGGTGATCCACAAATGCTGAATACACCTCACAAAGTTTTACAAATGGCTCTTTTGTATAGGCTACAAATGGAAATATATAGGATTTCTAAAAACCAAAATACAAGTTACAAATTAGAAATTTGTATTTGTGGATAGCAAAACACGTGGTGCAAACCAAGGAATATTTGTACATCATCCTCTGTGCGTTTGAGACAACTTGCTGCTGCTGGTCCCTAAAGGGGCGGAGTGGTGGCAACCATAGATATACATAAGAAGACTAGATGACTCACCCGCAGCTGTTTCCCAATGACAAAGCGTAGCCAGTACGGCGGCCATCTTGGGACGGGCAACTCTCTCCCTCAGAGCATTAAGCCTGTGGTGCATGTTCTGCTATAATGACCATAACTTGCTCAGTTTTTGCCCGATTTCAAAACGGTTTGATTTTTTATGAACGTCTATGCAGTTATGATGCAGCATACTTAAAGCAGAAGTAAGTGGTCCGGTCGTTTTTGCTAATGCTGTGTTCCAGGCAGGCTTTTGAAACCGTAAATTACAGCTTCAAGTCACGACTTACGACTTTGTAGCGTTCCAGGCAACCCACTCGTGTTTTTCCGACCTGTTTTACCGGTGAAAGTCACTATAACGGCCACTCGTAACTTCCGACCCGTGAACTCGTACCAGATCGAACTGGTACCACTTCACAGGTCGGAAAAACACGAGTTACGGGCTGCCTTGAACGCACCATAACAGTCCTCGTCCCTACGTCACCACATTCACGGCGTCCCTTGGCTGCACACACAGCCCTGCATGCCGTTCTCTCTCCTCATTGGATAAAAACTGTAGGATACGATAAATGTTTTCTCCTCGGCTCAGAGCAGAGCAGAGGGACTGACAGACCCGTGTTTCAGACCAAACACTCTATGTAAGTGATTGCTGTCGGAAGATATAACTATTTAAGACTTATATTAAAGGACAATTCCAGGCGAATTCAACTCAGGGGTGTATTTTCATATCATTTTAGGTCTAAAAGAATGAATCTGAAGATTTTCAGTTTAATCGCTCCTGTTTTGCGGTAGTTGCGTCTGTCCGTGCATCGCCATGGCAGCAATGAATGGGAGTGGATGTAAGTTCCGCTGTTTAGGCTGTTTCCAGCCCTCAAAGCCACATTTTTTTTCCACAGACAGCATCAGATGGCTACTCAAACATGCACCGAGAAGTTTTTTTTACTTGAAGCAAGTAAAGAGTTGATATTCCTGTGTTTATGACACAAATGGTAGCTTTTCCCATTGCATGTGAACACACCGAGCACGGCAACTGGGTCTCGTGCGAGACTCCGGGAGACTTTGAATTAGATCGACTTTTACAAACATGTCGGCTTGCTTGAAGTAAATAAACTTCTCGGTGCATGTTTGAGTAGCCATCTGATGCTGTCTGTTGAAAAAAAATGCGGCTTTGAGGGCTGGAAACTAGCCTGGCTCTCGCCAGACCCTTGTAGTTCCGCAAAGCTACGCCAGAGGCGCTACGCTC
Source organism: Trachurus japonicus (assembly GCF_045865225.1). Taxonomy (NCBI): domain Eukaryota; kingdom Metazoa; phylum Chordata; class Actinopteri; order Carangiformes; family Carangidae; genus Trachurus; species Trachurus japonicus. Next base: position 12,004,942 of record NC_140917.1, read on the forward strand.
AGCTTCGCACAAGGGTCTGGACTCGAGGCCAATGCAAACTTCTTCCCCGGAGCAAAAAATAATGAACCAATCAGGATCGCCGGGCGGGACTTTCTGAGGTGTGACGTAGCGCTGAAGCGACTGTTTGAGTCAAACAACAATGGCGGCTTGCAGTGAGTGGCTGAAGTAGCACGTCATTCAAGATAACGGACAAGTGGTTTATCCAATCACATACAAGATTTTTTTTACAAGGCCCCGCCTTCTGAAATGAATCGCCTATGGAGCAGTCCCAGACCCTTGTGTGGAGCTCAGCGTAGCTTTGCGGAACTACAAGGGTCTGGCGAGAGTCAGGCTAGCTGGAAACAGCCTAAACAGCGGAACTTACATCCACTCCCATTCATTGCTGCCGTGGCGATGCGCGGACATACGCAACTACCGCAAAACAGGAGCGATTAAACTGAAAATCTTCAGATTCATTCTTTTAGACCTAAAATGATATGAAAATACACCCCTGAGTTGAATTCGCCTGGAATTGTCCTTTAACACAAAAATATCGCTTACTTCTGCTTTAAAATCACGGATCATTTTAATCATGTACTTTTTTTGTAAAAGTAACATTATAGTGACATTATGCAAATAGTTAAATAGCTACATACTGATTTATTTTTCACAGAGTTATGAATCGTTTTTTTTAGTGCAGATGACTGGATCACCTATCTACTGCACTGTAGTCTGGCCTGACAGAAGTGCGTTGCTGCGATTAGCCTCTGATTGGTCGGAATGAGCCACCCGGCGGAAGTCCCGCCTCCATGCTGCAGCTTTCACAGTCCGCCCGGTGAAGGGAAACATCAACAAACAACAACAGGAACCGAACCATGGATCCGTGTCATGAACCGAACAGAAGAATACATATCTGTCAGCGGTTGCCAACCGCCCTTAAACCGAACAAAATAATAAATATCCGTCAACGGATGCCGACCGTCGTTACACCGCGGACCGAAATCCTGTTTCCAACCGGCAATATTTTGCAAGCGCGCCGTTGCTACGGCGTTGCTACGGCGTTGCTACGGCGCCGACCACAATGATTGTGACTGGTTGAAAGAATTCCAAACGGCCGGAGCGTTTTTTTCTCTGATCGCAGAATCATAGGCGGAGCAGCCAGACTCTCCTTCTTTTCTGGAGGAGGGTCTGGCAGGCGAGACTCAACTGCACTGTAACTGCAGCCAGAGTCAGAGCAAGTTGCCCGTCCTCATATGGCCGACTGTGAGCTACGCCTGCGTGTAGTCCGATCCACCCCCTTGGTGGGGACACCCACGTGACACGGATACAGGAAACGGACTCCTCGTGGAGCTTCCTCCTTCTCGCTGCTGTGTCACGGGGAGTGAGTGTGCGTCTGTGTGTGTCTGAGTGAACATGTCTAAAGTCCAGGTGCTGAGAGCGCTGGTGGAGCAGCGACTGAGTTCGGCCGTCGAAGAGATCTTTGTTCTGATTGAAAGAACCGTGGAGGAGTACGAGGAGGAGCTATGTCGGTCAGAGCAGGAGAAGCAGCGACAGAGGAAACAACTGGACGCTTTGTTAAACCCTCGGGTTTTGTTACAGAGAGCAGGTCAGTTATTAACGGAGAATCAGTTTGTCTCGGTTTGATGTAACGGGGAAATGTTGGCGGCGTTGAGGACGGACCAACTGACCGTTATAAACATGAAGAGTAGACGCCGCATCGGCTGCTGGGGAGCAAGAAATGCGGCCGCCATCTTGAACAGTTGAGCAGCAGAAGTAACAGGACGCCAGAGCACTGTTCGTCCAGGCAAAATAGCGTTTTCCGACAGAATAATTGTAACAGAATGTTTTTCACCAGACACCATTACTATGAGGTGTCCAGAACAACATACTAAAAGTCCTAAGAAATCCTAGTTGGGGAAATATGTTTAATTCTCATCAATCCAAGATTGATTTAGGGGAGAGTGGGGTAAAGTGAGACACTTTTTACATTTGCTCCCCTCTAAGCAAGCGAAAATGATTTATCAGTAAAATTTACACATTTCCAATTAATTCAGGATGTTTCCTAGCAATGGAAATGATCAGAATGTGTTCAGGATGAAGGACAGTGAAAATATGATAGTTTTAAAAAAAAGTGGTCTTGTGTCTCACTTTACCCCAGCTCAGGGGTAAACTGAGACAAACCAGAGAAATCAATGGGGTAAACTGATCCACTTACTGATCCACTCTGAAACTACCATAACAATGTTGTAACAGAGTCCTGACAGCTAGCTTGACAACCACACTTCCCAAAACTAATGTCGGACTAGTAACAGAATCATGGGGATTAGTCAATTAAGCACTTTTTTTTTCTCAACACAAAGTGACTCAAGAACAAAATCAAATACAACACAAAATGTTTTAATTAACATTCAAATGACAGATAGAATCAGTTAGATAGACTGGGGGTCAGATTGTAGGCCCCGACAATGGTGACCATTTTGATCAAAAGTCCTCTTTTATGTGGGGGAAGCCAACAAAGTGGAATGTGACTAAAATTGAATGTAACCAATACTAAGCGAGCTGACTGAAGAGCACATCATAACAAAGCAGTGTGGCTACAGATCATGTTTGATCACGCGAGATTTCTGGCTTGGGGGACGAGATTCTAGTGTAAATCTTTGTGTGTGGTGTACTCACAGTGTCTCACTCGTGGATTTATTATAATACATCCATGGTCTCACTTTACCCCGCAGCATTTGTCTCACTTTACCCCAACACCCCCATTTTAGAAAAAACGACCTCTCTTAGAAATTCAGGCAAATTTTCAGCCAGCATCATCACATGGTTTTATGTGTTGGAAGTTCATCATCATGTATCATATAGAGGGATTACCAGCCTACGTCACTGACGTTCTACTGCGCATGTCGCCTGCAGAAAGAGAGCAGCAAGAGCCGTGATCATGCCTTTTTGTGCTGTTAGTTGCACTAATTGTTTTGATAAAAACAACAAAACGCGCAAAATTTACAGAATAGCGTCAACTCGCACCCATTTCAAGGCAAACGAGAGAGAAAATAGTACATTGGCGATTCATTTCGAGCAATATAAGTTAATGTGTTAGACACGTTGGTTTGAATGGTGATAAAGCTAGATATGCCCACAGGCACAGCTGGAGAACTGCAGCGAATGAGTTGTGAAATGTTTACTACGACAGTGACTGAAGACGAGGTCACATACTAATGGAAAGCAAGCTGAGATTAATTAACGTTAAACTATATTGTTTTACATTACCGGTACATACTCAGTCATGCACGTAACGTTATAGTTACGTTATGCAGTTGTTCCAGACTTTAGACAGGTCCGTCCTCTTCCCTCGTCTCTGACCAGGCAGCAGCTCAGTCCTCACGGACACTGAGTTTTGTAAACGTGAGTATTTTCCTGAACATTATTGTCTGTTAAATAACTGTAGGTAACGTTAGGGATGTACAGTGACAGTGTTGTTTTTACCGCTGACCGACCGACGCCGTGCTGTGAGAGTCCGTGGCTTGTCCCGTGGCTGAGTTTCCGTTGCCGCGGTACAAACTCGATCCTCCGTCCTGACGTTTTTTTTTTTTCCTGCCGTTATAAAACTATAAAACCGTCTATGTATAAAACACACACTACATCAGTAGGTGATAAACTGTTGTAGTAGGCTGACAACATCGCTAACTAACACCGCTTTGACTACACTAGATCCATGGAGGTAACCATGACAACCAGTTCTTTCTGCAGTCAGGTTGCGCACGCATCCTGATTTGTTGGTAAACAGATAATCCCTCTATAAGTTTTTCTACCTGAATCAATTTGCTTTGGCACAACAGTTGATTAAGTTGACGGCAAGAAAATTTACTTTTACATGCAAAAATTACATTTTTGTGAAAAAAACATGCTTTCCACAGCATCATGAGGTCCTCTTCTTCATGACCATGGGGAAATGGAAGGGGCTTGAAAACATAATGGTCAGATGACCAAAAATGTGTTCCGTTTCCTAGATACAAGTGGTGTCTCACATTACCCCACTCTCCCCTACTGTATAATGTCTATGATGCCAATGAGGCCAGACAACAATACACCCCAATGGGGCTATTTTTTTCCTTTACTGCTATCACAATGAAAGTTTACACATTGAAAGTATCGATGAAATGTAACATTTTTTGTATTACAAGTTCCTTTGAAAATGGATTATGCAAATGAGCAATACACTAATGGAATGTCCAAAATACACCCAAAGAGGCTTATTTTTTTCCTTTACTCCTACCACAATTGCCCCGTTTACATGAGAGGGTTAATTCCGAATTAAAATCATTTAATTCTGAATTAAAGTTAATTCCGCTTTAAAAAGATCATGTAAACACTTAATTCCGAGTGAAAATATAATTCGGATTTAAACTTAATTCCGAATTAAGTGGGTGGTTTATTCCTATTTTAGAGCGGAATTAATTAATTCCTCTATCATGTAAACATTTATTCTTTTTAAAATTAATTCCGGTCGTTCTGCGCATGCGTATTAACTGACTCGCCGCTCTGTGCGTGTGTCGCGGTGATAATTTAACCGTGAAAAGTAGGTTACAGCACACACAGCATAACGTTACAGCCGCAGTGTTGTGAGTGAATCATGTCGGGACAACCAGGCTTCACGAACCCGCTCCACAGACCCCGGTGCCCGGCCGCCGGTGGCTCACACACCAGGGAAGGCGATCCGGGCAGTGAGGGTGTGTGAGCCCCCGGCGCCGCCGGCGCTGGGGGCAGTAGCAGTAGCAGTAGCGGCGGCGGGTGCGGCCAGGCTCACACACTCAGGGAAGGGAAGGCCATCCTGGCAGTTAAGAGGAGAAACTTTCTGCTTCTAAGTTGTTGTTAAAGGCCCCATGGCATGAAAAATGTGATTTTGGTTATTTTTTCATGCTTGGGGAGGTCTCTGGGCCACGTATATACTGCCCCATGCATCAAACTGGTCATAAACGGAGAAACACACACCGCCCATTTGTAGGAACATTCTCTTTAAGACGAGCAGATAGCACTTCCTCCTTTCTGTGATGTCACACACAAGGTAACTCTGCCCACCGTGACCAGTTGTTTTTTTTTCAATTCTTATGAATGCAGCTTAGGTTTCAGTTACTTGCCTGTGATTGGCCCGACCACATGCCACTCAAAAACAGTGAGCCAATCAGAGGAGAGGTTTTTTTTCACCCTGGTACCTGTCAGAGTCTTAAAATAGACACTTTAAAGATTAATAAAAAACAGGTGGGGGAAAAAAATCAAGACGTGCTCGTAGACCCCTGTTTCCATCGAGACTATGAAGAGTAGACGCCGCATCGCCTGCTGGGGCGCAAGAAATGCGGCCGCCATCTTGAACAGTTGAGCAGCAGAAGTAACAGGACGCCAGAGCACTGTTCGTCCAGGCAAAATAGCGTTTTCCGACAGAATAATTGTAACAGAATGTTTTTCACCAGACACCATTACTATGAGGTGTCCAGAACAACATACTAAAAGTCCTAAGAAATCCTAGTTGGGGAAATATGTTTAATTCTCATCAATCCAAGATTGATTTAGGGGAGAGTGGGGTAAAGTGAGACACTTTTTACATTTGCTCCCCTCTAAGCAAGCTAAAATGATTTATCAGTAAAATTTACACATTTCCAATTAATTCAGGATGTTTCCTAGCAATGGAAATGATCAGAATGTGTTCAGGATGAAGGACAGTGAAAATATGATGGTGAAAAAGTGGTCTTGTGTCTCACTTTACCCCAGCTCAGGGGTAAACTGAGACAAACCAGAGAAATCAATGGGGTAAACTGATCCACTTACTGATCCACTCTGGAGCCAATCAGAGGAGAGGTTCTCATTCTCTCTTCTGATTGGCCAAATGACCTGTGCCTGCTAGATCTCCAGAAAGAGGCAACAGAAAGGGGCAGTATAAACGATATTAAGCAGATCACAGGTACTTAAAACCAATGATATATCTTGTTAGGGATATCAGCAGGTAAATAAACCCAGAGAAATGTGCACAGCATGGGGCCTTTAATAGGAGCAGCGGCGCGGCTCGCGGCTCGCGGCTGCAGCTCTGTTCACTTCATGGACGTATTATATTAACGGTTCACTTCCCACACTGGGAATGGAGTTTGTTTTCTTCCGGTAGACGTAAATACGTAAACACGTGTACCCTCTGTCCAATCAGAACGCTTCCCGACCTCCAGACGTTGAACGGAATTAAATAAAGGCGATTTAACGTGTTTTCCATGAAAACCCTAATTCGGAATTATTATGTCCATGTAAACTCGAAGGAAAATATTTTAATTCCGAACTATTTAAAGCGGAATTAATTAATTCCGCTTTAAAAACATCATGTAAACGTGGTAAATGAAACTTTACAAAATGAAAGTATGAAAAGTAACATTTCTGTATATCAAGTTTCTTGGAAAATGTATTTTAAATATGCAAATTAGCTCAACACTAATTGACTTATGGTCAAGAAGCCATAAAGCCGCAAACAGCAAAAACAGGGGCCAAATAACTTAACACATTCATTTCCATTCAGTAAATTAACCCATGCATACACACAATGGCCCTCATTTATCAAACTTGCGCAGGATCTGGTGTAGATACTGGTGTAAATATCAGTGTACGCCAAGTGTCACGTGTGATTTACTAAAAGTGTGTACGCTGCTGATTTCGGCGTAGAACCGGCGTGGTGGTGATAAATCCGGCGGCTGAAAACGAGCGTAATTTAAAGGTCACGCCCCGATATATTCCTGCTTTAGAGGCGTCGCCCTGCCCCTTTTACGACATGGAGACACGGAAGACGGCCAAGAAGACGGACTTTACTGACGTTACCGCGTTGAACAGGGAGAGGGCGGCAACATTAAATATCTGCACATTGATAGATTGATAGGTTTTGTGATTGATAAGCGTCATCCCGGTGGATGGAGGCTGCAGACGCACGTGTCACCGACCACGTCAGGAAACCCAGCGATCTCATGAAATGCTCCTGCAGTTTACTAAACACAAGTGACTGAGGAGAAATCATAGGCATATTACTGCTGGGAACGCGACCGATGACATGACAGCACCCATGACATGGTTCGGCTGATGGAGGGATGTGAAACACCGGCCCGATGTCCCGCTGACAGGTCCCGGTGGCTGGGAAGAAAAAAAAAAACACTCCGCCGCGGAGATCAGCTGCACCTGGACAGGTAGCGGAGCCCCCCCCCCGGCCTCCGGTGTCCGGCAGAGAGAGAGACTGAGGAGCCGTCCGGTCATGCTCTGGTGCAGGAGATGTTGGAAGTTTGTGTGTGTGATCTACAATAACAGGTCTGTCTGTCATTGACTGTTTCTGTTTACACAGCTGATTAACGAGCATCTGTCACGTCGTGGTTTTTAAGTCATCTCAGTTGCTCAAAATAAAAGTCGAGTTAAATTTTCAACACGGACTTGGTTGTAGCGTTTCCTTTTTTTTTTTTGGCTACTTTTTATCTTTTTATCAATATAAACAACAACAACATGTGATCCACATCGCTGCGTTATTAGACTATGGTTTAATAATCATTGTGATACAGCAGCACTCCTTCCTGCATGTTCTACGCTGGTTCCAAATGTGCGTACACCTGGTCAGAGCTGGCGTGAGATTTGTGCGTACCGTACGCTCACGCTCAGATTGATAAATGCCGATCCTTGCGGTGAATTTGGTGTACACCCATTTTTTTGGTGTACGCAAGTTTGATAAATGAGGGCCAATGTGAAGTCACTTGCCACACTTGACCAATGCATACACACAATTTGATGTCACTTGCCACACTTACCTGGGTCACTAGTTGCCACAAAAAGACTTGACCTTAAGAATTGATTGCACAGTCTTGTCTCCAGTTGCTTTCTAAATCCATTTTTTATTAGCAAACAAGCCTTACCTAATGACTTTCCCCTCAAGAACTTAGATATTTGGCCCCTGTTTTTGCTGCTTGCGGCTTTATGGCTTCTTGACCATAACTCAATTAGTGTTGAACTCATTTGCATATTCAAATTTATTTTCCAAGAAACTTGTAATACAAAAAATGTTACTTTTCATGTATACTTTCATTGTGTGAAGTTTAATTGTGGTAGAGGTAAAGGAAAAAAATAAGCCTATTCAGGTGTATTTTGGGCATATATGTATGTGTATGGCTCATTTGCATATTCAAATTCATTTTCAAAGAAACTTATAATACAAAAAATGTTACATTTCATTAATACTTTCATTTTGTAAAGTTTAATTGTGATAGCAGTAAAGGGGAAAAAAAATAGCCCCCTATTGTTTTCTGGCCTTATTAGAATTAAACACATTTGCCCAACTAGGATTTCCTAGGACTTTTAGTATGTTGTTCTGGACACCTCAAAGAAATGATATATAGTGAAACACTGTTTCTGTTACAATTAGTTCTATTTTTGGGTCTAAAATGAGCTAGATTGCCTGGACTATGTGCAGCATATTATTTCTGTTCTAATCGGCAGACCATTGGAAACAGCTGGCTCTGGGGATTACTTTTCACAAATAAGATTGAACATTACTATTTGCTTTGTTAAAGGAGCATTATTGTAAATACAGCAGTAATGGCACTAAATAAGCTGAAATATGCAAAAGATATGTCGGAGGGAGCCATAACTAAATTTACAAAGAAAATAGCCAACAGTGTAGTGTCTGTGGGGCAAATGCAAAATTTGTCTTTGTTATGACACAAGCCGGCCTGGCGCCTGCTGCGTTCGATTGCTCTCGGAACTTGGAAAGATCCGACCTCTGAATCGGAAAAATGTAGTAAATTGTAATGTAGCAGTGTTGGGCTGCTTACAGTCACTGAATCGCTCGGTAGAACACCTTCTCTCCACGTCCCTGTGTTTATATCTGATATGCTTCGCCACTGGCTCCATCTAGTGGCCGAATGACGAATTTGGATTTGCATTAATGCTCCTTTAAACCCTCGGGTTTTGTTACAGAGAGCAGGTCAGTTATTAACGAAGAATCAGTTTGTCTCTGTAACGGGGAAATGTTGGTGGCGTTGAGGACGGACCAACTGACCGTTATTGACCCTTTGCACGTGACGAACGTTCCACTTGCGCGAGATACGGACGCCATGATGGAAGATAAAAAATGTGAAATCTTAAAAAAAAAAAAAAAAAAAAAAAAGGAGGGTAAAAGAGCAGTGGAGTCAATTTAATTCAATGGGGCGCGTTATAGTTTTGTGACATGCCGTGGTTGTAGGGTTTCCCCCTTTTCCACTGAGCTGGTTCCAGTGCTGGTTCGGAGCCAGTGCCTGACTAGCAGCGGTTCTTTGCTTTTCCACCAACTGGTTATTGGTTCTTAAAACTGGTTCCAAGCACCAACTCCTTGCTGGGCTAGCTACCAGCCATTGAAGAAAAACAACTCCAGTTTCAAAACACGATTAGGCGTCAAAATAGCGGTTAAGATTTGTTATTTTCTGGGAGCGTAGAGTTTAGTTATATGGTTTCAGTTATTTCATTGAAGAACATACAAAAGAGAAAACCAGATCGATGTAAACAAATACGCGGGAACTTGTTACTTGAAAACTTAATGCAAACAGTTTAATTATCTTATTTACTGTACCACAAAATGGTACAACAAAGACGTTTTAAGATACAGTAAAAGATTTAAAAACAAAAAGCAATAAATTATGAATAGATAATTGATAATAAATTATTCATCCATTCAAGAACTGATCTCCTTTTGTTGGTTGTTGGCTTAAGCTCAATAATGCATCAGTGTGATTTATTTATCTATTTAATTTATTTTACATTTTATGAAATAAATATACAGGGTAGAACCGAACATGCATTAAAGGCCATAAATACAAGTCAGACTGAGAACACTGCAGTCATGTTTGTGCTCTCAAAGCGTATTAGAAAAGCAGTCCCTTGCTTCTCAAGTGATGTGAGTTGTTTTAAGTTGTGTGTAATGTTTGTATTTCAGAGTGTGTGAGGGCACAGGAAGTTCCCACAGAGCAGCAGGAGTGGAGCTCCAGTCAGGACCAGAGGGACTCTGAGCCTCCTCATGTAAAAGAAGAGCTGGAGAACGCTTGGACCACTCATGGAGGAGAGCAGCTTCAAGGACCAGAGGAGTTCAAATTCATTCCTTTACCTGTGAAAAGTGAACATGAAGATAATGAAGAGAAACCTCCGCTCTCACAGCTTCAACAGGGTCAGACTGAGGAGGACGGAGGAGCAGAGCCTCAAGCCAGCAGCTCCCCTAAACACATGGAAACAGACACTGATGGAGGACCAGAACCAGACAGAAACACATGTTCAGACAGACATTTACTACCAGATACTAATGACAAGACCTCCGAATCATCTGACACTGAAGACAGTGAAGATGAGGAGAGGGAGAAAAAAGAACCTCAGTCTGGGTTGAACTCTGAAAATAATGGCTGTGATACTAACAGGAAACTACTTAGCTGCTCTGAGTGTGGTAAAACATTTTGCTTCAAGTCACATCTGACGAGACACATGATAATTCACACAGGAGAGAAACCATTTAGCTGCTCTGAGTGTGGTAAAACATTTGCCCAGAGGTCAAATCTGACACAACACATGACAACTCACACAGGAGAGAAACCATTTAGCTGCTCTGAGTGTGATAAAACATTTTGCTTCAAGGCAAACCTGATTGCACACATGAGAACTCACACAGGAGAGAAACCATTTAGCTGCTCTGAGTGTGATAAAACATTTGGCAGGAAGACAGACCTGATTGCACACATGAGAACTCACACAGGAGAGAAACCATTTAGCTGCTCTGAGTGTGATAAAACATTTGGCAGGAAGACAAACCTGACAATACACATGACAACTCACACAGGAGAGAAACCATTTAGCTGCTCTGAGTGTGATAAAACATTTGGCATCAAGACAAACCTGATTGCACACATGAGAACTCACACAGGAGAGAAACCATTTAGCTGCTCTGAGTGTGATAAAACATTTGCCCAGAAGTCACAGCTGACACGACACATGAGAAAACATGCCAAAGACAACACGTTCAGCTGCCAAGTGTCAATGCCAGTTTCAGATGGAAAGCCCATGGATGCAAGGACCCGTTCAGAAATGTTCATAGACGACCAATAGGCAAACAGCATCAGAGGCGTCGTCTTGGCAGCGACAGTAAACCAGTCTGAAGGATTCAATGCTCTGCTGTTGTCTGGACATGGGTTAAAGTTCACTGTGGTAATACTAGTACTAACACAAATCTGTGAATTGGTTCTAGAAAACATTGTTGACCTTTTTGGGTGTGGTGTTCGTAAGTTTGGTCATTTTGTTAAATTGTTGCTAGGAAGTAAATATATATTGTTGAAATGATTTGAGTCTTGCCACAGATTTAATTAGTCTTAAGTTTTGTCCTCTTGCAGTTGAAAAGTCAGTTTCATTCCTTATTATCTCATTAAAGATACTACCACAGAGATATTTCGAGATCTTGCGAGAGTTTGCTGCTGAGTGAAACTGGTCACAAACAAGTTACTTCCTGATGAAAAAATTAAAAGATTTTAATATATCAAACTGTTTGCTGGATCTGTGGCTTGTTAATATTGGCCCAACGGTTATTCTGTTGAATATGTGGAGAGGGAATCTGTGATAATTTGTGATCGTGGTAAATAGACGCATCTCCCGCTGTGGTGAACCTCGTGTGACACAGATACAGGAAGTTATATGAAATGCAGGTGCCTTCTTTAGCTTTATATATATTTTTTATGCACCACCTTTCTCTACTGTCAAAGATACTCTTCTATCAGAGATGTTCACAAGTCTTTTTTTGCAAGTCCAAGTCAAGTCTCAAGTCTTTGGTCACGAGTCCAAGTCAAGTCTCAAGTCTTTGAGGGGTGAGACTTCATCAAGTCTCAAGTCTTTGGTCACGAGTCCAAGTCAAGTCTCAAGTCTCTAAAAAATAAAAGTCTCCTGTCTCTTCTGGTTGTAATGACCCTTCTATCATCTGCTGCTATCCGGTCTACTAAATATACTGCACAGCTATATCTAGGAGATTCAAAGCATTTACTGTATTATTATCACTCCTTTATCTATACAGTATTGATTAGTTGTTTATTATATGATCACTTTAAACAGGATATTGCAATGCAATATGAAGAAAACACACAATGAAAGCTTTCCTGTAAAGGAAACTGTATTCTGAGTCAAGAAAGAATCAAGGCTGCTCTGCCCCTCTGCACTGGCCTTTTCTCTTTTTTTTGCTTTGTTGAATTCAGAAAACCCAGATGAACAACATGGAAAATGATTTACGCTGTTAGGTCATAAGATCTGGATAGCTCACATCTTTATGTGCAGCAAAACCTTTCTGGAACCGCATGTTTCTGAGAGAAGAACTGGTTGTTATTATTTTTTTAATTAGCTCCGTCAACTCATGGGGGCGTGTCAACACGTCCAGACTTCCATACGGCCTTCAGTCATATTTCGCAGCAAAAACATAAATAAACAGGAGGATTTAGCCTACAATAGCCTGATATGTGCCAGTTATTCAGCAGCTAGTCCCCGTGAAGGAAAGTTTCACAACAAACGGGCGTTGTGCATGTAGGCTATGGACGGTGCCGCTATTAAAAAGAAAAAAAAGCCAGTTCACAGTCACCTGTCACTCACCTGCAGCTGACTGCGCTGTCAGAGGAGCTCTGCTGTTCCTCTCTCTTTAGACACTGGTGTTGGGCTGCACTCTGTAGGAGTTCAATATGAAGATCTAACCTCCATCTGAATAACCGGCCATGTGGCGCTGCTCCGCTAGTGGTGTTAACGGCAAAACAAAAGAAAAAAAAAGATCGTCGGTCGTCCTGTCAGGAGGGAGGCACGTACGAGCCAAAAAAAATAAAGATTGTTCACGAGTCTCAAAACACGAGTCCGAGTCGAGTCTGAAGTCTTTTGGGCACGAGTCCAAGTCAAGTCTGAAGTCTCTGTGGGTGCGACTTAAGTGCGACTCGAGTTCGAGTCGCAAACTCGAGTCCCCATCTCTGTCTTCTATGACAAGATATCTACAAGCTGCACCAATGACGGCAGCGGCACAACAAAGCCAGTTTTGCTAACGTATACAAACCGGTGTATGTGAGGGATAATCAACGAGTAGGTTCTCGACGGGAGGTAAAGAAACACACGATGATAATTTTAATGTCGTTCCTTTTATGATTTTAGTTGAGGATGCAAAGAGACTGTGGAAAAACCTGAGGGCTTTCAGAAGGTAACATTAGCAATGGTATTTATTAGTTTATTGTTCATAGTCAAGCAGGGTGTCTACAGGTACTTAAATTTTCTTTCTTTTTTCTTTTTTTTAAGTTTTCAAATACCGTAGATGACCAAATAATCGCCCGCGTGCAAATACGCGCCTGTGCTCTAATAGCCGCCGGGGTCCGACCTCATTTGGCATAATAAACGCCGGTTCAATTAAACGCCCGGGCGATTAAGTGTTTACCATAGTCTTGCACAGAAAACAAAAGTTTTTTTTAACAGCGCTTCACCGGCTCTCACCTCTGTCAGTCAGCCCCTCCTCTCGCTCTCTCTCTCTCGCATGCAGGCGCACACAGACACACAGACACACAAACACAGGCGCGCTAGACTGAGGGATATAGGGATATGGATAAATGCGCTAATGTACAGTGTTGAAATTACCGCGATCGACCCCCCCTTCCGTTATCATTCATAACACTGCTCTGATCAGCTCCCTGTGTCGCGGTTACACAGACAAACTGTCTTTGTATTTATTGTCTGATGTCAATAAAGATGCGTCGGGGAAAAAAGTAGTTTTGTTCCAGTGGTCCTATGGTGACCTCCTTGTTCTTTGCATGGTGGTCTGGTGCTGCTCATTGCAAAAATAAATTGTAGCCTGTTGCAAATACGCGCCTGGTTCTTATAAACGCCCGGGGTCCAAGTCGATTTAGCATATTAAACGCCCGGGCTAATAAATGGTCATCTACGGTAGTCTTTCTCCTATGGTCTGTTGATTAGTACACATTATTTTTCATTCGTATCATGTGGGTAAATGTACTGTAGGCTACATCATTTGTACATAATTGCCCCGTTTACATGAGAGCTTTAATTCCGAATTAAAATCATTTAATTCGGAATTAAAGTTAATTCCGCTTTAAAAAGATCATGTAAACACTTAATTCCGAGTGAAAATTTAATTCGGAATTAAACTTAATTCCGAATTAAGTGGGTGGTTTACTCCTATTTTAAAGCCGAATTAAAGCAGAAGTGGTCCGGTCGTTTTCGCTAATGCTGCGTTCCAGGCAGGCTTTTGAAATCGTAAATTACAGCTTCAAGTCACAACTTACGACTTTGTAGCGTTTCAGGCAACCCACTCGTGTTTTTCCGACCTGTTTTACCGGTGAAAGTCACTATAACGGCCACTCGTAACTTCCGACCGGTGAACTCGTACCAGATCGAACTGGTACCACTTCACGGTCGGAAAAATACGAGTTTCCTTGAACGCACCATAACAGTCCTCGTCCCTACGTCGCCACATTCACGGCGTTCCTTGGCTGCACACACAGCCCTGCATGCCGTTCTCTCTCCTCATTGGATAAAAACTGTAGGATACGATAAATGTTTTCTCCTCGGCTCAGAGCAGAGCAGAGTGACTGACAGACCCGTGTTTCAGACCGAACACTCTATGTAAGTGATTGCTGTCGGAAGATATAACTATTTTTTTTTTTTTTTTTTTTAACAATATTTTTTATTGATTTTTAACTTTTACAAGAAAGGGATGGATACATAATATGGTCCACAGGAATGAAAAGCAAAACAAATAGACAAACAAAACAAATAATTAAAAAAAAACAAAAACAAAAACAAAACAACCACCGTCAGCTCAGATCTATATAATTAGGGTTCAGTAAGAAAAAATATACAGTATGAGCATTCAAGAAAATCCCTGCAACATTATACAAGAGACACCAGGCTCTACATAGTTCAAATAGGGTTCCCAAACTTTATGGAATTGGTCTGTTCTTAAATGTAATATGCATGTAAGGTACTCTAATGGCACTAGATCAAACACTACTCCTTGCCAGCCTTTAACAGTTGGTACCCTGTCATTGATCCATTGTAACAGAATATTCTTTCTCGCTGCATAAGCAAGTATACAGTACAGCCTCTTATTATGTTTTGATGTTAAACGACGATTTGGGAGGCCCAAAATAAGGGACACTGGGTCCATCTCCAGTTTTAAACCAAATATCTTCTCCATTTCAGATAATACATTAGACCAATACATTTGCAGTTTTCGACATGACCAAAAACAGTGAGTTAGGGTACCAATTTCAATCTTGCATTTAAGGCAAGTGGGTGAGAGAGTCGGATTGAAATAATGTCTGCGGTTGGGAGATATGTGCATTCTGTGTATAATTTTTAACTGCATTGCTTGGGCACGATTACAAACTGAAATTGACTTAGCATATCTCCAGACATTCTTCCATTCTTCATCTTCAATTATTATATTTAGCTCCTTCTCCCACGTGCCTTTAAGCTTCTGCAACTTATTTGGGGTCGCGAGAAACATAGCTTTATACAGTAAACTTACAGATATCTCTCTATCTGATGAAAATATTAATTTCTCAACAGGAGAACTTTCATGGTTCTCAACTAACGTAGTACTATGTAAGACATAGTGCCTTATCTGCAAGTAACGAAAAAAGTCACATCTGGGGATAGAATATTTCTCTATTATTTGTTCAAATGTCATCATCACATTATCAGAGAATAGATCCTTCAATCTACGAACACCTTTATCCCTCCACTTTTTAAAACCAGTATCGACCATCCCAGGCTGAAAATCTGGATTATTCACAATAGGGGTAAAAACAGATGTGAACTTTGACCTTCCCTCAAGTCGACACATTAATCGCCAGGCCTTAACTGTATTAAGCGTAACTGGATTATTACAACTCAGTCTGATATTTTTAAATTTCTTAAAAAACAGTAAGTCCCTTAATGGATATTTTGAAAGGGAAGCCTCAACACCCAACCAAATAGAGTTTGAGTTGTTTACAACCCAGTCATAAATGTACCTCATGTGAGTACTTAGCTGGTATGTTCTAATATTTGGTAAGTCTAAACCCCCTATTGAACCTGGGAGCTGCAATGTAGCCATTTTGAGTTTTGGTCTGCGCTTGCTCCATATAAAAGAGCTTAGCCAGCCATTCAGGTCTTTTATCACCCTATTTGAAAATATGACCGGGATCATTTGAATTGGATATAACAATCGAGGTAGTACATTCATTTTGATCAAGGATATACGCCCTAGCCAGGAGACAGGCAAAGAATTCCAACGCTCCAAGTCCTGCCTCACCTTCTCAAATAGGGGAATGAAGTTGGCTTTATACATTTGCTTAAATGTAGGAGTTATGAATACACCTAAATATACAAAACCCGTAGGAGACCACTTAAAGGGAAAGGAAGGTAAGGCAGCCGGTATCGAATTGAGACTCCCAAGTGGCATGGCTTCAGACTTGGTCAAATTAATTTTATACCCCGAAAATTTGCTAAATAGATCAATAATGTTAAGTAGAGATGGTATTGATGTCTCCGGATTGGTTATGAATACCAAAACATCATCTGCGTACAGACTTATCTTGTGCTCATAATCAACTTGCAAGCCTCGTATAGCAGGTGCCATCCTTATGGCCTCTGCCAAAGGCTCGATGGCAATGGCAAATAAGAGGGGCGACAAGGGGCAGCCTTGCCTCGTTCCTCTGTACAATGGAAAACTGTCCGATTTAAGCCCATTAGTCAAAATAGCCGCCTGCGGATTATCATACAAAATTTTAACCCACCCAATGAAATTATCCCCAAGACCAAATTTGTTTAAAGCATAAAATAAATAAGCCCATTCTACCCGGTCAAAGGCTTTCTCAGCATCAAGAGAAAGCACTAGACCATCAATATCCATTTGCTGGAAAGCCTGAATTATATTGAGAAGGCGCCTAACATTATTACGGGAGTTACGCCCTTTTATAAAACCTGTTTGATCTTCTTTTATAATTTTAGGCAAAAGGTCTTCAAGTCGAGTAGCTAGGATTTTTGAAAGTATTTTCCGGTCCACGTTGAGAAGAGCTATCGGTCTATAAGAAGAACAGGATTCTGCGCACTTCCCCTTTTTCAGTATGAGAGAAATATTTGCTTCTCTTAAAGTCTGGGGTAGTGTATTATGTAAGAAGGAATAATTAAACATGTCAAGTAATGGGTCTGCTAATAAATCACCAAATTCTTTATAAAATTCACCACCAAACCCATCGGGTCCAGGGGCTTTTCCGTTTTTTAAGGTTTTTATAGCATTCAATACTTCCTCTCTGGAAATAGGAGCATTAAGATTGGTTTGCTGTTCGGTTGATAGAGTGGGCAAACTAAGCTGAGAAAAGAAATTCTCCATTAGGTCAAGTGCATCACATGGTTGCTCAGATGCATACAGCCTACAATAAAATTCTTTAAAGGTGTCATTTATGAACTTATTATCATATATGCGATTGTTCTGAGCATCACAAATGGCTGCAATAGACTGTGATTCTGATCCTTTTTTGGTAAGGTATGCTAAATATTTCCCAGGCTTATTCCCATGTTCATAAAATCTTTGTCTGGTAAATTTAAGTCTGGTCTCTTCATCTTGCGTAAGGAGGTTATCCAAGGTTGACCTAATTGCAGATATTTCTTGCAATAAAGCAGGAGTTGGAAAATTAACATAGGTTCTTTCTTTTGTTTTAAGTTCGGTCGTTAACAAATTTTGCTTCCTCAGTTTTCCCTGCCGTTTGCTGGCTGAAAATGAAATAATAACCCCTCTCGTATATGCCTTGATAGTTTCCCACAGGAGGGCAGGGTTATCTGTTGACTCGGAGTTAACAGACAGAAAGTATCTGAACTCAGTATTAAAATAGGATACAAAGGTATGGTCCTTTAAAATAGTTGTATTCAGTCTCCAGTATTTTACTCTGCTTCCCATACCACTAAGGGAGAGATCCAGCACCACACTGGCATGGTCTGAGATGACAATACTGCCTATTTCACAAGATAAAACTGAGTGTAAGGAGAGCCCAGGTAAAAAAAAATAATCAATCCTAGTATGACATTTTTGGGGTGCAGAAAAAAAAGTGTACTCTTTATCCGAAGGATGAATTGTCCTCCATACATCAACAAATCCTAAATCTTCACATATAGAATTGAGTGATTTAGCTTGTGAGGAAAGAGGCGAAACTTTGTGTGGGAATCTGTCAAAAAGGGGATTCAGTATACAATTAAAATCTCCACCCACTATGGAAATATCTGAGTGAATCTCTGAGAAATCCAGAAATACTTTAGTTATAAAATCTGATGGGTGAGCAGGGGGGTAATAAATATTCAGTATGGAAACAACAGTGCCTTGTAAGACCCCCTTAATTATAACATATCTGCCACTTTTGTCTTTAACACATTGTATCATTGAAAAAGGAAGATTCTTTCTCACAAGAATTGCCACCCCTCTACTTCTTGAATTAAATGAGGAAAAGAAAACCTGGTCAACCATACCCTGCCGTAATTTCAAATGTTCCACATCGTCCAGATGTGTTTCTTGTAGAAGTGCAATATCAATGTGTTCTTTTTTCAGAAAGGTAAGTATTTTTCTTCTTTTAATCGGACTATTGACCCCTCTTACATTCCATGTACACAAACGTAGTTTATTACTTGCCATGCCGTTTAAATAAACCCTTTATATAGATATATAAGTCACTAACAGCAAAAATATCACTGAGCTGGGAGAAAAACAAATCTGAACAGGAACTATTATACAAAAACAAATGGGGGCTATCCCTGCTACCTAACCTGCAGGGCACTTTAAACATCTTCCACACCTCTGTGCAAGCCTCATGATAAAAAAAAAGAAACAGGCCTGATAATAGTAAATGAATAAGGCTGCACCCTCTTCTTCCCTGACATTCACACATAGAATAAACAAAACTTAAGTTTGCTCACGGTGGCCATAACTTGGTGCATGGACAAAATTTGCTGATAAACATAAGATATTATACGCACATATGCGCGGATGAGGAGCAATCAGAACATACTCACGTAATGTGTATGCATGAAATCAGATAATATAACGCCATATAGGTTTGCTGACATACACATCACTGGGATGCAGTGTCCTCACGTCTCTGCTCCAGTGAATTTAGAAGCGCAGCGGCTTCCCTGGGGGTGTCAAATCTCTTCTGTGTCCCGTTCACCGTCACTTTCAGAGTGGCCGGGTAGAGTAACGCGTAGTCCATGTTCATTTTCCTCAGCCGCGCCTTTATGTCATCAAAAGCTTTCCGTCTCCGGACCACCTCGGCTGAGTAGTCATTGAAGAAGGAGATTCTGGGTCCCTTGTTTGTGGGGTCGTCTTGGTTAGACCGGCGGGCTCCGAGCCGACGAGCTGCCTCCATCACGCGCTGCTTATCAGTGAAGTTATGAAACTTCACTATCAACGGCCTGGGACGTTGACCGGTGCCGGGTTTGGGTGCCAGGGACCGGTGCGCCCGGTCGAGCTTCAGCCGTCCTGCTTTTGTATCCATTCGGAGATGGTCAGGGATCCACTTTTCGAAGAATTTCACTGAATCTGAGCCTTCCAAGCTCTCGGGCACACCGACAATACGTATGTTGCACCTGCGCCCTCGGTTTTCGAGATCGTCAATGTGCTCCCGCATATCATTCACTTGCTTCTCGAGACGCGTTAACTTTGCCTCCGATGATGTCGCGGTGGCCTCCACATCAGCAATCCGTTTCTCCGCTTCGCCCACTCGGGTGGCGACCGCCTGCAGCTGCGAGGTCTGTTCTTTAATGGCTTCCAGGACAGTGGAAATTTTGTTGTCAATTACCTTAGTCAGGTTGTCGGTTATTCTGTCCAGGGCTTGGACAATACCTGGTTCCGTATAGCCCGAGCTAACATCCATGTCCGGTGTCTCGGATGTAGCACTTAGCTCTTCGTCATTTTCAGCGTTAGCAGGGATACTTTTTGACGAATTTTTCGTGTTTCTGGGCATGTTGTCCGAAGGTTTGAAAAAATAATCGTCCAGGCTCATGTTAAAACACTTCCCGTCCAAGACTCCACACTTTTCACCGTTCAAATATGTAATGCAGAAATATAAACTGACAAATACCACCGGAGCTCACTCAGCTACAGTGCTTACTCTACGACGCCATCTTGCCCCCTCAGATATAACTATTTAAGACTTATATTAACACAAATATATCACTTACTTCTGCTTTAATTAATTCCTCTATCATGTAAACGTTTATTCTTTTTAAAAATAATTCCGGTCGTTCTGCGCATGCGTATTAACTGACTCTGACTATGTGTGTGTCGCGGTGATAATTTAACCGTGAAAAGTAGGCTACAACACACACAACATAACGTTACAGCCGCAGTGTTGTGAGTGAATCATGTCGGGACAACCAGGCTTCATGAACCCGCTCCACAGACCCTGGTGCTTGGCCACCGGTGGCTCACACACCGGGGAAGGCGATCCGGGCAGTGAGGGTGTGTGAGCCCGGCCAGGCGGGGAAGGCGATCAGTGAGCTTCGCCTTCCCCGCCGTAGCAGTAGCGGCGGCGGGTGCGGCCAGGCTCACACACCCAGGGAAGGCCATCCTGGCAGTTAAGAGGAGAAACTTTCTGCTTCTAAGTTGTTGTTAAGTTTAGGAGCAGCGGAGCGGCTCGCAGCTGCAGCTCTGTTCACTGTACACCAGCTTCACACACTGGGAATGGAGTTTGTTTTCTTCGGGTAGACGTAAATACGTAAACACGTGTACCCCTTGTCCAATCAGAACGCTTCCCGACCTCCAGACGTTGAGCGGAATTAAATAAAGGCGATTTAACGTGTTTTCCATGTAAACCCTAATTCGGAATTATTATGTCCATGTAAACTCGAAGGAAAATATTTTAATTCCGAAGTATTTAATTCGGAATTAATTAATTCCGCTTTAAAAACATCATGTAAACGTGGTAAATGTTTTAACTTCTGTATCGAAAACTCGGAGCAGCATGACAATAGACATGAGCATGACAACAATACTAACTCAAGAGGACCCCAAAAGATAAACTGACCCAACTGTCAAACAGATGCCTGACCAAATTATTTAGACTCAAATGCTGAAATAAACCATATATTAAAATTAAGTAAAATGAGTTAACATATTACTAATATGTACTTAGGCCTAGTCCACACGAACACGGGTATTTTTGAAACCGAAAATTCGCGTCCACACCACCGGTGTGATAAAAAATAACTCTGTCCACATGAAACCGCAAATCCATCTTCATGTGCATTCCAAAGCAGTAGGTGGTGATATCACTCCTAACAGGAAAGCAGCTGTAAAACTGCTGCTACTAAATGTTTTGCTTAGGCCTACGGAGAAAAGACACCCAAAATATTTACACCTTTTTCAGATCTATCAAACTGTGCATGCACAACTCTCCGCAATTTCTCTTTGATAAATCAAACTGGATCCAAGAATGGTGTGCAGTTGTGCACGTGAACACACCTCTGCCCCCGGAATGCGTAGACACAAGCATATGGTCAGCACGTGCATATTAATTAGCCATGTGCTCTCTGTGGAGCAGCAACAAAGTTATTCTCTCTTCAGCTGACTTCAGTGACAGAATAATAACAGTCTCAGTAGCTGCAGATCAGGGGTGCTGCTGCCGGTGTGTTTTTAAACTTGGAGGGTTTGTTTTTTCTTCTCTCTTATAGGCCTATGTATTTGTGTATGAGAAACAGTGTCTCAGATGAAGAAAAAAAATCAGGACAGGTCTGACTATAACGTAGCCTAATCAATCAATGTCGGAAAAGCGGAATGTTTGATAAATAGTAAAGTGCCCCTACTCCGACAATGAAAAAAAGAATCTCGGAATAGTGGGACGCTTGAAAAATAAAATTAGAAGTCAATGTCGAAATAGCGGCATGTCGGAATAGCAGCATGTAACCACATATGGTGACCACGCGGTTTTGTATTAGTGTCCGCATGTTTAGTGATTACTGATATTCACAGGAGCGTCTGAGTGGTCAGCGCATGGTCAGCGTCGAGAACTTGACGTGCTAGCAACAGTAACTAGGGAGGGCAGGGATTTCTGAAAAATGTCCGGTTTTCCTGTCCACACGTGAAGCTGAAACCGGAGTTTTCGAAAAAGTTCACCCTGGACTCCGGTTACAAAAAACTCCGGTTTCAGGAGCCCAGTTCTGCGGTTACGTGTGGACGAAAGGCCAAACCGTGTAGACACACGGTTTCAAAAATACCCGGGTTCGTATGGACGGGGCCTTATTCCAACCTAGGAGAGAATTTATTCATTAGATTCACATGACGTCACTGTGTTTCTGCGCCGCCATCTTTGTGTCCGAATGGGCAATCAGAGCACAGGTCACAGCGTTGTCGTTACCGCCCCGGAACAAGTGGATTGATTACAGAGACCGAAAACTTACGTTACTTGAGATGCCAGGAATATGTTGTGCTGTTGGCTGTGATGCCAGTCGACAGAGAGACCCCGGACTGCGGTTTTATTCCATCCCTAAGGACCTAGACCGGCGGAATAAATGGTTGGCTGCAATAAGAAGAGACAACTGGCAGCCAACAGCTGACTCCAGGTTGTGCAGTCAACACTTCGTGTCCGGTAAGTCCTCAACTCTATGTAATACTTATTTTAGTTCCTGTTTCCCCGCTTTGTGAGCATCAGGATCAGTAGGCTACCTACCACCACAGCGAACCCTCAATAACACCGAGTTAGACCCCCCCTCGAGAGATAACGTCTGCTAACCGCTAGCTTGTTAGCAACTTTAGCAATGGCCGCACGATAACAAACCACGCAGTATACGGATCCACTATCAACCTCCAGTTATACGCTACGCAGCAACGCTGCTCGTTGCCGGGGAAGAGCAAGGGGGCAGTTGTCGGTCTGAGAAGTGAAGCTCACTTCCGCGTTCAAAAAACTGCAATCCCCTCGGATTCCTCTGGGGGCTGGTGTCAGAAGGGAGCATTCCCCATAGACCCCCATGTTAAAATCGCCGACTTTACATCCTCAGTAAACATGTTAAAAGCCTGGTGTCAGAACGTTTTTTCGTCTCAATCGATAGTTTCTACCCCCGTACACACTCTGAGGGGGGTGAATTTTTTTTTAACTCTACCGTTTTACTGTTATAAGGTTAAAACTCTGAGCAATTAGGGCGCGGAAACGTTGAGTGACAGGTCCGAGCAGCTCCGGGGACAGGCTGCTTCGAGGCCAGTGGGCGGGAACTCGGCCGGCCAATCCAACATGGCGCTGTTCAGGCCGCCATATTTGAGTCACAAAAACGACTCCCCAAAACCAGAGCGATAGATATAACAGAGTGGCGACAGCCTTTGATGTCGCCGCCAGCGCGGTCACGTGGTTCATGTAGCTCCCAATAGTTCCAAACGAAGCTGCCGCTGTCATGTTCTGCTATGGGACAGACAGCACTGAGCTTGCTTTTGGACGGTAAATATTAAAAAATAAACCGTACAAAGGTATATTTACAACTGTTACTGAATTACTGTATGTACATCAATGTCAGTTTTCAAACAAAAGGCAAAATCTTCTTGCTTCAAGGTTTTATTTGTCACTCTAAAGTGAAGATTAGCCTGCCCTACAGTAAAAATGGCATAAGAAGAGGAGTAAAGCAATATATTAAGCGGGAATATATATATTTAAGCATAAAAGATGTTCAATCAAACCCACACAGTTTGAAACAACGTTCAAAACACACACAGCCAGTATCACAACTAAATATAAAGCCCGCTAGCTTAATGCTAACGTATAATGCAAAACCTCATAGACGGGCTAACAGAAATTAGCATCGATATCGCCATTTTGCGGCAACCGAGCCACAGCAGTAAAGCTGCCAAAACCTGGCTTTAGCGCTGTCAACACGTCACAGTTTTAATATTTTGTTCATGCAAGAAAGTCACCGTTTAATCCGGAGTCTGTGGTCAGTTCATAACGTTTGTTAGGAACTTCCACCGATGTTTGTTCTGGGAGAAGTGCAGAGTCTGTGTGAGCCCCGACCGGGGACCAGGGCAGCGGCTGTCACAGCAGCAGCAGCCGCTCTACTGAGCTGATCTGCCGGCGGGCCGACCGTCCGTCCTCCCGTCGGAGAGAACAAGCCAAGTAACGTATCCGCATGCTTTTAGAGGTTTACCGCTGGCTTGTTAAATTATTTTGAAGAGATTAATGTTGGTCTAATTGATGAAATTTAACAACTGTGGCAGTGGCATTAGTTTGTTTGAATGAAAAGTGAGCAGGGCTGCTTCTGGGCTACGGACTGAAATCACCACAGTTACGTAAATAAATAAATGTTTTTCAATGAACCGATCAGTCTAATAATTTTTATTTTGTTAAGTCAACATGGTTACTGTACTTGGGAAAGATTATTACCACTTTATGACTTAAAATTGGTCGGTATTTCGTCAACGTAGCTCAGTAGTTTCTTGCTGTGCAGCCATAGAAACAGACGTGGTCCAGCGCCGCGGGAGGAATGTTTGGAACTATTGAGGGCTCCATAACCCGGAAGTCGGCCCGCCATTTTTTACAACGGAGTCCTATGGGAGTGTCGCCACTCTGTTATATCTATCGCTCTGCCCAAAACCAATGGGTGACGTCACGGACGCTACGTCCATTCTTTTTACAGTCTATGGGGAAGAGACTGTAATTTAGTGAAGGAGACATCACAGCAGGGACAACACAGCTGAGTGTATGGAGTTTGAGAACAACAACGACTGGTTTCATTTCGATAGGTGCCACTATCAGTTTGAGACTGAGTTTACTTAAGACAAGCAGGGAGTGGAGGAGTAAAGTGAAAGAGGGGTAGCTGCGGTGGAGGCTAAAAGTGACAGTGAGGGAGTCTAAATGCTGGACCTGGGGGAATCAAGTGGTCATTGTGGTCACTGCATGTCGGTGGCCGCTGAAACCAGATGATTGTGCTGCTAGTCGGACTCGGACGTGCCTGGACTCTATGCTGGACACGGAAAGTTGCTGCATAGCGTATAAAGGGAGAAGAGTGGGTGCGTTGTTTTCGTCTCACCAGGCTAAGCTAGATGTTTGATACCTCGTATTATGGGCTGGGACCCTGTTTGTACTGTTGATGGCGTTTGGTGCTGTTCTGAGCATTATTTGTGGCTGTAAGTGGCTTTTTGATCGGTTGATAGTGGATTCGTTTACTGCACTGTTTGTTATGGTGGTGTGAAATAACGTTACCGTACTTATCTAGCACCTGTCCAGTCTAATGCAACCCAATCCATGGTTATGCCATAAATTATACTCTTACGAAGCTTATACATTTTGTTTTGTTTTTAACATCATCAAGAAGGTGATAATTTCAAACTTCCCCCTAATTACCTTACCTGCACTTTATTACATCATACAGTAGCCATCACTTCTAGACAGAAGCATGTCTGTTATTAAAAATTTGTAAGTAGGCTTTGCTAAGATTGGTCAATGTTATGCTAACACGTGTTGTCTTTCTATCTGCTTAGGAAGAAAACAAGAGAACCCCATGAACCCTGATTATGTGCCCCGTGTGTTTGCCCACACTTCAGCTAGAAAGATGCAAAACAACATCTATGCCAGCAGCAGGTTTGAACGAACGCAACAGATGAAACGGAAAAGAAGAGAGGCTGTGGCCCCTACAAATTACAACCGTGAAACTGTCACTTCCAGCACTAGTGATGCCACTGAGCAGGACACCACCATGGAATCGGATGACCACAACACCACCACAGACCACAACTACTCCCAATTCATTCAAAGCCCTGCCATCACAGGAGCATGCTCCAATGTAACCTGCCAGGCTACAGTTAGAGCTTTAACGGATGAGTGCACACGACTCAGAGTTGAGGTTCATCGTCTGAGGAACAGAGTTGATGAGCGGTCTTTGAATGAGGGGGCATTTAAAGGAAATGACAACATGGTACAGGAACTCACAGGCCTTCCAAGCTATGCAAAGTTAATGGTTGTCTTTACTTTCCTGTCAGAATTTCTGAAAGTTGGTCCAAGACTGACTCCCTTTCATAGCTTTGTGTTAACATTGATGAGAATGAGACTTAATTTGCCATTGTATTTTTTTGCCTATTTTTTTGGCTTATCCACGTCAAGTGTTACCAGAGCATTTAACAGAACATTAGATGTCATGTATATCAGATTGTCACCACTTATACTCTGGCCATCAAAAGAACAAATTCAAATCAGTCTGCCCATGTGTTTCAGGGATAACTTTAAGAACTGCACTTCTATTATTGACTGTTTTGAGATATTTATAGAGAAGGCAAAGAACTTGAGAGCTCGTGCACAGACATACTCTCAGTACAAGCATCACAATACTGTGAAATATTTGATCTCAATAACACCACAAGGTGTTATTTCATTTGTGTCAAAAGGCTGGGGGGGACGCACGAGTGACAAGCACATCACAGAAAACTGTGGCTATCTGGACAAATTATTACCAGGAGATGTTATTCTTGCAGACAGAGGCTTCAATGTCAAAGATACAGTAGGCCTCTATTGTGCACAGTTAAAAATACCAGCATTCACCAAAGGCAAGCAGCAACTGCATCCACTGGAACTAGAAGCAACAAGAGGACTTGCAGCCGTCAGGATCCATGTGGAAAGGGTCATTGGCTTGGTCAGAAACAAGTACACTATCCTTCAAACCACCATCCCACTGTCTCTCTGCCAGGCAGCTGCTGAAGGACAGCCTACCTCGCTTGACAAGATGGTAACGGTTTGCTGTGCGCTTTGTAATGTTTGCCCATCTGTTGTCCCCACTGAATAGAAAGGCAGTAGTTGCCTGCTCTGTAAAAATGTATATTAAAATGTTTAAAGTAATAACCACACATTTTGTAAGAGACATAAATAAACATAAATGTACCAAAAGCATATTTGGATCTCAGCGTGTCTGTCATCATAACCTATTATAGCGCGTCACAAATCTGCGAACCTGAGGACCCAACCTCATACTCTCAGCGGCTAAAAGGTTTGTGTTGGAAGCCACAACACATTTATATCATGTCTGTGCCCTTGTAAAAAAAAAAAAATTCTCAAGTTACTTTATAAAAGTGTTTATTTTCAAGTATGCTAAAACACTGCACATAAATAAACTTGTGAACTTAATTGTGCTATTTTAAGACACCATTAACCCGTACTTTCTGTAGTCACTGTTGACTTATTTATACGTCAAATGTGTTAAAAACATTTTTAATATAATTTTAATGCAATTTATATATCCAAACTGTTTGTATATTATATCTACTGATCCAATAAAGGATCTTGTTATGCAACTACATACATTTAAGGGTATTCATTCATTAAATTGTAGTTTCTAAAGTTTATTTTTAGTTTGCTCTCTATTTAGAGGAAATATGTAGAGTAAATACCATCACGCCCCCTACTGGTCAATGCTGTCAACCATTCTGGGTTCAGATTTTTCTCTTTTAGAGCTAAAACTATCTTAAAGACATTTTTTTGGTATTTTTTCTTCAAGAAATTAGATTTCTCAACAATATTGTGCAATTAGTACTTATAATAAAAATTAAAGATGCCATTAAATTCACTCAATTTTACTCATCTTAGGCAAGGCACATTTCAACAACATACATCAAATTAAAAACAATAAAAGAAACATAAAAAACAATAAAAGAAACATAAAAAGTAATTTAATACGATCAGGAAGAGTTGCATTGGAAATAATATAGTACAAAAATTAAAGAGAGTTAAGTTAGACATACAAAAATGGAGGAGAAGACAAATCAGTGCAGTGCAATCAGAAAATTCATTTGATAACAACAAACTACATTAAAGACTGAGTATGTGTATACTTTTTAACAACCTCATTTCCTTGTTTGCTTTTTGCACTCTAAGCATATCCATCTCTTTGGTGTCCTGCTCAGATTGAGACAAGACTTGTGGAAGCGTTTGCGCTTGCACTGCTTGGATGTGCAAGAGAGGACATTGTCTGGATTATCAGCAGGCGTTCCACAGTAACATCCCTCAGGTGTGTTTTCAGAGGTAGCAGTGGGGGAGAGGCGTGGCACAGTAGACCATTTACCTAACAGCTCAGGTAGTATCCCTGTTCTAATAAAGTTTACCACTCTCAGATATGCATCATCAAAAAATGTCCTATCAGACTTGATGCGCTGTGTAAAAAGTTCATGAGGTGTCCACAGGACAAAATCACAGTATTTTACCTCTGCTACACGCATTTGTGCCTGCACTTGGTACATGTAACTGTGATCTACCTTGAGGATCATCCCACCTTCCTTGGTGCTACTCAAACAGAAATTTGAGTCTTTGACACATTCAGACAGAGTGCGGTCTTTTGCACTAAAGGGACATTTGATCTCCAGGATGCCAGGCTCATGGCAAGCACAGGTCACCATACCATCCGGTGAGGCACCAATCCATGGGAGCCCTGGGTTGATGATGAGTCCTGAGGCAGCAACATGGAAATCCGAATGGACATTTTGCATTGCCTGCTGGTACACTTGTCTGGCAGTGTCCTCTTTGTGCAGTCCCCACCTGATAAAACAACACAAACAAAAACAATGTTCAAATTAGCATCCATATTCATTTGAACGTTTTGGAAAACAACTCAATTATCACTTACATACTGCAATGAAATGTTAACATCTTAACAATTGACATTCTACTATAATTTCTCAAATATATATTCATGACGAAGAAGACAAAAATGGCATAATATTTCTTGTTCTATAGACAGATAGGCCTACCTGGTCGCTTCAGATGAAAAGTGAGAAGCACGAGGATAGCACACTCTCTTTATCAAAGAGGAAGAATTCCTTGCCCTGGCTGCCTCACGAAATGCAGATGCAGTAACTCTCCCTGCTCTTTGATCAAACCACACCCTCGATTTGCTCTGCTCCCTGGTTTTCTCCTCAACTAACAAACACTACAAAAAGAATTATCACAAAGGAATGAAGCTTTTCTTAATGAGTGGTGATGTTAAAACAACTGCAATAATGTCACTATAATTCCTTACTTGCTCTGCGGTGAGATGCAGCTCCTCAAATACCTTTGCACCCTCCAGTATTATACAACAGGTAACATTGTCTCTTTTCACCTCCTCTCTCCCTTGCTGGCTGCACCAACGTTTTAAACAGAGATCCGCTACATCTGTCGGCTTTGCATTTCACACAGAACAACTCCCATTGAAAACGATCGATTAACTGCAGTTAATTTAATTTAATCAATTAAATTTTTCTTCTTATGAAACGTGGACGGGCGGGCCAGTGATTCGTGTGGGCGGGACTGGCCCGGCCAGGCCCACTCCTGCCTACGCGCCTGGCTCTATTGCTGTCAAAGTCACGTGTGCCAGCAAGATCTATTGAGCGCATATAGAATGGACAAACTTATCAGAAAGCAAACATTTCCATTTTTAAAAATGTTCTTTAAATTGGTCTTTTTTCCTATTGTTTTTTTTAGATAGGTACTGAATTTTAGATCTTCATTAAATGTAAGCCATAATCATTACAAATAAAAGAAAGTAAATAAATAAAGACATGAAATGTTTCGTTCTGTGTGTAATGGTATGGTATATGTAATGGTAAACTATATGTAGCTATTAGTTTCACCTTTTGAATTGAATTACTGACATAAGTAAACTTTTCCTTATATTCTAATTCATTGAGAGTCGTTAGCCAGGTGGAGCTTCACGACGGAGCAAACCTCCAAACAGGCGTCATTGGATAAACTAACCACATATTGGGGATCTCAACAGTTACTTTCTCGCATTAAGTGGGAATTAAAATAACTTCTCGAGATTATCCAGTAGCAATCTTCTCCATAATTTTAATTCAGATACTTGCCAACACTGCCCCCTACTGGTGACGAGGGTGGGCCATTTGTGAATCACCAGCTGTTTGTTTGTGGATCTCGACCACAGACTGCATAACAAAGATCTCGACAAGAACGTCTCAGAAATACGTCATTGAGGAAAGAGATGCGTGTGTGATTGGTGATCCATGCTGAATCACATCTCACAAACAGAATTTTTATAATAAGTTTTATAAATGTCTTTTTTGTTTTTACAAATGAAAAAAATATATATATTTATTTATTTACAAGTATGTAGTATTTGTGGATAACAAAACACGTGTGCAAACCAAGGAATATTTCCAACCCTCTGTGTGTTTGAGACAACTTGCTGCTGCTGGTCCCTGAAGGGGCGGAGTGGTGGCGACACCCACGTGACACGGATACAGGAAACGGACTCCTCGTGGAGCTTCCTCCTTCTCGCTGCTGTCTCACGGGGAGTGAGTGTGTGTCTGTGTGTGTCTGAGTGAACATGGCTAAAGTCCAGGTGCTGAGAGCGCTGGTGGAGCAGCGACTGAGTTCGGCCGTCGAAGAGATCTTTGTTCTGATTGAAAGAACCGTGGCGGAGTACGAGGAGGAGCTATGTCGGTCAGAGCAGGAGAAGCAGCGACAGAGGAAACAACTGGACGCTTTGTTAAACCCTCGGGTTTTGTTACAGAGAGCAGGTCAGTTATTAACGGAGAATCAGTTTGTCTCGGTTTGATGTAACGGGGAAACGTTGGCGGCGTTGAGGACGGACCAACTGACCGTTATAAACATCAAGAGTAGACGCCGCATCGGCTGCTGGGGAGCAAGAAATGCGGCCGCCATCTTGAACAGTTGAGCAGCAGAAGTAACAGGACGCCAGAGCACTGTTCGTCCAGGCAAAATAGCGTTTTCCGACAGAATAATTGTAACAGAATGTTTTTCACCAGACACCATTACTATGAGGTGTCCAGAACAACATACTAAAAGTCCTAAGAAATCCTAGTTGGGGAAATATGTTTAATTCTCATCAATCCAAGATTGATTTACTGTATAAAAGTCTATGATGCCAATGAGGCCAGACAACAATACACCCCAATGGGTTTAATTGTGGTAGGGGTAAAGGAAAAAAAAAAAGCCTATTCGGGTGTATTTTGGGCACATATATATATATATATATATATATATATATATATATATATATATATATATATATATATATATATATATATATATATATATATGTATGTGTATATATATGTATGTGTATATATATATATATATATATGTATATGTATGGGGCATTTGCATATTCAAATTCATTTTCTTATAATAACAAAAAATGTTACATTTCATAATTTTTTTCATTTTGTAAAGTTTCATTGTATTGTATTGGGGGGAAAAATAGCCCCATTGGGGTGTATTGTTTTCTGGCCTTATTGGCACCATAGACATTATACAGTAAATCAATCTTGGATTGATGAGAATTAAACATATTTCCCCAACTTCACAGCTCAAGCCAGTAAAATAATCGGTTCACCACAGACCCCACTGTCCCATCTGTATGAGCGCTCTGTGATCAGGAAAGCCATCTTGATCACAGAGGAACCTTCACACCCTCTCCATTCCTCATTCACCCTCCTCCCTTCAGGCAGGAGGTACAAAGTCCCCTTGGCCAGAAAATCAATCTACAAAAAATCATTCATTCCATCTGCAGTCACAGCCCTCAACAGTAGAAGAACTCCAACCTAAACAACCCAAAATGACTTGCTGCTATTGTGCTTTTTATTTTTGTAAATGTTTTTATTGCCTTACTGTGTTTTTATTGAGTGTATGTAAAGTGATGAGCCCTGTCAAAGACAAATTTCTGCTACCCTTGGGGCAGACAATATATTATCTATCTATCTATCTATCTATCTATGATTTCCTAGGACTTTTAGTATGTTGTTCTGGACACCTCAGAGAAATGATATATAGTGAAACACTGTTTCTGTTACAATTAGTTCTATTTTGGGGTCCAAAATGAGCTAGATTGCCTGGACTATGTGCAGCATATTATTTCTGTTCTAATCAGCGGACCATTGGAAACAGCTGGCTCTGGGGATTACTTTTCACAAATAAGATTGAACATTACTGTAGTGACTTCTTTTCCTCTTGCCATAAAAGAGAGTCACTCACTGTTGCTGATGTAGTTAGCTTATAGTTGACGCGTGCATGGTGCCAGTAAACCAATTGCCACAACAAGTTTACCATAAAAAAGGGATTTATTCGTACAAACCAGTGGAACAGGTCTTCATGTCACAGCACAGCATGTCACGTTCAAAGAATTGTTTGCTTCCAATCAGCAACACCTGCCGATCGTTAGCTCGGTTTAAATAAGCCCCCGTGACATATGCCCCACCTTACTTCCTGTGTGGGCGGAAGTTACAAAATAAGACACAAAAATACATACCAAAATAAAAGCCCAGAATGGCTCTTACAATTTACTATTTACTTTGTTAAAGGAGCATTTTTGTAAATACAGCAGTAATGACATTAAATAAGCTGAAATATGCAAAAGATATGCCGGAGGGATCCATAACTAAATTTACAAAGAAAATTGCCAACAGTGTAGTGTCTGTGGGGCAAATGCAAAATTTGTCTTTGTTATGACACAAACCGGCCCGGCGCCTGCTGCGTTCGATTGCACTCGGAACTTGGAAAGATCCGACCTCCGAATCGGAAAAATGTAGTAAATTGTAATGTAGCAGTGTTGGGCTGCTTACTATGGAAAGCCATTTTAGTCATAATGAAATAAATTAATAAATAAATAAATATAGCCATGAAATGAGTCTCGAATTAAATAAATAGGATGATAAATAGATATAAATGAAATATAAATACATATATTTTTATTTTAAAAACAACATTTTTATTTTTTCAGGGGACTTTTATTTTCTAACGCCTCATTCATTTATTTCCAGATACTTTTATTTCCTAATGTCAGATTTATTTATTTCCGGCGACTTTTATTTCATAACGTGACATCATGTATTTATTTCTGGGGACTTTTATTTCATAACGTCACATTTATTTCACTGCTCTTTTATTTTTATTTATTTTTTATTTAATTATGTGCCATGGGACCGCGGATGGAAATTAGCTTCCAGCTAAATCCGACATATTTACAGCAATTAATTGGTTTTTTTTGTATGGTCATGAATATGGGAGGTCCCATTCCAAATAAACCTTTAAATAAATAAAATTTCATGCTGCAATATTCAAATGAGGGGGCGGTGTTATCTGGACCCTTTCAGAGTAAAACATCACATGCGGAAGTGCTGTTGTTGTGAATTGTTGATCGCTACTCAGCAACTTGATCAATAACTTGGGGAGGAGAATAGTGTTTTAAACATAATTATTTTGTTTTTTCTAGTTTCTGTTGTTGTTTTTTATACAGTCTATGGTTGTTACACGTCGTCTTTCTGCCTTATGAGGTCATGTCGTTTAACGGCTAATGTTATGTGCTGCGTAGCTAACCAGCTAGCTATGTCTAGCATCATGTCCCTGCCACAGCAACTGGGTAAAGACAAAGTCCTTCTAGGCAAGTCATGCCACTCGGCGGCCATCTTGGCGACACCACGAAAAGCCCAAAGAGACCAGACCCCTATCTAAATGAATGGTGGGATGGTCAAATCCACCCTTTAAAGCAGAACTATGCAGGAATTGGGCTGTAATTATTGTGGCTCAGAGTCACTGTGATGGTTGAGTGACCTGTTATGAAGTGAATGGGGTCTAGGCCAATGCGCTCACCCCCCCCACTGGCTGAAAACCGCACTTGCAAGATCAGTCGTCCGTCTCGGTGTTACAAATCTCGTCAATGGATAGAAGTATCGCGAGAAACTGCCTTACGGCAGTACGAGATAAGAACGCATGACGTCATGCATGTCACGAATCGTGATTGGTTTGAGTTCGGAAAGTCGGAGGAAACCATGGAAACATGAAATGTTTGTACTGATGAAGTTCAGCTTGTGGCTAACGGGGAGCTAATGCTAACACAGATACACACACCATGGGTCTTTATAAGATAATGTAATACATCATGACACACACACCTTCGCGTTTTGGAACCTTTATTCCTGTGTGTGTATGTCTGTGTCTTTGTGCCTGTGTGTGGCTGTATTAGCGTTAGCTCTGTGCTAGCGTTAGCTCCGTGTTAGCATTAGCTCCGTTAGCTCGGTGTTAGCGTTAGCTCGGTGTTAGCAGGGCTTAGCAAACAGCAGTAAACACAAGCACGTGAAGGGGGGGTGGAGGAGGTGGCGGCGGCGAGGTTTTACGACAGTGACATGTGCCTCCCAGAACTGTGGGGGAGCTCCGGAGGGGGAAAAAAAGAGAAACCAACGAAGGAGCGAGCTATTTCCGGCCGACTTGCAAAGTTCTGCTTTAACGTGATAGGACGGAAAAAACATACAGACATGCTAGCCAGTGAAATGAGATACAAATAAAAACCAAAAAAACATAGACTTAACCGCAGAATGACGTTTAAATTGCTATTTTTCACTGAACGGCTGAGTCCGTGATCTAGCAGCAGCCCGAGCATACACCGGTCTGCTCTGCTCTACCTGGACACATATCGGCTTGAGTCTGGAGATTTTTGCCCAAAAATAAATGCTAGACTTACATGAAATCCGTCTTAATCATCACCTATGGGCTCCTAGTTCTGTGTGTGGTGACTGTGTCTGCTCCCCCCTCCCACCCGCTCCCCCGATCCCCACTAACGTTAGCTGTCTCGGATGCTATCGAGTGCTAGCATGGATGTATTAGTGCTAGCATGTCGGCTTAGCAGCAGCAGTCAGTTAAAATAAATAAATACAGTCCGAGTGAACCGCTGGAGCCACGGACTGATTACCGACCATCACTGACAACTAAGGGCCGAGATATACTCGCTGTAAACTACGCGTACGCGAGCTGCCGCGCGTATTCTGCGTCGCGTCACCTCGCGTCGATATGTGCGTTCGGTTGCAGCCGACGCATCAAACGGAC
Organism: Trachurus japonicus; assembly: GCF_045865225.1. Taxonomy (NCBI): domain Eukaryota; kingdom Metazoa; phylum Chordata; class Actinopteri; order Carangiformes; family Carangidae; genus Trachurus; species Trachurus japonicus. The sequence goes on from NC_140917.1 coordinate 12,039,783, forward strand.
GCAGATCACGTGTGGCAGCCACGATGCGCTCGTGTACGTGTAGTTTACAGCAAGTATAATGAGGGCTTAAAGCCTCGACTGGTAACAAGTATGAGGGGTGGTGTGCTGAGCTAGCTCGATGCTAACTTAGACTAGCGGTTAGCATCCGCCGCTAACTTCGGTTAGCATCCGCCGCTAACAGCCACTTCTCAGCTCACAACAAGCCTCTTGTACTCGGTACAATAAAACAATAGAGGCTCTCGTTATACTTGCTGTAAACTACGCGTACGCGAGCGCATCATGGCTGCCACGCGTAATCTGCGTCTGTTTGATGCGTCGGCTGCAACCGAACGCACATATCGAAACGAACAAAACCATACATTCAAAAATTAAATTGAAGAAAATGTGGACTGATCGGTTCATTGTAAAACACTTATTGATGTGAATGTGGTGAATTCTGTATACGTAGCCCCGAGATAGCTCTTTTGTTCAGCAGCACACACCTGAAGCTTCACTTTTCATTAAGACCAGGTTTCCCCCCTTTCCACTGAGCTGGTTCCAGTGCTGGTTCGGAGCCAGTGCCTGACTAGCACCGGTTCTTTGCTTTTCCACCAACTGGTTAATGGTTCTTAAAACTGGTTCCAAGCACCAACTCCTTGCTGGGCTAGCTACCAGCCATTGAAGAAAAACAACTCCAGTTTCAAAACACGATTAGACGTCAAAATAGAGGTTAAGATTTGTTGTTTTCTGGGAGCGTAGAGTTTAGTTATATGGTTTCAGTTATTTCATTGAAGAACATACAAAAGAGAAAACCAGATCGATGTAAACAAATACCCGGGAACTTGTTACTTGAAAACTTAATGCAAACAGATTAATTATCTTATTTACTGTACCACAAAATGGTAGGCTACAGCAAAGACATTTTAAGATACAGTAAAAGGGTTAAAACATAAAGCAATAAATTATAAATAGATAATTGATAATAAATTAAACATCCATTCAAGCACTGGTCTCATTTCATTTCATTTCATTTATTAGTTTATTTCATAGGGACAGTGCACCACTAATCAACAGAGTTAAAAGAAAACTGTAAGTGGGCCAGAGTTAGCCAACAAGGCTAGTTTTCGTCCGTTGTCCCTGGCCAGATGTTAAAGGCAACCTAAAAGCCAAAAAAAGGGCAACAATTAAGTACTTTCAAGACACAACTTACATAACAATCTAGTAATCTATCTAGTAGTAAAAGCTCATAATAATAACAAATAAGACAGGTAAGAAGTCTGACATACAGCATGACAAAAGCTCATGGCATGCAGACATACAGTAACATGCAGACAGAGAGAAGAAGAGCGAGAGAAGGCAAGAGAAGAAAGTACAGCTAGAAACACATGCAAGTAGCACAGAGCTAGAACATTAGCATAAACAATATCAGACATTACAAGGCAGGACATGAAACGGCATTAGGCAAGAAAACAAAAGCTAACAAATAAGCAAACAAACAGGAAAAAAACAAAAAAAAACAGGACATATGATTATCTCCTTTTGTTGGTTGTTGGCTTAAGCTCAATAATGCATCAGTGTGGTTTATTTATCTATTTAATTTATTTTACATTTTATGAAATAAATATACAGGGTAGTGTATTGTATCGAGTACGAGAGGCTTGTTGTGAGCTGAGAAGCGGCTGTTAGCGGCGGATGCTAACCGCTACAGCTAGTCTAAGTTAGCATCGAGCTAGCTCAGCACAACGCCCCTCATACTTGTTACCGGTCGAGGCTTTAGTTGTCAGTGATGGTCGGTAATCAGTCCGTGGCTCCAGCGGTTCACTCGGACTGTATTTATTTAACTGACTGCTGCTGCTGAGACGACATGCTAGCACTAATACATCCATGCTAGCACTCGATAGCATCCGAGACAGCTAACGTTAGTGGGGATCGTGGGAGGGGGGAGCAGACAGTCACCACACACAGAACTAGGAGCCCATAGGTGATGATTAAGACGGATTTCATGTAAGTCTAGCATTTATTTTTGGGCAAAAATCTCCAGACTCAAGCCGATATGTCTCCAGGTAGAGCAGGGCAGACCGGTGTATGCTCGGGCTGCTGCTAGATCACGGACTCAGTCGTTACAACCGTACAGTGATGGCGGTGTCGTAAATCCGCGCACATGCGCAGATGAGTACTCCCTGTGGAAAAATAGCGATTTAAACGTCATTCTGCGGTAAAGTCTATGTTTTTTTGGTTTTTATTTGTATCTTATTTCACTGGCTAGCATGTCTGTATACAGCACTGATCTCCTTTTGTTGGTTGTTGGCTTAAGCTCAATAATGCATCAGTGTGGTTTATTTATCTATTTAATTTATTTGACATTTTATGAAATAAATATACAGGGTAGAACCGAACATGCATTATTAAAGGCCGTAATTACAAGTCGGACTGAGAACACTGCAGTCATGTTTGTGCTCTCAAAGCGTATTAGAAGAGCAGTCCCTTCTCAAGTGATGTGAGTTGTTTTAAGTTGTGTGTAATGTTTGTATTTCAGAGTGTGTGAGGGCACAGGAAGTTCCTACAGAGCAGCAGGAGTGGAGCTCCAGTCAGGACCAGAGGGACTCTGAGCCTCCTCGTGTAAAAGAAGAGCTGGACGATTGGACCACTAATGGAGGAGAGCAGCTTCAAGGACCAGAGGAGTTGAAAGTCATTCCTTTACCTGTGAAAAGTGAACATGAAGATAATGAAGAGAAACCTCCGCTCTTACAGCTTCAACAGGATCAGGAGGACGGAGGAGCAGAGCCTCCAGCCAGCAGCTCCCCTAAACACATGGAAACAGACACTGATGGAGGACCAGAACCAGACAGAAACACATGTTCAGACAGACATTTACAACCAGATACTAATGACAAGACCTCCGATTCATCTGAGACGGAAGACAGTGAAGATGAGGAGAGGGAGAAAAAAGAATTGGATGCTTGGACCACTCATGGAGGAGAGCAGCTTCAAGGACCAGAGGAGTTGAAAGTCATTATTTTACTTGTGAAAAGTGAACATGATGATAATGAAGAGAAACCTCCGCTCTCACAGCTTCAACAGGGTCAGACTGAGGAGGACGGAGGAGCAGAGCCTCCAGCCAGCAGCTCCCCTAAACACATGGAAACAGACACTGATGGAGGACCAGAACCAGACAGAAACACATGTTCAGACAGACATTTACAACCAGATACTAATGACAAGACCGCCGATTCATCCGAGACTGAAGACAGTGAAGATGAGGAGAGGGAGAAAAAACAACCTCAGTCTGGGTTGAACTCTGAAAATAATGGCTGTGATACTAACAGGAAACGACATAGCTGCTCTGAGTGTGGTAAAACATTTGGCATCAAGACAAACCTGACGAGGCACATGAGAATTCACACAGGAGAGAAACCATTTAGCTGCTCTGAGTGTGATAAAACATTTTGCATCAAGGCAAACCTGATGAAACACATGATAACTCACACAGGAGAGAAACCATTTAGCTGCTCTGAGTGTGGTAAAAGATTTGGCATCAAAACAGAAGTGAAGAGGCACATGAGAATTCACACAGGAGAGAAACCATTTAGCTGCTCTGAGTGTGGTAAAACATTTAGCTTAAAGGCAAACCTGATGAGGCACATGATAATTCACACAGGAGAGAAACCATTTAGCTGCTCTAAGTGTAGTAAAACATTTGGCACGAAGCCACAGCTGACACGACACATTAGAATTCACACAGGAAAGAAACCATTTAGCTGCTCTAAGTGTGGTAAAACATTTGGCACGAAGCCACAGCTGACACGACACATTAGAATTCACACAGGACAGAAACCATTTAGCTGCTCTGAGTGTGATAAAACATTTGGCACGAAGCCACAGCTGATTACACACATGATAACTCACACAGGAAAGAAACCATTTAGCTGCTCTGAGTGTGATAAAACATTTAGCATCAAGACAAACCTGAATACACACATGATAACTCACACAGGAAAGAAAGCATTTAGCTGCTCTGAGTGTGATAAAACATTTGGCACGAAGCCACAGCTGAAACAGCACATGAGAACTCACACAGGAGAGAAACCATTTAGCTGCTCTGAGTGTGATAAAACATTTGGCTTCAGGACAAACCAGATGAGACACATTAGAACTCACAGAGGACAGAAACCATTTAGCTGCTCTGAGTGTGGTAAAACATTTGGCACAAAGTCAGAGCTGACACAACACATGAGAATTCACACAGGAAAGAAACCATTTAGCTGCTCTGAGTGTGGTCAAACATTTAGCTTCAAGTCAAACCTGATTACACACATGACAACTCACACAGGAGAGAAACCATTTAGCTGCTCTGAGTGTGATAAAACATTTCGCAGGAAGGGAGACCTGATGAGACACATGATAATTCACACAGGAGAGAAACCATTTAGCTGCTCTGAGTGTGGTCAAACATTTGGCATCAAGACAAACCTGATGAAACACATGATGATTCACAGAGGAGATAAACCATTTAGCTGCTCTGAGTGTGATAAAACATTTAGCAGAAAGTCACATCTGACAGGACACATGGCAACTCACACAGGAGAGAAACCATTTAGCTGCTCCCAGTGTGATAAAACATTTAGCATCAAGCCAGGCCTGGCGAGACACATGAGAATTCACAGTGGAGAGAAACTGTAAAGATGTCCAGTTTGTAAGGAACCTTTTAGATTTGAGTCGAACTTGAAACAACATGACAACCCACAGTGGAGAAAAACCATACGAGTGTTCAGATTGTGGCGGACTCTTCACTCGGAGTAACAGTTTAGCTGCACACATGAGAAAACATGCCAATGACAACACGGTTCAACTGCCAAGTGTGCGAGGCCAGTTTCAGATGGAAAGGATACAAGGACCAGTTCAGAAAGGTTTATAGACGACCAATAGTCGGAGGCGTCGTCTTGGCAGCGACAGTAAACCAGTCTGAAGGATTCAATTCTCTGCTGTTGTCTGGACATGGGTTAAAGTTCACTGTAGTAATACTAGTACTAACACCAATCTGTGAATTGGTTCAAGAAAACATCACAGACGTTTTTTTAGGTGTGGTGTTTATAAGTTTGGTCATTTTGATAACTTGATTGTTGTGTGTTGCATAAGGACCGATCTTATGTGTTAGTCTACTTGCCATCCCATAGGGCCCCACTGTGAACCCGGAAATGTTGAGTACCCCAAAGTTTTATGTTAGAAATAGATAGTATGGGTCCTCAGTATTCAGAGACTGCCGGATGCTAACTTATATATATATATTGGGCAATTATCATAACGGACTTAATTAGCACAAATTAGCATAATTGCCTATATGGGCAACATTTCAACAAAATTGACTTGGCTGATTTGTGCAATATTGGAGTGGTTTTAGGGGTTGATGATGCTGAATCCATTTCTGACATTTTCTAAATTCAAAATGGCTGTCTAAACCGGAAGTGACCAGATTTTAACCGCCAGTGGGCCAATTGTGATGGATTTCAAAATCTGGTCACTTCCGGTTTAGACAGCCATTTTGAATTTTAAAATGTCAGAAATGGATTCAGCATCAACAATAACCCCTAAAACCACTCCAATATTGCCCAGATCAGCCAAGTCAATTTTGTTGAAATATTGCCCACATAGGCAATTATGCTAATTTATGCTAATTATGCAAATTAAGCTAATTGCCCAATATATATAAGTTAGCATCCGGCAGTTTCTGAATACTGGGGGCCCATACTATCTATTTCTAACATAAAACTTTGGGGTACTCAACATTTCCGGGTACTCATTGTTGGCAAGTAGACTATGTCCAAAAGTGAAGATGTTTATGTTTCATTCTGATCTGATTGAAGAATAAAACCTATGTGCTTGAGGAGTTTCATTTTGTAAAAATTTGGAAAATACCTGTATATTCATGTGAGTTGTCTCTGAAACGTTCCTCCCTGTGGAGAAATAAATATGGAGGAACTGAACCATGGATTAGAAGACTTTGCATCATGTTAGTTACATCAGTTATAGTGTCACTTCAGGTACAGTCACACTGAACCTCAACAAATAGGAGCAGATTCCCAGATTTGAAAGAGTCTGAGGTCAAGTCCACTCGACTACATGAAAAGAGGTGAAACACACTGTTTAAATGTATTTATTTAGTTGTGGATACAGTTCTGCTGCAGCAGCAGATGAAGACTGTAATGAAATAGATCACACAGACGGTTTAAAAGTTTTAGATTGTAACCTCAGATTCATGATTTTGGTTTTTAAAAAGTTTAAAAATATTTCAGTATTTTCAGCCTCACTCAGAAACCACATGACATGTCTGTTTTGACATCATTAATTAAACATTTCACAAAGCAAACTAGTTTGTGAGGATGCAGGTGGCTTTCATGATGCTGTCTGCAGCGTCAGGAGAGACTTGCAGCTGAGCCGGTGTTGATCCGCTCTCCAACTCTGGCAGAAGATAACAAAGGCATTTTCAACGGTGTGCTGGGGAGAGAAAGGTCTTTGTAGAAGCTAAAATATATTTTTGCCTGCCATTTTGCTTTAGGTTTGACGCCATTGCGTTGATGGTGTCATTTGCGTTCACACATTGAGGGGGTGTGGTGACTTTCTTTACTTAGTGTGTGTGTGTGGTGGCGGGAGTTTCAAACACAAAGAGAGAGAGAGAGAGCTAAGCTCATATATTTTTTGTTGACCGTCAATTCACCATCATTTTCACTTTATCATCTCACCAGTATTATAGCGGCCCTTTGTCACTATCGACGCACGCTGCGGTTTAAAGGGCTTTACGCGTGCCAATGTAAGTGTAGGTGTATGCAGGTGTAGCCAAAGTGCATAACACAGCAACTGTCCAGTCAAAGCTTCTCCTTTGTTGCAAATTTATTTATACAGCCGACTCGAATACTCACTAAAACACCACAACACATTCTCTCTGTGGCAAAACACGACATGGCACGGTCAAAACCGTATGAGTTCCTCAGCGTGCGCACCTGCGCTGATTACCCACCTACATTTATCACTTCAGACCAATTACCTGAACAGAAATCGCCACCTACTGGCACAAAATGTGTATAACATCACAAAACAAAGAAAATGACCAATTTGGCTCCTACACACCGGCCCCTAATTGTTAATGGTGTGCAACATAACAATTCAAACAAACAAATAAACAAAAGGAGCCAAATGTTCTTCTTGAGTGATAAATGTACACAACATCATATTACATAAACCTCAATTAAACCCCACGGGCTGCCATAAGCAGGTAAAGGTTTAGTTACTGGACTTTTCATAACACTACAATTTTCCTTGAGATGGACAGGTCACATGAAACCAACTCTTATCAGGAAAGGTTTCGAGCATTACTGAGCAGCCAAGAGCCTTGAGGAGCTGCTGAGTCCACCACCAAGACGATGTCCCCAGAACAAAACCTCTTTCCTCTTAGTTCCACTTCTGCCTCTGGCAACGGTGCTCTACTCAGTTGTCCTCCAACTCTCAGCCGGCCATCTTCCAAGCATGGATCCAGTCTGTACACCGAACTTCTTTTTCTGACTTTCCAGACATTGGGAAAAGAAGTGAGTAGTTGATCAGTAGCACTGGGTGAGTCTTTCACAGCTACTGCACTCACAGTGAAGTCCCTTTTCACTTCTGGGTCATCCAACAAAGCTGCTGTCTCCACAACACATTCTGGCCAATGCTCCTCTGACTTCCTCACAGAGATCCTGTTCACTGTGGCAGAGGAAAACTCTGTCTCCAAGGCTGCTCCACTGCTTCCACTCAGCGGACCATTAACGATCCATCCCAACACAGTTCTAATAGCGTACGGGCCATTCCCGTGGCTGTTGATGACCTCCCATGGTTCCAGCAATTTGGGAGCGTTGGTTCCTATCAACAAATCAACATTTGCCTTTATGTGTGGGATGTGAACGTCAGACAGGTAAGGCCATTTGTCCAATTCCTCAGTTGTTACCATGTTGTTATTGGTGACTGGCATTTTCTTTTGAGTCAGGACCTCTGGAAGACTACAAAAGTCACTGCTGTCCACTCCTGCAACCTCCAAACCAGTGATGGAATAAGCTGGAACAACAGTCTCCTGGCCCATTGTGCTAAACACAAAGCTGGTTCTTCTGCCGGTAACATTCAGCCTCTGCATGAGATCTTCTGAGCAGAACGTGGCTGAGCTACCAGGGTCCAGAAATGCATATGTTTGTATAATGCCATTTCCCTTCGCAGACTTCACACGCACAGGAAGAATTGGAAGAGCACAGCCATCCTTACCGGCCCCTGTATAACCACATGTTTGGAAAGAAGCTGGTTGTTTCCTTTGCTCTGGAGCTGGTGGTTGCCGTTTGATGTGCAGCACAGTTGGATGAGTTTGACCACAGACTTTGCATGTTAAGCGCCTCTCGCATTCACGACTTATGTGACCATCACACAAGCATGCAAAGCAAACTCCCCTTTCCCTCAGAAGTTGAATTTTTTCTTTGTGCCCTTTCGCACTGAACTGCTTACACTCCTCCAACGTGTGACTGTGTGAGCAGCAAAGGCATCCAGCTTCGACTGACTCTCCAAACTCTGCCGGTGGCTCCTCCTCCTTCTCTGGCAATGTCATAGATGTTACAGTGGTGGCAACGATGTTTCCCTTCACCATGTGTGCAGGATGTGATTTAAACCTTGTGAGAGTCTTTGTGCCGGTTGCCCCAGATACCGGATCCTGGATGTCGCCAAACAGAGGATCAGAAAGAATTTTAACATGACGCTCCAGAAATGCCACCAAATCAGCAAAGCGAGCTCTCTGTTGTGTTCTTTCCACGACCCCATAGGCGCTGGTCCTCCATTGCTCCCTCAACTTGTATGGCAGCTTTGCAATGACAGCTCTCATATTTGCAGGCATATCCAACTCTTGCATATATTCCAGCTCCCCCATTACATTACAACAGCCACGCAAAAACAAACAATACTCTTGAAGTCCTTCAACATCTTCAGCCTTTATGGACTGCCAGGCTAGAACCTTTTCCATATAAGCATTAGCAATCTTATATTGATTTCCAAAATGTTCTTGCAGCAGGTCCTTAGCCACTGCATAGCCGCGAGCAGGAGCCAGATGCTGACAGCTACGTACCAGTTGTTGTGGCTGTCCTCTGGTAAATTGCTCCAGATAGAAAAGACAATCTGCTGCTCCTGCTTTATCCTCCACTCCTTGCTCGAATGCTTTCATGAACGCTCTGTACCGCAGAGGGTTCCCTTCAAACACAGGAATCTCTCTTGGCGGCAGAGATCTTGTTATTTGCTGTTGTACCAAAGCAGCTGTTATTTCGTTTTGTCTGCGCATGATGGTAAGTATGTCTTCTGATCCACTTTGAGGCTGAACGAATTGATGGGTGATTTGAGGTTGAGTGAACTGATGAGTGATTTGAGGCTGAGTGAATTGATGAGTGATTTGGGGTTGACTGATTTCCTTGTTTAATTGAAAAGTTGTCATTTGACCTTTAAGTTGGTGTGAATTTCCCATGCTTTCTTGCTGGTCATGCATATTGTAGTGATGTTCAGAAGCCATTTTAAAACTTGAGCCACGTTCCTTTGGTTGCACATGAAGTGGTTTATTTGGATTTATTGAACACTGTTGTTGCGTTGATTTCCACATTCCTGGCTGATATTCATTTGCCAAAGGATTTAAAACAATCACAGGCTCACTCTTCCCCTTTTTCTTTTCTAGGTAAGAGCTCATTGCACCTTTGGATCTTGAACCAGTACTGCTCACCTCAGAGGATTGCAACACTGCCAACTTAGCATTTGTTGCAGCTATTTCCACTTCCAAGTCAAGCTGTTCTCGTTTCCTCCTCAATTGTTGCTCTTGCTCCTCCAATGCATGCCTTTCCTTCAGGGCTGTAGCACGGGCAATAAGAGCAGCTTTATCAGCTTCAGCTATTATGCGTGCAGAAGCAGTGCTTGATCCTACACTGGCTCTACTTCCTTTACTTGAGCGTTTGCTTCCCACATTAGAAGCGCTGTCATTTGGGCAGATGTCATCCACCACCAGCCCATATGCATGTGCATTGTTTTCATTGTTTGTGACGGCACCAGTTTGATTGACACCAACAACCTCATTTTCGTTTGCATTACCTTCATTGTTTGAAACACCAACATTTTCTTGTGTATGACCATCAAAGTTTGCAACACCAACATTTCCTTGCATATTACCTTCAAAGTTTGTAACACCAACATTTTCAAAGTTTGCAACCCACACTTCAGCATCATGAAAACACTCATTCAAAGACAGCAATTTTGCTTTAAACCATATTTCATGTTTTTCTTGCTCATCACTTGGCATGAAACCCAACAACTGTTCATGTATAGATTTTGCATCATCACACACAACCCTTAATTCATACAAAGCATCACAAACCATTGTTTTGTCACCCTTTGTGATTAGATTTTTCATTGAGTCTCGTATATTGCTAGCTTTATTCAGCTTAGCCTTTCGTTCTGCTTGCAACCTTGAAAGTTTATCGGCAAGCGCCTTTTCAGTCATTACAACCTTTCGTCCACTCGCGGTTTCCATTCTTCTTCAGTCAGTCAGTCCACAGTTCGCAACAACAAAGTTCACGCAAAGTCACTCACTTATTTGTTTCGTTTACCAATGCATTGGATTTATTCATTCCCCCCTAATTGTGTGCACACAGGTCAAATGGCCATTGTTGTGTAGCGCTATTCATACCTCGGCATCTGCATCCGTGAGCTGGGCGCCATCGGTGATCAGCTGATCCGAGCGTGCTCCGCTCCCTCGTCGCTGCTGCGGTCTCCAGCCGAATCGCTGCAGCCGTTCCTCCAGCCGAAGCCGAACTCCGCCGCCCGAATCGCTGCAGCCGTTCCACCAGCCGTAGCCGAACTCCGCCGCCCGAATCGCTGCAGCCGTTCCTCCAGCCGAAGCCGAACTCCGCCCGTACCACTGCGGTGGCTTCTCCGGCTTTGCCGAACCCGCCCGACTCGCTGCGGCTGCTCCTCCAGCTGATGCCGAACTCCGCCTCAGACCCAGACTCAGTAGCAACGGCAGCTCCTCCACTCGTCCTCCCACGACATGGCTTTCTTGGGCAGCGAAGGCCCACAGCTCCCACGCCAACAGTTTCCCAACGAGTTCAATGGGAACCAGGTTTTGACAAGTATAGCGGCCCTTTGTCACTATCGACGCACGCTGCGGTTTAAAGGGCTTTACGCGTGCCAATGTAAGTGTAGGTGTATGCAGGTGTAGCCAAAGTGCATAACACAGCAACTGTCCAGTCAAAGCTTCTCCTTTGTTGCAAATTTATTTATACAGCCGACTCGAATACTCACTAAAACACCACAACACATTCTCTCTGTGGCAAAACACGACATGGCACGGTCAAAACCGTATGAGTTCCTCAGCGTGCGCACCTGCGCTGATTACCCACCTACATTTATCACTTCAGACCAATTACCTGAACAGAAATCGCCACCTACTGGCACAAAATGTGTATAACATCACAAAACAAAGAAAATGACCAATTTGGCTCCTACAAGTATCATTATTATTATTTATTGAAAGGGCACGTATTAATTTCCCTTTTGATATAACTGCTTGTTGGCTCTTTTTGATTTTTGTCACAATAAACACTTTTAACTGATCGTGGACCCATGGAGCTTTAAGTTCCTCAGCGGCTGAAGTTTGTTGAAAGACAGCCACAACAGTCTTCATTGGGAAAGCCTCATCTGCTACGACCACAAATGGCACCTGCCCCAACTCGGGTGCTGAGGGGAGTGGGCTTGTTGCTGGTACATTTAAGTTCCCACCTTGACAGACCTGCCCCAGACGGGAGTTGGCAAAGATGCCACCGTCACTATTGCTACCAAAGAGTAAAATTTGAATCCACATTACTGTCAGTAAATTTTTTTTACACAATATATCAAGGTGTGTTCTGGTAGTAGAAATAGGAATGTACATGTATCCAAACTAAAAAAGGCTGGTGCTGAGACAAAAAGAAGCAGATATAAAACAAAATACCTCACATACTGCAGGGCTCTGACTGACTGACTGACTGACTGACTGTCAAATAGATCGATTGACAGACAGATAAGGATGTGAAAGATGACAGGCTGTAACGCCAGTATTTTACACGTGTCAATCTGAATATAGCAAATTAATATAATACTGTGGTGACTCACAATGGGGAAGCTAGGAGAGATGTTCACCAGATGGCTCCCCCGGGATGACGACGTAGGTTAACCGGCCGACCACCTCAGCAGCCCGGCTGCTGCCTCTGTGATGATCCACTCGTCTGGCGGTAACGTTATTAGCCAGGTGGAGCTTCACGGCGGAGCAAGGCGTCATTTGGATATAAACAGTTACTTTCTTGCATGAGAACACATTAAAACTTAATAAAGTGATGTAGTGGGATTAAAATAACTTCTCGAGATTATCCAGCAGCTTCGTCATAATTTTAATTCAGATACATGCCAACACTGCCCCCTACTGGTGACGAGGGCGGGCCATGTGAATCACCAGCTGTTTGTTTGTGGATCTCGACAAGAACGTCTCAGAAATAGAAATACGTCATTGAGGAAAGAGATGTGTGTTGGTGATCCACAAATGCTGAATACACCTCAAAGTTTTACAAATGGCTCTTTTGTATCTACAAATGGAAATATTTATAC
>NC_140917.1:12052533-12100930 GCF_045865225.1 Trachurus japonicus
AAATCGCCTGTTTGGCTTTTGGTCATTTTCTCCAAAACCACCGGCCCGATTTCAACCAAACCTTCTGCGTTGGACTCCCCTCGGACCCCCAGATGATATATCCGAGTTTGGAGAAATTTTAATTTTTGGTCAAAAAAAAAAAAACGTAAGCCGCGCGCCTGTCGTCTTTTTAAAATCGCCTGTTTGGTTTTTGGTCATTTTCTCCAAAACCACCGGCCCGATTTCAACCAAACCTTCTGCGTTGGACTCCCCTCGGACCCCCAGATGATATATCCGAGTTTGGAGAAATTTGAAGAAATTTTAATTTTTGGTCAAAAAAAAAAAAACGTAAGCCGCGCGCCTGTCGTCTTTTTAAAATCGCCTGTTTGGTTTTTGGTCATTTTCTCCAAAACCACCGGCCCGATTTCAACCAAACCTTCTGCGTTGGACTCCCCTCGGACCCCCAGATGATATATCCGAGTTTGGAGAAATTTGAAGAAATTTTAATTTTTGGTCAAAAAAAAAAAAACGTAAGCCGCGCGCCTGTCGTCTTTTTAAAAATCGCCTGTTTGGTTTTTGGTCATTTTCTCCAAAACCACCGGCCCGATTTCAACCAAACCTTCTGCGTTGGACTCCCCTCGGACCCCCAGATGATATATCCGAGTTTGGAGAAATTTGAATTTTTGGTCAAAAAAAAAAAAAACGTAAGCCGCGCGCCTGTCGTCTTTTTAAAATCGCCTGTTTGGTTTTTGGTCATTTTCTCCAAAACCACCGGCCCGATTTCAACCAAACCTTCTGCGTTGGACTCCCCTCGGACCCCCAGATGATATATCCGAGTTTGGAGAAATTTTAATTTTTGGTCAAAAAAAAAAAAACGTAAGCCGCGCGCCTGTCGTCTTTTTAAAATCGCCTGTTTGGTTTTTGGTCATTTTCTCCAAAACCACTGGCCCGATTTCAACCAAACCTTCTGCGTTGGACTCCCCTCGGACCCCCAGATGATATATCCGAGTTTGGCGAAATTTGAAGAAATTTGAATTTTTGGTCAAAAAAAAAAAAACGTAAGCCGCGCGCCTGTCGTCTTTTTAAAATCGCCTGTTTGGTTTTTGGTCATTTTCTCCAAAACCACCGGCCCGATTTCAACCAAACCTTCTGCGTTGGACTCCCCTCGGACCCCCAGATGATATATCCGAGTTTGGAGAAATTTGAAGAAATTTTAATTTTTGGTCAAAAAAAAAAAAACGTAAGCCGCGCGCCTGTCGTCTTTTTAAAATCGCCTGTTTGGTTTTTGGTCATTTTCTCCAAAACCACCGGCCCGATTTCAACCAAACCTTCTGCGTTGGACTCCCCTCGGACCCCCAGATGATATATCCGAGTTTGGAGAAATTTGAAGAAATTTTAATTTTTGGTCAAAAAAAAAAAAACGTAAGCCGCGCGCCTGTCGTCTTTTTAAAATCGCCTGTTTGGTTTTTGGTCATTTTCTCCAAAACCACCGGCCCGATTTCAACCAAACCTTCTGCGTTGGACTCCCCTCGGACCCCCAGATGATATATCCGAGTTTGGAGAAATTTGAATTTTTGGTAAAAAAAAAAAAAACGTAAGCCGCGCGCCTGTCGTCTTTTTAAAATCGCCTGTTTGGTTTTTGGTCATTTTCTCCAAAACCACCGGCCCGATTTCAACCAAACCTTCTGCGTTGGACTCCCCTCGGACCCCCAGATGATATATCCGAGTTTGGAGAAATTTGAATTTTTGGTCAAAAAAAAAAAAACGTAAGCCGCGCGCCTGTCGTCTTTTTAAAATCGCCTGTTTGGTTTTTGGTCATTTTCTCCAAAACCACCGGCCCGATTTCAACCAAACCTTCTGCGTTGGACTCCCCTCGGACCCCCAGATGATATATCCGAGTTTGGAGAAATTTTAATTTTTGGTCAAAAAAAAAAAAACGTAAGCCGCGCGCCTGTCGTCTTTTTAAAATCGCCTGTTTGGTTTTTGGTCATTTTCTCCAAAACCACTGGCCCGATTTCAACCAAACCTTCTGCGTTGGACTCCCCTCGGACCCCCAGATGATATATCCGAGTTTGGCGAAATTTGAAGAAATTTGAATTTTTGGTCAAAAAAAAAAAAACGTAAGCCGCGCGCCTGTCGTCTTTTTTAAATCGCCTGTTTGGTTTTTGGTCATTTTCTCCAAAACCACCGGCCCGATTTCAACCAAACCTTCTGCGTTGGACTCCCCTCGGACCCCCAGATGATATATCCGAGTTTGGAGAAATTTGAAGAAATTTGAATTTTTGGTCAAAAAAAAAAAAACGTAAGCCGCGCGCCTGTCGTCTTTTTAAAATCGCCTGTTTGGTTTTTGGTCATTTTCTCCAAAACCACCGGCCCGATTTCAACCAAACCTTCTGCGTTGGACTCCCCTCGGACCCCCAGATGATATATCCGAGTTTGGAGAAATTTTAATTTTTGGTCCAAAAAAAAAAACGTAAGCCGCGCGCCTGTCGTCTTTTTAAAATCGCCTGTTTGGTTTTTGGTCATTTTCTCCAAAACCACCGGCCCGATTTCAACCAAACCTTCTGCGTTGGACTCCCCTCGGACCCCTAGATGATATATCCGAGTTTGGAGAAATTTGAAGAAATTTTAATTTTTGGTCAAAAAAAAAAAAAACGTAAGCCGCGCGCCTGTCGTCTTTTTAACTCATTGAGTGCCGCGCTCCTTTCCAAAGTTTTAGTCAAGTGTACCGGCAAATTAGACCATATTTGACTTTTTATTTTAGAGCCATAGTGTATTCTATATTATTGCCACCAACACATACTGTAGCTCATTTGAAAGGTTTAACTTTATCCTTCAAATGGCCACAAACCGTTTGTTTCTACGTGCCTCCGTTCCTGAGAAAAGTCAAGCTAAACATGGCTGGGTTTCACCAAAATCCCTCCTTTTTTTCTAGAAAAGGAGATAGAGCGTCTTTTATGAAAGGTGCGCTGTTTGTGCCTGTCGCTCTTCAGACACTCGCATTTCTGGATCAAAGGGCTCGTATAAGATAAATATATACAACAATTGTTGTTCTATTCACAAAACCACCATCGGGGGCGGGGGGGCGCCACTAAACAACAATAACACAGACGCACCGTGCCGTGTCACAGCCTCTCGCCGCGGAACGTGAGGCTCTGCCGGCCACAGCGGCTCGCGAACACCGGTCCCGCCGGTGGTCGTGGTCCTTCTGTGGTACGGGTCGGTGGTGCCGGTCTGCTTTGGTCCAGAGACCATCAGATTTTACCGCGGGAGGACTTTGGGGAGGACACGGTGTTGCTCCAGATGAAGACCGGGCGGGACAGTGGGCTGAGAGCTTCCTGGTTCAGCTCCCAGCTGCTGCAGCCTCGCGGGTGAGAGCGGAGCAGCTGCGGCGCAGCTGCGCTGCATCTGCATGCAGAACTCCGTTTGCAGAAGCTGAGTTATGATAAAAACTTCCAGATCATGAGCTGTCATGTGACTTTGATCGTCATCTATTTCAGTTCTCCTCGTCGTAGAGTCCCCAAATTTACATATAATGTGTATTAAAGTGTCTATTTTCATAATTTAAAAAAAAAGCAAAAAACGAAAAATTTCGTTTTTGGCACTCAACGCATGGGAACGAAAAACGAGAAATTACGTGGTTGGCACTCAATGAGTTAAAATCGCCTGTTTGGTTTTTGGTCATTTTCTCCAAAACCACCGGCCCGATTTCAACCAAACCTTCTGCGTTGGACTCCCCTCGGACCCCCAGATGATATATCCAGGTTTGGAGAAATTTGAAGAAATTTTCATTTTTGGTCAAAAAAAAAAAAAAACGTAAGCTGCGCGGCTTACATTTTGTTTTTTTTGACCAAAAATTTAAATTTCTCCAAACTCGGATTTATAGTTTGTCGTCCCATCTGGGGGTCCGAGGGGAGTCCAACGCAGAAGGTTTGGTTGAAATCGGGCCGGTGGTTTTGGAGAAAAAGACCAAAAACCAAACAGGCGATTTTAAAAAGACGACAGGCGCGCGGCTTACGTTTTTGGTTTTTTTTAACCAAAAATTAAAATTTCTTAAAATTTCTCCAAACTCGGATTCCTCATCTGGGGGTCCGAGGGGAGTCCAACGCAGAAGGTTTGGTTGAAATCGGGCCGGTGGTTTTGGAGAAAATGACCAAAAACCAAACAGGCGATTTTAAAAAGACGACAGGCGCGCGGCTTACGTTTTTTTTTTTTTTTACCAAAAATTAAAATTTCTTAAAATTTCTCCAAACTCGGATTCCTCATCTGGGGGTCCGAGGGGAGTCCAACGCAGAAGGTTTGGTTGAAATCGGGCCGGTGGTTTTGGAGAAAATGACCAAAAACCAAACAGGCGATTTTAAAAAGACGACAGGCGCGCGGCTTACGTTTTTTTTTTTTTTTACCAAAAATTTAAATTTCTTCAAATTTCTCCAAACTCGGATATATCATCTGGGGGTCCGAGGGGAGTCCAACACAGAAGGTTTGGTTGAAATCGGGCCGGTGGTTTTGGAGAAAATGACCAAAAACCAAACAGGCGATTTTAAAAAGACGACAGGCGCGCGGCTTACGTTTTTTTTTTTTTGACCAAAAATTAAAATTTCTCCAAACTCGGATATATCATCTGGGGGTCCGAGGGGAGTCCAACGCAGAAGGTTTGGTTGAAATCGGGCCGGTGGTTTTGGAGAAAATGACCAAAAACCAAACAGGCGATTTTAAAAAGACGACAGGCGCGCGGCTTACGTTTTTTTTTTTTTTTTGACCAAAAATAAAAATTTCTTCAAATTTCTCTAAACTCGGATATATCATCTGGGGGTCCGAGGGGAGTCCAACGCAGAAGGTTTGGTTGAAATCGGGCCGGTGGTTTTGGAGAAAATGACCAAAAACCAAACAGGCGATTTTAAAAAGACGACAGGCGTGCGGCTTACGTTTTTTTTTTTTTGACCAAAAATTCAAATTTCTTCAAATTTCTCCAAACTCGGATATATCATCTGGGGGTCCGAGGGGAGTCCAACGCAGAAGGTTTGGTTGAAATCGGGCCGTTGGTTTTGGAGAAAATGACCAAAAACCAAACAGGCGATTTTAAAAAGACGACAGGCGCGCGGCTTACGTTTTTTTTTTTTTGACCAAAAATTTAAATTTCTCCAAACTCGGATATATCATCTGGGGGTCCGAGGGGAGTCCAACGCAGAAGGTTTGGTTGAAATCGGGCCGGTGGTTTTGGAGAAAATGACCAAAAACCAAACAGGCGATTTTAAAAAGACGACAGGCCCGCGGCTTACGTTTATTTTTTTTTTACCAAAAATTAAAATTTCTTCAAATTTCTCCAAACTCGGATATATCATCTGGGGGTCCGAGGGGAGTCCAACGCAGAAGGTTTGGTTGAAATCGGGCTGGTGGTTTTGGAGAAAATGACCAAAAACTAAACAGGCGATTTTAACGAGCGGCCAGGCTGCACCTGCACTGTTCTATTATAGACTTTGATAACGAGCTGGCCCCAACAGCTGGCCACTGCACACAGAGCAGAGCAGAGCAGAGAGATTTGTGCTCTGAGCAGCTTCCGAAAACAGCCCAGAAAAAGAGAACCGTACCTCTTATCAGAATGTCGCCATGACTACTGGGGCAAGGAGACCTTCCTGAGCACATTGATGTGCATTAAATGTTTGTAGGGCAAAAACCTTTCTCAGGGTCGCAAGGTAGAAAAGGGGGGCATTTCTGTTTTTCTAAAAAAATCAGCTCCTACTTTTATATTGAAGTGGATGAGCCACTGGAGCGGGTCTAGCTGCACAATTAGGCTCATAGAGACAATTCTGTAAGTCTGTCTGCTGTTTTGAACACATCAAATGAGACACGACGAGTATGTGAACAATTAATATAACGAAGAATGAATGAAGCACAGTTAAGAAATGTAAACACTTATTCTGTTTTTGTTTTGTTAGGTTAAGCATATCGCTCACTTGTTTTTTTTTTTTTTGTTTTAAATTTTTATAATGTTTTTGTTTTGTGTTTTCAACTGTATATTTGATACTGTTGGACCCCAGGAAGAATAGCTGTGGCGTTGCTGCAGCTAATGGGGATCTTAATAAACAAATAAACAAATAAACACGACAAGTGTGGCTACAAACCAGTGAGGAAATCATGTGTCTAGAGTTTAATTTGTGGCCGTGCTGGCAATTTATCCAGAAAAAATCCTGAATGTTTTTTTGATCCCTCTCACTCTAGCGATGATGTCACTCACTCTAAGCCCTGCTCGTTAGACGCAACACACACCCATTATAAAGCTGGATTTTGTCAAAAAACTTAATGATTTTAAAGCGGCCAAATATCAGAAACTGTTGAAGATATCAATAAGCTGAGTCATAGAGGAATACTTAAAAAGTTTGTCTACAGCTCAGAATTTGAATGAAGTCTCTAGCTGAAAGTATGTGGACACTTTAAAGGCTGGAAGAAGTAAGAAGATTTGAAGAGTTTCAAGACTGTTCCAATGCATTCTCTATGGGGAAAAAAAAATCAGAAATAGTTGAATATTGCAAAAAGTATGAATAGTTGAAAAGAGAAAAGACATAGCACACCTGTCCCAAAAAGGCTGAACATTTTGATATTTGAATTGTTGAAATAGCACAAAGTATGAAGGACTAGTTACATGATGAAGAAAGGCAGAAAATGGCCGAACCGAATAACAATAGTGTGAATGCTTCCAGCATTCACACTAACTATAAAAAGCATTTCCAAGAATGGAAATGGTGTGAATGCTGAAAGCAATGCTGAATGAGCTGAAGAAATTGTTGAAACAATGCTGAATGAGCTGAAGAAATTGTTGAAAGAAAGAAAGAAAGAAAGAAAGAAAGAAAGAAAGAAAGAAAGAAAGAAAGAAAGAAAGAAAGAAAGAAAGAAAGAAAGAAAGAAAGAAAGAGAAAGATTGAAACAAGAGAGAAAAAGAAAAAGACAGAAGGAAAGAAAGAAAGCGAGAGAGAAAGAAAGAAAGAAAGAAAGAAAGGAAGAAAGAAAGAAAGAAAGAAAGAAAGAAAGAAAGAAAGAAAGAAAGAAAGAAAGAAAGAAAGAAAGAAAGAAAGAAAGAAAGAAAGAAAGAAAGAAAGAAAGACCCTGACATGTTAACACAAACCAAGATTGAAAGAGGATAGGTGGGGGCGCATATGCATTATCAAGTTTGATCATGGGACCAGACCAAGTGGTATTGGTTAAAGTTCAAAGTGGCTGACTCACTAACAAGATTGCTCACGTGGGATTTGAACCAGTGACCTTGTGGTTGCATGGAAGGAACCTTATCCACTGGACTATTCCAACACTTCTGGTGAAGTAGAGGTTGAGACTTTGATGAATGTGAGATTTTTCAATGATGCTTTAAAAAAAAGCCACAAGTAAGTAGGGGAGAGTGGGGTAATTTGTGCCATGGGGCAAGTAGTTCCACCCCTGTTATCTAGAAAACCATAGAAGAAGTTGGTCATGTGACCACATATTTTTGAAGGGGCATCCATTTCACTCATCCTATCAAGAAGGGAGACACATGGCTTGAGAGGAAAGCACATTTATGTTCAAAAAACAAGTTTTTGCCCTCCAAAGTAAAATTTCTATGATCAAGGTTTTTTGATTGCCATGTTTGAACAATTATAGATAACTTTGAAAACAGTTCACACATGTTTTAGTGCTTTATTAAGCTACACCATGAGTCTATACAGTTAGCATGATGCCAGCTCAAAACAGCTGGGGAATCCTTTTTTCTCAAAATGCTGGGCTTGGGGTAATTTGTGCCAAAGGGCCTGGGTTAAGTTGTGCCAGTGGCAGTGCTGTCTGTGTATAGGAGAAACATGGCAGTGGGCACGGATTTGCTTGAAACTTGACATGTGTGATGAGGGACCGCCCCTGAACACACCTGCCCAGTCTGGTTGTGCTCGTAGCCTGGTGGATGAACAAAACATTGCGTTTCTTTGCACCACAGCCCCCAGCGTGCCTCAGGCCTCCACGACTACATGGGGACAAGCGAGGGCCCGATCATCGCCGCTTCTGGCTTTAATTTTGTATTGAATGTCTTGCTTTTATAAAGCATTAACATTTGTGAGATTAAAATGATCTGTTTTACTTCAATTATCAATGGCACAATTTACCCCAGTGTATTCTCTCTAATGGCACAACTTACCCCGCACCGGGGGCAAGTTGTGCCAGAATTTTTTTTTTTTTTTCTAAAGCTATATTTCTGAAACGGTTGATTTAAGATTCAAAGTGATTGTTCCCAGGGATGCACAACATCCTAAACTATATGTACATATATTAGTTGGGGGCATTATTATAATCCCCTTGCTTTAAAGGCAGTTTAAGTAAAAATTGGCACTACTTACCCCGCTCTCCCCTAGAGGACTTTTTTGTGAAAATAGTGCAAACAGTGATCACCATACAAATGATTGACCAAAGTAGGAATTGAACCCACAATCTCATGGTCAGTAGACTTTGACTTTGCCTCTAGGCCACAGTGTACACACAGTTGCAGAGACTGTTGTCTGTTGATGAGCTGCACTCTGTCTCACTCTGAAGTTAACGAGCCCAAAGCTGCACCTGTTGGAAACACACTGTGTCAACACCAAGAAAGCTTGAGAGTCAAGCTTGAATGACTTTTTCTGTGAATTTCAGGCTGAGAGCAGCAGTTTCAACATGAAGCAAGTTATCAGAAGCCAACAGAGGACGACTGGGAAAATAATTCACTATAATTGTTGTTGAGGCAAGATTTGAACCAGCAACTTTCAGGTCTTCAACCCAGCAAGCTAACCACTAGGCTACAGACAGAGACAGTACATGAGCGGCAAAGAAAACCTTTAATAAGAGGATCACTGGCTTCTGCTTAAAAAAAAAGTAAGGAAAGTGCAGAAATTAGCCACACCAAGTAAGAAGAGGACTTTTTTTGTGACCTGTGACTATTTTTTGGTGAATTAAAATGAATTAAAAAGCACTTAACAGCAAGTTACAAAGTTGAGCTCCTTCTCCTGCTGCTGTGAAAAAAATGCATTGGGCTGAATGAGAGCAGAGAGCTCCCTGGCTGCATTTAAAAAATATTTTAAATTATTATCTAAGTCTCTTTGCATTTTTGACCAGAATTTTAGCCAGAAGACAAGTGTGGCTACAAAACTGGAGAAAATAATTTGTCTAGTTACTACAGAGAGCACACACATAAGCATGTTGTCATTGATTGTAATGTGATGATGTGCTGCAAACTGTGGCACTAGCAATTAATGCGTCTCTTAACGACCACCTGTAACCAATTGAGGGTGATGGAGGGGAGCAGAATTCAACATAACATATATAGAGTTTAATTTCTGGCCGTGCTGACAGTTTTTTGCCTCTCTCCACTCTGGCACCACTCTAGCTCTGCTCGTTAGACGCAACACACACACATTATAAAGCTGAAAAAAATCAGAAAAAGTTAAATATTTGAAAAAGTATAAAAAGTATGAAAAATTTGAATATATCCAATAAAGTCCAGAAAAAGCTGCACGTTTTGATATATGAATTGTTGAAATAGCACAAAGTATCAGGACTAGAAGAAGACCGTAAAAAGGCAGAAGAAAATGGCCGAACAGAAGAACAACTAACTAGGAAAAAATCCACACAATAACAGTAGTGCCCGGGCACTGGTCCCTGCAGCTATTTCAGCTGTTGGGACCAGTGCCCGGTGCGATGGCCCGTGGCCCTAATAAAAGACCATGGGGTAATAAAATTAGAATACATAATCAGCAAAACAGTTTAGAGCTTTTGTGTTACTGGAAGATTTAACTTTCTAAGTAGATGCAGCCTTTTTTTCAATGGCAAATTAAAATGTTGTGATTATGACACTTAGAAAATAACATGCATATATCATCAGTATGACTGCATAATTATTTTTCTCAATTACGTTGCAATACAAAATGGCACATCAGATTGCACATGTTTGAAGCCGTATTTATCTTCTATCACAATCCTTATACTTTGATTTTATTCTGTATTTTGAATCTAAATTCTGTCAGTCACATTCAGTCACATAAAACTATCATGGGATAACTCAATTGCTGAATAGAGAGACTTGAGACCAGGTGGGGGAAGTAGTTCACCACTGAATATAATACACCTATATTAGGCTAAAACTGAAAATACCAGTGTCAGTTTAATCTGGCTGGTCTGAAGTTATTGAAAAGGTCATCAGTAAATCATATTGAGTCCCTATAGTAAAAGTAGACATAGAAATAAAGGCATTATAAAAATATGCTGATGTGCTGTACTGATGACAAAAGAGGAGACAAAATTGACCTTAACTGTATTTATTACTTATATAAAAACCAATAATAAGCATCTTAATGGTACAATTAAATCAAGTCCAGCTCCTTTTAACAACATTAGGAACTGTTTGTTATCAGTTTATCTAAATGCATTATGTTTTTTTAACGGAAGTACGGCTTTATCTGAAATGTAACTGGTAACTTAAGCTGGGAAATTCAGGGTTAATGTGGAACAGAAAAGTAGGGAAATGAAAATAATATCATAACTTCTTTTTTTTTAATATAGAAAGGTCACAGTCCAGTAAACACTGCCCCCCTAATTCAATATTCTTAATAAGATTGCCTTTGCTATTTGTTGCTAACGTGTGAGAGGCTGTAGCTACATCTGGTTGTAAGAAGCCAATCGACTGGATGTGCATGTAGACCAGGAAACGAAGACACCATCCTTACATTAAAAGATATAGGACTGTTCTGTTTTGTGCAGGACATGTAGTATTTTTTTTTTTACAGTGTGTTTACATTACACACACACCCACATTCACCAGGATGAATAAGTGTGAGTAACAAGATGGACATTTATGTAAGACTTTGAAAAAGTCAAAAAGGATTTGTCTTTTCTCCAGGCTCCCGAACCCAGCGTAATTCCACTGCTACCATTTCCCATTTCCCATTTTACTGGCGGAAAAAGCCAAATGTGGCCCAATTTTAACAGCATCCTTGTACCACTTGCCCCCTCCCAATCCGATAAAACCCGTCCACCGGGGGGTTTGTATGAACAGAAATATGTGTCACAGAAAATAAATCTCGATCAACCCTGACCTGCCAGCAGATAGCAGAATTTAGCTGCTACTAGAACCTGTGAGTAAAATAACAGGTGACATTGGATGTTATGAGGAAATTTCAATCATTCAGATTTTTACGTTAGAGTTCGATGAACTTGTGTTTAATCATCTGCCCTTGAGTTGATCAGATCAGTAGAATAGATCATAAGTGGAAACATTTAGCATAATCTGAACTTTACATTTCTAAGATGATCATGTATAATTTCTTATTATTTTGAAATAAAAGCCAATATATTTAATAATTATTCTGACTTAACATGAGTTTTCTTTTAATTTTCTTTTTGTGGAATAAGTAAGCTTTCAAGAAAGCTTGAGAGTCAAGCTTGAATGACTTAGAATGAAAATTTCTGTGAATTTCAGGCTGAGAGCAGCAGTTTCAACATGAAGCAAGTTATCAGAAGTCAACAGAGGACAACTGGGAAAATAATTCACTATAATTGTTGTTGAGGCAAGATTTGAACCAGCAACCTTCAGGTCTCCAGACCAGCAAGCTAACCACTAGGCTACAGACAGAGACAGTATGTGAGGGGTAAAGAAAACCTTTGACAAGAGGATCACTGGCTTCTGCTTAAAAAAAAAAGTAAGGAATCAAACCCATGACCTCATGATCAATAAACCTTTACTCTGCCACTTCGCCACAGAGAGCACAGACATAAGCATGTTGCCATTGTAATGTGATGATGTGCAGAGAGCTCCCTGGCTGCATTTAAAAAATATTTTAAATTATTATCTAAGTCTCTTTGCATTTTTGACCAGAATTTTAGCCAGAAGACAAGTGTGGCTACAAAACTGGAGAAAATAATTTGTCTAGAGTTTAATTTGCAGAAAAAGTTAAATATTTTAAAAAGTATAAATAGTTAAAAAGAGAAAAGTAATGCCGATAAAGTTCAAAAAAAGCTGCACGTTTTGATATATGAATTGTTGAAATAGCACAACACCTAACACACTAACCATATGGCCACAGAGAACCTGAGTTACAATGAGCTTTATACCATGAGGAATCAAAGACTGTCCAATGACAGCTGAATAATTGGAATCAAAAGTCAAACAATGATGTGAAATGACTGAGGCAGGAATCGAACCCATGACCATATGATCACTAAACCTTTACTCTGCCACTCAGCTACAGAGAGCACACTGCATTCAAGACTGTTGTCATTAATTGTAATGTGATGATGTGCTGCAAACTGGTATGAGTAATCAAGGAGATAACAAACACCTGTAACCAATTGAAGGCGGGGGAGGAGAGCAGAATTCAACATAACATAACAAGAGTTCTTCCCTTGGATTCGAACCAGTGACCTTAGGGTTGGCAAGCAGTTACCCTAACCTCTACACTACAGTGGAGTTGTTAAGAAGAGAGGTTGAGACTTTGATGAATGTGAGATTTTTCAATTATGCTTAAAAAAAAGTAAGGAAAGTGCAGAAATTAGCCACACCAAGCAAGAAGAGGACTTTTTTGTGACCTGTGACTATTTTTTGGTGAATTAAAATGAACTAGAAAAAGCATTTCCAAGAATGGAAATGGTGTGACTGCTGATAGCAACTGAACGCTGTTGCAGAATTAGCAAATAGTGCAAGCTGTGATCACCATACAAATGTTTGACCAAGGTCAGAATCGAACCCACATCCTCATGGTCATTAGACTTCCACTCTGCCTCTAGGCCACAGTGCACACACAGTTGCAGAGACTGTTGTCTGTTAATGATCTGCACACTGTCAACATCAAGAAAGCTTGAGAGTCAAGCTTGAATGACTTAGAATGAAGATGTCTGTGAATTTCAGGCTGAGCACTAACCATATGGCCACAGAGAACCTGAGTTACAATGAGCTTTATACTATGAGGAATCAAAGACTGTCCAATGACAGCTGAATAATTGGAATCAAAAGTCAAGCAATGAAGTGAAAAGACTGAGGCAGGAATCGAACCCATGACCATATGATCACTAAACCTTTACTCTGCCACTCGGCTACAGAGAGCACACTGCTTCCAAAACTGTTGTCATTCATTGTAATGTGATGATGTGCTGCAAACTGGTACGAGTAATCAAGGAGATAACAAACACCTGTAACCAATTGAAGGCGGGGGAGGAGAGCAGAATTCAACATAACATAACAAGAATTCTTCACTTGGATTCGAACCAGTGACCTTCGGGTTGGCAAGCAGTTACCATATCCCCTACACTACAGTGAAGTTGTGAAGAAGAGAGGTTGAGACTTTGATGAATGTGAGATTTTTTGTGAAAAAGTTAAATATTTTAAAAAGTATAAATAGTTAAAAAGAGAAAAGTAATGCCGATAAAGTTCAAAAAAAGCTGCACGTTTTGATATATGAATTGTTGAAATAGCACAAAGTATGAAGGACTAGAATAAGACCGTAAAAAGGCGGAAGAAAATGGCCAAACAGAAGAACAATAGTGTGACTGCTTCAGCAGTCACACTAATTAAAAAGCACTTAACAGCAAGTTACAAAGTTGAGCTCCTTCTCCTGCTGATGTGAAAAAAATGCATTGAGCTGAATGGGAGCAGAGAGCTCCCTGGCTGCATTTAAAAAATATTTTAAATTATTATCTAAGTCTCTTTGCATTTTTGACCAGAATTTTAGCCAGAAGACAAGTGTGGCTACAAAACTGGAGAAAATAATTTGTCTAGAGTTTAATTTGTGGCCGTGCTGACAGTTTAGCCAGAAAAACTCTAGAATGTTTTTTTGCCTCTATCCACTCTGGCTCTGCTCGTTAGACGCAACACACACACATTATAAAGCTGAAAAAAATCAGAAAAAGTTAAATATTTGAAAAAGTATAAATAGTTAAAAAGAGAAAAGTAATGCCGATAAAGTTCAAAAAAAGCTGCACGTTTTGATATATGAATTGTTGAAATAGCACAAAGTATGAAGGACTAGAAGAAGACCGTAAAAAGGCGGAAGAAAATGGCCAAACAGAAGAACAATAGTGTGACTGCTTCAGCAGTCACACTAATAAAAACTAGAAAAAGCATTTCCAAGAATGGAAATGGTGTGACTGCTGATAGCAACTGAACGCTGTTGCAGAATTAGCAAATAGTGCAAGCAGTGATCACCATACAAATGTTTGACCAAGGTCGGAATTGAACCCACAACCTCATGGTCATTAGACTTCCACT
This sequence comes from Trachurus japonicus, assembly GCF_045865225.1. Taxonomy (NCBI): domain Eukaryota; kingdom Metazoa; phylum Chordata; class Actinopteri; order Carangiformes; family Carangidae; genus Trachurus; species Trachurus japonicus. Next base: position 12,066,752 of record NC_140917.1, read on the forward strand.
CTGCCTCTAGGCCACGGTGCGCACACAGTTGCAGAGACTGTTGTCTGTTAATGATCTGCACACTGTCAACATCAAGAAAGCTTGAGAGTCAAGCTTGAATGACTTAGAATGAAAATTTCTGTGAATTTCAGGCTGAGAGCAGCAGTTTCAACATGAAGCAAGTTATCAGAAGTCAACAGAGGACAACTGGGAAAATAATTCACTATAATTGTTGTTGAGGCAAGAATTGAACCAGCAACCTTCAGGTCTCCAGACCAGCAAGCTAACCACTAGGCTACAGACAGAGACAGTATGTGAGGGGTAAAGAAAACCTTTGATAAGAGGATCACTGGCTTCTGCTTAAAAAAAAAAGTAAGGAATCGAACCCATGACCTCATGATCAATAAACCTTTACTCTGCCACTTCGCCACAGAGAGCACAGACATAATCATGTTTCAGACAGAGTTGTGGAGAATTCTCAGCATTGGGCTGAATGAGAGCAGAGAGCTCCCTGGCTGCATTTAAAAAATATTTAAAATTATTATCTAAGTCTCTTTGCATTTTTGACCAGAATTTTAGCCAGAAGACAAGTGTGGCTACAAAACTGGAGAAAATAATTTGTCTAGAGTTTAATTTGCAGAAAAAGTTAAATATTTTAAAAAGTATAAATAGTTAAAAAGAGAAAAGTAACGCCGATAAAGTTCAAAAAAAGCTGCACGTTTTGATATATGAATTGTTGAAATAGCACAACACCTAACACACTAACCATATGGCCACAGAGAACCTGAGTTACAATGAGCTTTATACTATGAGGAATCAAAGACTGTCCAATGACAGCTGAATAATTGGAATCAAAAGTCAAGCAATGATGTGAAATGACTGAGGCAGGAATCGAACCCGTGACCATATGATCACTAAACCTTTACTCTGCCACTCGGCTACAGAGAGCACACTGCTTTCAAGACTGTTGTCATTCATTGTAATGTGATGATGTGCTGCAAACTGGTACGAGTAATCAAGGAGATAACAAACACCTGTAACCAATTGAAGGCGGGGGAGGAGAGCAGAATTCAACATAACATAACAAGAATTCTTCCCTTGGATTCGAACCAGTGACCTTAGGGTTGGCAGGCAGTTACCCTAACCCCTACACTACAGAGGAGTTGTCAAGAAGAGAGGTTGAGACTTTGATGAATGTGAGATTTTTCAATGATGCTTAAAACAAAAATAAATTAATATAAATTAGCCACACCAAGTAAGAAGAGGACTTTTTTGTGACCTGTGACTATTTTTTGGTGAATTAAAATGAACTAGAAAAAGCATTTCCAAGAATGGAAATGGTGTGACTGCTGATAGCAACTGAACGCTGTTGCAGAATTAGCAAATAGTGCAAACTGTGATCACCATACAAATGTTTGACCAAGGTCAGAATCGAACCCACATCCTCATGGTCATTAGTCTTCCACTCTGCCTCTAGGCCACAGTGCACACACAGTTGCAGAGACTGTTGTCTGTTAATGATCTGCACACTGTCAACATCAAGAAAGCTTGAGAGTCAAGCTTGAATGACTTAGAATGAAAATGTCTGTGAATTTCAGGCTGAGCACTAACCATATGGCCACAGAGAACCTGAGTTACAATGAGCTTTATACTATGAGGAATCAAAGACTGTCCAATGACAGCTGAATAATTGGAATCAAAAGTCAAGCAATGAAGTGAAAAGACTGAGGCAGGAATCGAACCCATGACCATATGATCACTAAACCTTTACTCTGCCACTCGGCTACAGAGAGCACACTGCTTTCAAAACTGTTGTCATTCATTGTAATGTGATGATGTGCTGCAAACTGGTATGAGTAATCAAGGAGATAACAAACACCTGTAACCAATTGAAGGCGGGGGAGGAGAGCAGAATTCAACATAACATAACAAGAGTTCTTCCCTTGGATTCGAACCAGTGACCTTAGGGTTGGCAAACATCCACCCTAACCCCTACACTACAGTGGAGTTGTGAAGAAAAGAGGTTGAGACTTTGATGAATGTGAGATTTTTTGTGAAAAAGTTAAATATTTTAAAAAGTATAAATAGTTAAAAAGAGAAAAGTAATGCCGATAAAGTTCAAAAAAAGCTGACTTAGAATGAAAATTTCTGTGAATTTCAGGCTGAGAGCAGCAGTTTCAACACGAAGCAAGTTATCAGAAGTCAACAGAGGACAACTGGGAAAATAATTCACTGTAATTGTTGTTGAGGCAAGATTTGAACTGGCAACCTTCAAGTCTCCAGACCAGCAAGCTAACCACTAGGCTACAGACAGAGACAGTATGTGAGGGGTAAAGAAAACCTTTGATAAGAGGATCACTGGCTTCTGCTTAAAAAAAAAAAGTAAGGAATCGAACCCATCACCTCATGATCAATAAACCTTTACTCTGCCACTTTGCCACAGAGAGCACAGACATAGGCATGTTGTGGAGAACTCTCAGCATTGGGCTGAATGAGAGCAGAGAGCTCCCTGGCTGCATTTAAAAAATATTTTAAATTATTATCTAAGTCTCTTTGCATTTTTGACCAGAATTTTAGCCAGAAGACAAGTGTGGCTACAAAACTGGAGAAAATAATTTGTCTAGAGTTTAATTTGCAGAAAAAGTTAAATATTTTAAAAAGTATAAATAGTTAAAAAGAGAAAAGTAATGCCGATAAAGTTAAAAAAAAGCTGCACGTTTTGATATTTGAATTGTTGAAATAGCACAACACCTAACACACTAACCATATGGCCACAGAGAACCTGAGTTACAATGAGCTTTATACTATGAGGAATCAAAGACTGTCCAATGACAGCTGAATAATTGGAATCAAAAGTCAAGCAATGAAGTGAAAAGACTGAGGCAGGAATCGAACCCTTGACCATATGATCACTAAACCTTTACTCTGCCACTCGGCTACAGTGAGCACACTGCTTTCAAGACTGTTGTCATTCATTGTAATGTGATGATGTGCTGCAAACTGGTATGAGTAATCAAGGAGATAACAAACACCTGTAACCAAATGAAGGCGGGGGAGGAGAGCAGAATTCAACATAACATAACAAGAGTTCTTCCCTTGGATTCGAACCAGTGACCTTAGGGGTGGCAAGCATCCACCCTAACCCCTACACTACAGTGGAGTTGCAAAGAAGAGAGGTTGAGACTTTGATGAATGTGAGATTTTTCAATGATGCTTAAAAAAAAAGTAAGGAAAGTGCAGAAATTAGCCACACCAAGCAAGAAGAGGACTTTTTTGTGACCTGTGACTATTTTTTGGTGAATTAAAATGAACTAGAAAAAGCATTTCCAAGAATGTGGCCACAGTGCACACACAGTTGCAGAGACTGTTGTCTGTTAATGATCTGCACTGTCAACATCAAGAAAGCTTGAGAGTCAAGCTTGAATGACTTAGAATGAAAATTTCTGTGAATTTCAGGCTGAGAGCAGCAGTTTCAACATGAAGCAAGTTATCAGAAGTCAACAGAGGACGACTGGGAAAATAATTCACTGTAATTGTTGTTGAGGCAAGATTTGAACCAGCAACCTTCAGGTCTTCAGACCAGCAAGCTAACCACTAGGCTACAGACAGAGACAGTATGTGAGGGGCAAAGAAAACCTTTTATAAGAGGATCACTGGCTTCTGCTTAAAAAAAAAAGTAAGGAAAGTGCAGAAATTAACCACAACAAGTAAGTAGAGGACACTTTTGTAAAAATAGTGCAAGCAGTGATGACCATACAAATGGTTGACCAAGGTAGGAATTGAACCCACAATCTCATGGTCAGAAGACTTTGACTTTGCCCCCCCGGTTGCTGACAGCTGGACATTGTATAATTACAGATTCAGCGCATTTAGTGTAAAACTCTACACTGGGATTCGATCACAGACTGGAGCATAGTCCTTGCTCACAGTGATAGCTGCTCTACCAGGTGAGCTATACCTATTATGCGTTGACAGCTACACTGAGCTGCCAAGCCTTTCACCTCTGAGCCAGATGAAGAACGGGGCGGCAGCTTGTAGCACTAGTGCCCTCCCCTGGAGCTGTGACACGTCAGCTCCAGTCTCCCTGAAACTGCCAGTTTGAGTCTGCCATTGGTTCACAGCAGTTTGAAGGCAGAAAAACTCAGAAATGCAATTTTGCACTTCCTTTTCTGCTGATATGTGCTCTAACACAAGAAAAATGCCACAGGAACATGTGAAAAGCTCAAAAAACACGATTTTCACGGGAGTGGGTCTTTATAAAAGCATCATAAATGAGCCATTAGAAGTTTGTCTACAAATCAGAATTTGAATGAAGTCTCTAGCAGAAAGTACAACATGAATGAGGCAGGAATCGAACCCATGACCTCATGATCAGTAAACCTTTACTCTGCCACTTCGCCACAGAGAGCACAGACTAAAGCATGTTGCCATTGTAATTTGATGATGTGCTGCAAATGGTGGCACTAGCAATTAATGCGTCTCTTAACGACCACCTGTAACCAATTGAGGGTGATGGAGGGGAGCAGAATTCAACATAACATAACAAGATTGCTCAGCCTGGATTCGAACTAGTGACCTTGGGGTTGGCAAGCGGACACCTTACCAACTGGACTACAATAGTGTGAATGCTTCCAGCATTCACACTAATAAAGAAAATGGCCGAACAGAATAACAATAGTGTGAATGCTTCCAGCATTCACACTAACTAGGAAAAAATCCACACAATAACAGTAGTGCCCGGGCTTTGCCCGGGCACTGGTCCCTGCAGCTATTTCATAGCTGTTGGGACCAGTGCCCGGTGCGATTGCCCGCGGCCCTAATTAAAAAACCCAAACAATTTCTTTCTTTAAACCGTTTAAAGTTAAGATTTTACTTGTCTTGAAGAATCTAAATCTGAATTATTTACACACGACACAAACTTCATCAGGTCACAGTTTGTTAAAGCTAAACTGATTTACAGACCTTTCCTGCATGTCATTCCCCCTCTCTCTGCCTCCCCCTTTCCTGTCTATCTCACTATGTGCTATCAAAATAAAGGCAAAAACGCCCAAAAATATACTTAAAAAATATATATATATATATATTTTCCAAGTCTGTAAAAAAAAACACAGAGCAGAGTGAGAGAAACTCAGGGCCTGAAAAGAATCAGTAGTCTTATTATATAATATGACAGTACAAAAAGTTATTTATTTTCTTCTCATTGTTCACATGAGAAACATAAAGTGATACATTTTAAATCAGGTCTGTATCAGTCTTCACTTGTCTGAATAATAAAAGTGAACAAACTGACCTGAGAGATTTCTCTTCAGAGCTTCGTGGTCAAACTGCAGCTTTTGGAGCTGGTCCTTAGTTTGAACGTTTTGATTTACTGAGAAGAAAGAAGAAGAAGGAGAAGACATCTGAACATCCAGTTTGATCTTGAGTGGTTTTGTACAGTGTTTGACTTGATGGAGGTTGTAGAGAGATGAGTTGTTGGTGTCACAGAGCAGATGTTGTTTGTCTGTAGCTACTTGACGTGTGAATCATCTGTTATTGACAGAGAAAAGAGTGGAGACTCACAGGAAGCAGCCAGAGCGCTGACGGCAGCTGCCAGGAGAAGACTGAGGACCATGAGGGCCACGTCCCGCCGTCTCACCTGTGCTGGTCCCTTCAGCTCTGCTGCCCCCTGCTGGGAGACTGACCAACAGCAAAGACACAGCTCATGAGACCAGAGAGGAACAGAGAGGAAGCTGAGCTGCTGCTGCTGCTGCTGCTGCTGCTGCTGCTGCTGTGGTGAAAAGGTTTGTGAGTGTAGTGAACAGGTGAATCACTGTGGGGAGGGGGCTCCTGCTCAGCTCTGCTCACCTGCATCTGGAAGAGTCACATCTGGATCAGTGTGTGCACAGCTGCTTCCTGCTACTTTAAAGTCCCTGAAAGGTGACACTGGATTTGTTTTCTGAGTTAATCACATCCCAGACATATGTCCTATTAACCATCCTGCCAATTTTGGATGCTAGAAAAATTTGTTTAGGGACTGTTCGTTATTTATCATCAGTGCCACCGGAGGGATTCACAGGACTTTTTTATTTTTTTACATGACCCCCCTGTCGTGGTCAGTAAATTTTAACATGACCCTGCATTAAGCCTTATCAAAAGATACATGACCCCCCCCCCCTCCCCCCCAGCCATCGACACGTGACATCGCATCACGTAGCGCGTGACACTATTATTTCATTTTGACAACAATGTGTGCAACACCTTCTCATCATGCCATTTATCAGCTGTTATTAAAACCCAACTCATCAATAACAGAATCGCGATTTTGGACCAGCTCACATTACACAACAAGCCATTAACAATTAATCCACACTCAAACCGAAGCAACAATATTGTGAACCGTACTCAACAACAACGTATTATTACAAGATTTACGACAAATATGACAGACAACCGTGTGTGTGTGTGTGTGTGTGTGTGTAAGAAAGAGAGGGAGAGAGAGAGAGAAAGTAGATAAAACCAGCTAACTGTTAGCTACCGTAGCTCAGGCGTCGGTCTCCCGTCAGGTAAAAGCTGCCGTTTATTCCTCAAATGAAGCTCATTAAGTTGTTGAGTCCCGGTACAGTTATCCATCACTGCTGTTGAATTAGCCGCTAAACTGCTGGAAGCTAAAACCGAGGGGGCGTCTGTTTGTTTACAATTCACAAAAGCAACGTGAACGTACGTGCTGCTCAGACTATGTAGAGTTACGCAATGAGGCAGGCAGGCAGCGTAGCCTCTGTAGTACTGAAGTTAAACTCACTCACCCATAAAACACGTGCTAAGCCGCGGGCAGAACCCTCATTGAGTTCTTGGCGAAGCGGTTAGCATCGTCGCCTGCGGTGCGGGAGATGCGGGTTCGAACCCCACTCAGGGCAGATCAGGGCAACATAAAATAACGTTGTGATTCGGGGGCCGTTGCTCTCATTGCCATCAGTGCTTGCAGCTTTGAAATGTCCCGTTTTTGTTTTGTTTTTGTTTTCTGCGGGCATTGCAGTGTCCTCCAGACAAAATGTTGAATGACCCCCCCTCACTGACCTTTTTTTTTTTAGTGGACCCACCCCTCAACAAAGAATATTATGACATGACCCCCCCCCATTTTCCTCCGGTGGCCCATTCCATAAATAACGAACGGTCCCTTAGTAGGTGAAATTAGGTTTTAAAATCATGACTAAATGAGGCAGTTCTCGCAGCTCTGGATGTCTGCTGCAGGCACAGAAGCCCCGCCCACTTGCTGAGCTTCGTCAAGTTTCAACTGTCAATCAAATGGCCTACCAGCCGGCCAACTGTGCTAGTGCTACTGCTAACTTTCACATCGTACCTGAGCAGCTACGGGTTTGAGCTACACGCTTGAGTCTGAGTCCAGCTCTTATCTGAATGTCTCGGATACACACTGATACACACTGATACACACTGATCACTGATCATAACGCTAACGCGTTAGCTCAGCGGCTAGCCCCATTCGTCCCGTTCACCCCGAGCCACTGCAGCATCAGACCCACGGCTCACCGCCACAGCAACGGGAGCCTTGAAGGCTACACCGCAACAACAATGAGGGCCGCCACCGTCAGCACAGGACGACGGGCCTAGCGTTAGCCGCCGAGCTAACGCTATCAGGGCAAGCGGAGATTCGTCTGCTGACGGCGGCGGCCCTCAGTTTTGTTGCCGGTGTAGCCGTTGCTGTGTCGGTGAGCTGTGGGACGGACGATGCAGAGGTTCACCTGGACTGTGGCTGTTTTAGCTTTTAGAGTTTTGCCACCGAGCACCGGCTGGTCCCACTGTGGCAGTCTCATTAGTTTGTTTGAATTAAAAGTGGAGCTTCATGTTTCACATGAGAGCAGTGCTGCCTCTGGGATCTGTATAGACTATGTTCAAAAAACACCACATTTACATCAATAAATAAATGTTTTACAATGACCTCAGTGTTTCTCCTACCGTTCTATTCGCGGGGCGGCCCGCCCCGCCTGCACGGGCCCCCGCGCCCCTTGAAAAACGGGACATCTAGGAGCCAATCGCGGTCAAAGCGGACCTGTTGGTCTGATAAAACTGTTGGAGCGCTCCACCTGAAGCACCCAAGCTGCCCAAGCAACCAAACGGCGCTATTCGCACTCTGCCATCTGATTTTTAAATACCAGCGCTCACGCCGGGTACACACCGGGCGATGAAGTGCCGCAAATAACCGAGAACCACATCAGATTCACCGCGGCGTGCACCTCCGCGGCCGGCTCGCGCCCTGCAGTAGTCGTTTTGGCGTCTGGTCTATTTTGTGCCCGAGCCGCGAGCGACCGCATCAAGCCGGGCAGGAAGTCAAACAAATAAACACGAGAGAATCCGAGGTGTACTGCGTAGCCAGTTGAGTGGGTTAGCGAGGTAAGTTGAGTCTAAAAAGCCAGGCTCTCCTGTACTGCAAAGGTGGCTCTCTTTTAACCCGGCTAGATCACCATGGTAACTTCTGGTCCCGACCAGGTTATTGGTTTAGAGTTTAATCAGAAAAACGGCTATAAGCGCCGCTGTTTCACTATTTAACTCGTTTACAGCTGCGTCAGCTTTACTTTGAAAGTCCAGTGGAGCTGGATCAGAACGGAGCGTTTGTACGGAGGGAGAGATCAGCTGATCCGCTGCTGTTGACTTTCTCTCTGAGCGTCTCTTCTCCTCCTCCTCACCCGTTGAGCTGTGCGTCAGGAGCTCATTATATATTAGACTATAGCCTATATCTTATTCTTTATACAGTCAGTCACCACTGAAAGAAGCTGTCCACTCACAGCAGGACAGATGGATAATCGGTAAAGTTAATAATTTCACTTAATGTGGCCATGAATAAATCAATTTCGATGTTTTGCCTGTTATATTTCAGTGTTGCCCAAACGCAAATCTTGATTAAGTCTTTGTTGTCTTTGTACAGAGACAATATGAGATTTGCTTGTAGCCACAGCACCTAAAAAACCCACTATTTTCATACGCACACACATAGGCCCTACGCTCAATAAAACACACACTCGTATTCTATAATTTCGATCAGTGAAATATATGAAAACAATATAAAATACAATTTAAAATAACTTGTTGCTCTAGTTTACTTAAAGCAATACTTACCGATCTGGCATTTCACTCAGCACAGCACAAACATTTGAAAATCAACAGCTCCACCTCCCTCACAAGTCCCACCCATCTCTCCCTCCTGCCGCATCTCCACGTGCCCCCCTCCCTCCCTGCGGCATGCGTTGGCATGGCAACGGTAAACAGAACAGGAACGCGAGTGAAACGGGAACAACACAAACAAACACAACACGGGAGTTTTAAACCATATAAACGGACTCAGTGATGATGACTGATGAGTTTTATAATAAATTGTTGTTAGCCTACTGCTACTGGAGACGCAGGGGAAGTGATTGTTAGATTACAGTTCTCAACGAGCCGGGCTGGCGGCCGGACCAGCGCCACCTGATGCGCTGGTTCAGGGCCAAAATAAATCCAGACCGAGCCGAGTTGAGCCGCTACGGTCCGGAGTTCCACCGGGTCCGGACCGCTGAGAACTCACAGAGCTAACAGTAGCCTAGCCGTTAGCACAGAGCTAACAGTAGCCTAGCCGTTAGCACTGGATGCTTTATAGACACATGTGACTTCCTGTGTTTACGTATCACTCGGGGCTGATCACTATCAACGTTACAATATCAGACATGAAACTCCGCGACCAGCTGCGGCTGCAGTTATTGGTCTTTTAAAAAACTATTTCCAAAAACCTTCTTTCTAGTGTGTTGTGACTCTAGTCTCCTCTGCTCATGTCCTGCTACCAGAGATGGCAAAAGTACCCAGATTCTTTACTCGAGTAGAAGTAAAAGTACCTGTGTAAAAAACGACTTAAGTAAAAGTAAAAGTACTGATCCAAATATCTACTCAAGTAAAAGTAAAAAGTACAGGCTCTGAAATTTACTCAAAAGTATTATTAAAAGTAAAAAGTATTTCCATTGCACGATTCACTGCAAAGCAAATAACCACACGATAATTCATCTTGAATCCATTTCATCAATGTTATTGTTCACATAGCCTAAGTTTACCTGCCGGACACAAAATGTATCCTAATGTACTTCACTATGGTGAATTGTAGGCATTTGTATTGTACACAGAGGTGGCAAAAGTACTCATATTCTGTACTTAAAGCAGAAGTAAGCGATCCGGTCGTTTTGGCTAATGCTGCGTTCCAGGCAGGCTTTTGAAACCGTAAATTACAGCTTCAAGTCACAACTTACGACTTTGTAGCGTTTCAGGCAACCCACTCGTGTTTTTCCGACCTGTTTTACCTGTGAAAGTCACTATAACGGCCACTCGTAACTTCTGACCCGTGAACTCGTACCAGATCAAACTGGTACGACTTCACAGGTCGGAAAAACACGAGTTACGAGTTGCCTTGAACGCACCATAACGTCTTGTCAGCCGATGGAGTTAGCAGCCCCCGCCCTCGTCATGGATCTATTGGTCCTCGTCCGTACGTCACCACATTCAGGCGCATCCCTTGGCTGCACACACAGAGAGGACTGCCCCTTTATGCTGTTCTCTCTCCTCATTGGATAAAAATTGTAGGATACGAGAAAAGTTTTCTCCTGGGCTCAGAGCAGAGCAGAGTGACTGACAGACCCGTGTTTCAGACCAAACACTCTATGTAAGTGATTGCTGTCGGAAGATATAACTATTTAAGACTTATATTAACACAAAAATATCGCTTACTTCTGCTTTAAGTAAAAGTAAGAAAGTACAGGCTCTGAAATGTACTTTCAAAGTAAAAGTAAAAAGTAAAAATGAATTTTTGCCGTTAATGAAACCTACATCATTTGATAATTTTGTTAAACAAAAAAAGTTCAGACAGAATTATCAAGATTGAACTGACCAGAGGCAGTGTTTCCCAACGTTTGGGCCGCCACAGACTCTCACAAAATAATAACAATAAGAATTTTTAAACAGCGTTTCACCACCTCTCATCTCTGCCAGTCAGTCCACCTGCCGTCTCTCTCGCACCACACGTACACGTACGCGCACACGCGCGCACACGTACACACAGACACGGGCGCATGGACAGGTTGCGCTTTGCCGCTCGTAAACGATAAATGCGCTATATTGCGCAGATTGTACAGTGTTCGACCCCCCCGTCGGATAGTCCGACCACCATCGCTTCCTTCCTCCATGCTGCTGCCTCCATGTCGCTGCTACAGTACAAGTTGGTAACTCGGTTCTCTCTCTACCGCCCCCCCCCTCCCTCCTCCCTCTTGTTCTCCCTCTTTCCCTCTCTAGTTCGTCACGTCTTTTATCGGTGCTTTTACGTCGTGTCAAAAAAAAAAAGTAACGAGCCTGTTTTTACAATGTAAGGAGTAGAAAGTACATATTTTTGCGTATAAATGTAGGGAGTAAAAGTAAAAAGTCGTCAGAAAAATAAATACTCAAGTAAAGTACAGATACCTGAAAAATCTACTTAAGTACAGTAACGAAGTATTTGTACTTTGTTACTTGCCACCTCTGCCTGCTACTGCTCTGTGTCAATAAGCGTTCTTCCTGGTCGGGAGGGGGGAGAGGAGGAGAGGGGTTCACAAAGTGATTACATATTAAGTAGGTTTGGTCGCTCGTCAAATCTTATTAATCAGACCGAATAATATTATTGGTCAGACTTTTCTCAGAATTATATGAGAATGAAAAAATGATGAGTTTTTAACCCTGTTGGGTTTCTCTTACATTTTAATGTATCATCAAATTATTAATAGCATTTTAACTTAGACAAAGAAATGTGCAAAAGTTCCAGAAAGGTAAGTATTGCTTTAATTTAAATGAATAAAGCTTCATATTTAAAAGTAGCGCAATGTTCAGCTGTCAGAAATTAACAACAGCCTCCTCTCTTGCATATTTGGCCGGGACTTGAGGTTTTGTTCAGCTGCATCATGAACACAAAGCCTGGCCATGTCGAGCCTCCTTCGCAGTACAGGCCTCCGGTCAATTTTCAGACCCTTTGCAAAATAAAACACCGCGATTAACAAATACTAGAGGCCAATGTGTGTGTTTGTAGCCTATTTGTGTTTATTTAATCCAAACAGAGCGCGCGAGAGATGAACACACACACCTTATAGTATTCCTAGTGTATTACACTATTCCTAGTGTATTGTCCCCAAATCAATCTGCAGCTCTACATCTCAGTAATCTAAAAGTGGCTCTCCAGAGCTCTGCTGAGAATGAGCCATTTGTGTGTCTGCACCTTGAAATGCAAATAAGATGTGTAAACCACGTCCACTCCACACCTGTCACGGGGAGAGGGTGTGGTTTTCACTACAGGTACATGTGCCAGTGTTGACATTGGGACAGGGGTCGGGCATTGATTTCCGAAAGAAAAAAAAAATTCTGAGACTGGCATCTTGTCTGAAAAAATGAAAATGTTCCTTCTTTTTTTTTTTTATTACTGTGGCAGAAGGAGAAACATGGAGAGACTCCTACTACCATCAGAAAGAAAAAAAACAAGTGAAACTGAGGAGCAGCACAAACTGTGCACTGTTGTATGGACTGATGAGAATATTGAGGTGGTTTTGCGCCGGGAGAGAAGACTTCCTCGTTCAGATGTCTCTCATTCCGTGATGAGGAGTCGGACCGCTGCGCTGATGAGAAGCGGTATCATTCCAATATTCTCTGATCCGCGATTTCATTTTTAATGACAGGTGGCTGTTTTTCAGTCAATGATTCAAAAGGATCATTTGGCCGCCGCGGTACCGACCGCTCCTCCCGTAGGCCGACCGCTTCATGTCAAATGACGGACGGGGGGAGCGTGTGTGTGTGTGGATGGGGGGGGGTCGCTGTTCCGGAAAAGTGTCAGCGGGCGGAGCTCACGTTTTTCCAGACTGGCCCAGGGGGAGTATGAGGAAGTATCGGGAGGTGGAGTCACTTGAGTTCAGTGCATCCTGACGTCAAGTCTGCCAGCACTTCCAATTCGCCCGTTTGGAGACACGGTCTCAAAAAAGTGTAGAAATCAATGAAGGGAGTGAACAGACTTTTTCCACCTCCAGGCGTCATAGAAAGGCCACGGGAACACATAGGACCACGACAAAACCTGTAGAAAGTGGATTTTGCATAATATGGGCCCTTTAAGACAGAGACCAAGCTAGTGGACTGGTAGCTCCGGCGGCGCTGGTAGCTCCAGGGGTAGTGGCAGCAGACGCACGTTGCCATTCTTGAAGTATTTATAATGTTACTGTGCACATGGGAGGAGATATGAAAGTAGGGACGCCAGTGCGTCACGGCGTCCCCCTCTGTAAGCCTGCCCTTAAAAACAAAGACCACTGAAGCAGAGTGAAACTGTGAAACCCTAACCTCTAAAATTAAGCACTGTACAGAAATGAGTCTTTTTGCATGTTTTTATCAATAAATTTCAAACACTTTTAATATATTTTGAAACAAAACTCCAATTTCACTTTACAGGGACTTTAAAAGTAAACTATCAGATAATTTCTTCTTTGAGTTTGTGGGAGAATCAGAGGAAGTGATGGTGAAACAGAGACAGAAACAGCATCACACCTCTAAGAAGTATTCCCAAAAAGTATCTTAAGTAACTACTTGTACTCATTATACTCATTTAACTCAGCGTTAAACATGTGGTCATATAAAACAAAATATAATAGCCTACAAAAAATGTGCATGCCAGCAGAAACATGCCTCTCAACTCAGTTTTATTTTTCTAAAGAAAAAAGCTGCCATTTTTGGTCAACATACTGTAGATTCATCATAGACATGTTGGGTAATCTATAGACATGTTGGGTAATCTATAGACATGTTGGGTAATCTATCGACATGTTGGGTAATCTATCGACATGTTGGGTAATCTATAGACATGTTGGGTAATCTATAGACATGTTGGGTAATCTATCGACATGTTGGGTAATCTATCGACATGTTGGGTAATCTATAGACATGTTGGGTAATCTATAGACATGCTGAGTAATCTATCGACATGCTGGGTAATCTATAGACATGTTGGGTAATCTATAGACATGTTGGGTAATCTATAGACATGTTGGGTAATCTATCGACATGTTGGGTAATCTATAGACATGTTGGGTAATCTATAGACATGTTGGGTAATCTATCGACATGTTGGGTAATCTATCGACATGTTGGGTAATCTATAGACATGTTGGGTAATCTATCGACATGTTGGGTAATCTATAGACATGCTGGGTAATCTATCGACATGTTGGGTAATCTATCGACATGTTGGGTAATCTATAGACATGTTGGGTAATCTATAGACATGCTGGGTAATCTATAGACATGTTGGGTAATCTATAGACATGCTGGGTAATCTATAGACATGTTGGGTAATCTATAGACATGCTGGGTAATCTATAGACATGTTGGGTAATCTATAGACATGTTGGGTAATCTATAGACATGCTGGGTAATCTATCGACATGCTGGGTAATCTATAGACATGTTGGGTAATCTATCGACATGTTGGGTAATCTATAGACATGTTGGGTAATCTATCGACATGTTGGGTAATCTATAGACATGTTGGGTAATAGCTATAAAGAGAATGGATCAGAAATGTAAATCAGTCAATAAAAAATGTAATAACAAATACAAAGAGGTAGACATATTCTAGATCAGTGTGTCTTAAACAACAATGTTTAAAACCATGACAGGAACTACAGAGGCACTAACACAGAATCGCTTGTTGACGCCACACATGAGCAGCATTGGCCAAAATTGTAGTTTGTAAATTGAGTAGTCGAGTAAAAATGACCCAAAAATGATTTGAAATACTTGACGGAGCACAAAATATTAATGTAGTTTAACTACAGCATGTTACTATGTAGTTCCACAACACTGGTTATAATATATGATTGTAAATTATGTATTATTTTAAGATTAAGAAAACCAAATAACATTCATAAGAAATGTGAATTCTTGAATTTTTACTATTTTTGCTCCACAAATGTCTGAAATGATTATTGGATTATTTTTCTTTTGATCAGGTAACGGCCTCATCTTGACTCCACACTGTTGGTTACCGACCTGGCAGCTCTGCAGCTGCTTCACTTCCCAGCATCCGGACCCCATAGTAAGTTGTTACATCTGATGAGGAAGTGATCACTGCAACATAAAACCAAACAGGTGATCAAACAACTGCAAACTCAAGGTGACTTTGGGAAAGGTGCTTGTTGAAATGTTTCACATCTCAAACGTAAGAAACAACTCTTGAAGTATTTAGAGTTTACATATTAGAGAAGTGAGTCAGGTCCATCAGTTCACTCTGAAGACAGGAGATGGTTTTAAAATGAACATTTCACTTTCTTCAGGATACATTGTTGATTTTATTCTGCACCTGTAAGTTGCAAAAAAAAATTTAAACTCACCATTAGTGCATCTCCTCGCTCCTCTCTCATACTGGACGTTGCTGTACAGGACTTCAGCTTCAGGCATTTTGCTGTGTGACCTTCAGAGAGTTTGAAACACAACTAAAGATAAAAACCTCCTGTTGGTCCACAAAGTTAAAGTGAGAGTTTCCTCAAGTTGTTTCAGTGTTTTACTTCCTCAGTGTTGAGACAGTTTTTTATATTCTCTGACGTCTGTTGGTCAGATTGTTATCTGAGGGTTAAACAGAAGAAGTGATGAAACAATTTTTCTAACCTCTATTTTACTGTGGTGTTCCAGTGTTTCACTTTGATGTAACTATTTTTTCAAGTTCTATTTTACCCTGATGTGTAACAGATAATTTAGTTTATTTGGTTTGGTTTGGTTTGGTTTGGTTTGGTTTAGTTTAGTTTAATAAGTTTATTTGTATCATGGACAATGTACAAAATAACATTAGTCTCAAAATGAGAGGGAGATGCTTTGTACAGGATTTAGCTAGCTACTTTAGTCCCTGTGTAGCAGGCATGTGCACAATAGAGCTCCGGGAGCTGACGTCACGCTGACGTCACGCAGCCCCGAAACTGACAGCGACGCCATTTTGGCAGGAATCTGAAGATTTTCGTAGAGTAGATACAGGGGAGAGCCGGGTGCGGAACGAGAGTAACAAAGCGATTTTCTCCGAGCCCATACAAGTCTTACATGTCTAACTTTGTCAGCATGTAGTATGACCTAACAGAACTGCAAAACATATTGAGGATACGTCTTACTTTGACCGAGTTACGTTCAAGAACCAGCCGTTTTCAGTGACAGAAAAAATTCACTCCACCTTAATTTTTTTCGATCGATCAGCTGTGTTTACCGTTTCAGGTGTCATAGTTATGATGGTTAGACCATAGACTGTGGGTTAGACGAATAAATTAGTCCTCTAACACACCCTAAAGCTTGACATGTCAGGGTTTTTCAGTATAGAAGCAACCAGGTTTAAGTGTGGGGAGTCACTGTGGGGAGTAACAGCTGTCATTTCATCCCTCTGCACATTGACAATGAGCCTGCCTGTCACTCTGTCGGTACCGCGGTCACACTGTGTGTGTTAAACAGGATTAATTAAAACACACAACGTAACGTAAACAATGTGACTGTACATGTAGATAGTGCGGGAGGAGGGCAGACGTGGATCGGTGGACCAGGAGAACAGCTGCATAACATTTTGGCAGTAAAATGGAAGATTTTAAGCTGTCTGTTCACATGATCTCACTTTAATTCCAACACATTGGACTTAATATATATAAAAACTAAAAAGATTAAATATTACCGACCCTTATAATGCCCCCGGGGTGCTTTTCAAAAGTATCTCCGGCCGCCGGCGGACGTCCCAGACCTGCAGTAAGTTATGCGGACACAGCTAGCATGGCTAACGTTAGCTCGTAGCTGTCCGGGGTGCTACCGGGGTGCCGACCGGAAGCTCTCCCCGGTGCTGATCAGCCCGCGGCGGATGCGGCGGTGAGCTGCGACCGGCTCTGGGTCAGCTTGGACAGGCTGGAGGCGAAGGAGACTCACAGCTTATAGCCTATGTGTTTGCCTCTTTCTTTTCTTTTTGTCACCGTCTTTCCTGCTTGTGTCATTTTGTGGAGCACAAAGAGCATAAAGCCGGCTTGTGTATGCTTGTAGAGTAGTTGATCAGGTAGCTGTGTCCGGATACTGCAGGTCTAGGACGTCCTGTTCTGCGAAAATATTTTTGAAAAGCACCCCGGGGGCATTATAAGGGTCGGTAATATTTAATCCATTTAGTTTTTTTTATATTAAGTCCAATGTGTTGGAATTAAAGTGAGATCATGTGAACTCAGACGGCTTCGGCGCTTACAGTCAATGCTTCGGAGCTGGTCAGTTTCCTGCCAAAATGGCCGCTCGAACGCTGGAGGTCACGTGGGGTCCGGAGCTCTATAGGGCCCAAGGGGTGCTTTGAGCCCCTGCCCTTTTTGCCTCGTATTAAAAACCGCCTTTTTAGGTGTTTGTTTTTTTTTCAATAAATAAATACATTCCTGTTGTGCATGGGGATGTAAAAAGTTCGCCAGGTGTGCCGTGGAAAATTATCAAATTTAACTTGATTGATCCAAACTAGCGATGCACATTTTGATCTTTTTTTTTTTTTTTTCCAGACCGATAACCGACGCTCATAAGCGATTATAACCGTTAACGGATGAGATTCAACACTCCATCGAGTGTCTGTGACTAGGCTTGTACTGACCGGCCGGCCTCTTTTTGTTTGCTTTTTTTAAATTTATTTTTTAATAAAACACACGTGCGTTACTCCCGCTGTGCTGCACCAGAACAGCTGAGCTCCTGCTGCAGGTGAGTGACAGGGAGCCGGCTGGAGAGCGCCTCCTTTTTATTTTAGGGGCAGCGTCCTTACAGGGTGAAGCACGCGTTGCAGGTTGCACTCAAAGTTTGTTCTGACTTTCTATCACAGGGAGTGCACAGCATAGTCCTCTCATGTAGCTTTGCTGTGAAATATGGCTGAAGGCACGTGTTGACCAGCCCCTTGAGTTGATTGACATGTAATAAAATAAAAAATAAAAAAGAAGAAAAATCGGCCAAAGTTCTTGTTATCAGTTAACAGTTTGTGTCCACACAAATATTATTTAGCTCCTAAAAATAATTTGGCTTTGTTGTCTGCAATAGTGACTGTCTGGCAGAGTTGGCTAATAAAATAGGACTCTTTTATGTCAGTGGGTGTAGAGGCAGAGGCCTGCACAATGATCGTACTGAGTCAGAACAAACTAACTACGGTACACTGTAAGAGACAAAATTTGTATTATATTTACTGTATTAGGCTGCACTTTGTCATTTTGTAACATTTTTGGTTAGTGATGTGCCGCGGGATTTTTTTAATGAATAGAATGTGCCGTGGCTCAAAAAAGGTTGAACAACACTGATCTACCGTACTCCTTTCATCATTGCCTATAAGCCCAACCAGTGCAAAATATTTTGGGGAAAAAATACGCTATTAAAGGAATTGTCCGAAAGGCAGGATGTTTAAAAAAAGAAAAAAATACCGTCATTCCGACCATAGGAGGCAAGAATAGAGGGTATGCATAGATATATACACGTGTATCTATGGAGGGTATGAATAGATATATACATGTGTATCTATGGAGGGTATGAATAGATATATACACGTGTATCTATGGAGGGTATGCATAGATATATACACGTGTATCTATGGAGGGTATGCATAGACATGTGTATCTATGGAGGGTATGCATAGATATATACACGTGTATCTATGGAGGGTATGCATAGATATATACACGTGTATCTATGGAGGGTATGCGTAGATATATACACGTGTATCTATGGAGGGTATGCATAGATATATACACGTGTATCTATGGAGGGTATGAATAGATATATACACGTGTATCTATGGAGGGTATGAATACATGTGTATCTATGGAGGGTATGAATACATGTGTATCTATGGAGGGTAAGAATAGATATATACACGTGTATCTATGGAGGGTATGCATAGATATATACACGTGTATCTATGGAGGGTATGCACGTGACGTCACGGTACTCGGAAGTCGCTGTGGAACGTCCACTGAGTGGCAAAAAGACGAGTGGCAGAGTTTAAAAACGACGCACAAAGCGATTTTCTCCGAGCCCACACAAGTCTGACATGCCTTCATTTATACTGTGAAAAAAGACGATACTTTATCATCATAAAATAAGATTTATGAAGTTTGTGTGGATTTAAAAAAATGTTTGGTAACTGAAAATGAAAAAGAATTTAATAATATAAATAATATTATAATCAAATGATAATAACATAATTTAGAGAATTCAGAAAGTGTGTTGTAGCATTATAATGGTTATTTTTTCTGGCTTTGTGCTTTCAAGGCCAGGAGCTTGTGTGTGTGTGATTGTGCGCCTGATCGTCGTCCTCCTCGTCATCATCATCCTCATCCCGTCATCTTCATCACTCTTCATCCTCTTCTTCTTCGTCTTCCCTTTCCTCATCATCCTCATCAAAGAGACTCTGAATCTTCAGCTCAACTGGTTGTGATGAACATAACAGTTGGTAAGCCAACCCAGTAGAGCTGTTGGTACTGTTTTTGTCATTATTATTATTTTGTTTATTATTTTATAACTGATTAGAGAGTGAGACAAACCACCTGTAGGTAAGAAACAAAATGGAGTTTAAACATAATAAAATAGGAATAAATAGTTTAATAACAACATAATTAGTAATATCAAAATATTTAATAAAGAGAAACAAATTAAACACTTAATATTAGAGCTAAATTAATATTCGACCAATTAGATACTCACTCAAAATGTTATTTATCTTTTGTATTTATTTATTTGGGGTTATACATGTGGATGAGGTGTTGTTATATGTGGTAATCGTTATTTACTCTAAGAAAGAGATAAGAATAAAAAGAGAACTAAGAAAAGAAAAAAACGATTGATAAACGAAAGAATGATTTGTATTACTTACCCCCTTCTGTTATTTTAACCAGTTGCTACAAGATAATTTAGTTTATTTACTGCATCTGCTCATGTTGAGACAGTAGTAGATATTATAGTTGATATTTATATAAATCATGTTTTTCAAAACATTGACTAACAGGACTTTGTTTGTGCACCTGTCAGGTTTGTCTCTCTGGACTGGATTCATCCATGATGGTCAAACTTTGTCTTAGTCTTGTTCAACATGAAGCTGTTATATTCAATATTTCTTTCAATACCAATGTGTTAAATAATAATATTGGTGTCTGCTCTACTTTGTACTGGCTTAAATCCCAGCTTGAACCTCTGAGGCTGAAACATGAAGCATCAACAGTGAAGAAGCAGCAGCTGCAGTTCCTCTCCTGACCACTAGAGTGAGTCTCCAACAGTGAGTCAGTCTCCATAGACTCCCATGTTAAAATAAACATGTTTACATCCTGGAACAGAAACTGTTTGTACAACTCACCTGTTGAACACTTTATTAGTGACTGAAGTGATGGAGAATAAGGGGGCGTGGCCTCTTGGAGTGACAGGTGGAGGAGTCTCAGCTCCACACAGGCTCCTCCTCTTTGACCATTTTAGGACTGACCAGGAGTTAGGGGGCGGAGTCAGACGCTGCCAAGATGGCGGCAGCAGCAGAGCAGCTCACTCTGATCAGCCATGTTTTAATTAAATATTATACAATATGACATTTGACATGAAAAATACAAACACATTTGTAAAACCAGTCACAATCAACACACAATCAGAGTGACCTGAAGATGTAAATGTTTTATTATGAATTTGTCTAAATGTATCACAGAAATTAGTGAAACAGTCTTTTTTTTTTTTTTTTACAATAACAGATGAATGAAGAACATCAGAAACATTGAATGAATTTAAAGCTGGTTTGAGTATTTTGAGGAATTGTATTCAACTAAAAGTAAAAGGCATGAAAATAAACTGAAACAGAAAGTAAAAATTAAAATGCTTGTATAAGTATGAATATAAATCTAAAAACACCCAAACTATTTTTTTCTTTCTTTAAAGCATTTAAAATTAAGAATTATTCTTGTCATGAAGCTGAGAAAAGATTTATTCAGTCAGAAATATGAATTATTTACAGACTCTAAACAAGGAGCAAGTGAATGTGATTTAACGAGCTGTGGTTCTTTAAATGTTTCTCTGCTCTTCCATCGTTTTTGACTCAACCTTCATCAGGCCTCAGTTTGTTAAAGCTAAACTGATTTACAGACTTGAAGCTGTCCTTTTTGTTCTGCTTGTTTCTCACAAATCCATCTGAATTCAGCTTTGCAGGTGACATCGTTCCACTGATCTCCCATTATGACACAGTCCTCTCCATCAGGATCACGTGGGTTCTCGTTGTTCGGCTCATTGTCGCGCCAGAAACTCAAGCTGAGAGAAGAGGAGCAGAAAGAACTGGATCAGAAACAACAGGAAACTTTGACCTGGAATGAAAAATATGTTTTTACTAAAGAGTCAAACCTTTTGTTCAGTGTTGAGCCGTCCACCCACTTCCAGTCTCCCTCTGTGTCTGAGTCCGTCAGACCGATCCAGAACGTCTCACCAGGATGTTTCTGTCTTTCTCTCACTTGGTTCAGCAGGAACGTCTGAAGAGGAAACGTTTGGTGATTTTCTCTCTGCTCAGATGTTTCTGTTCTGAGACGATGAAACATAAAGTTGTGTTTTCTACCTGCTCCTCTCTGCTGTCAATCTTCACCAGGTCTCCTCCCAGATCTCTGCAGCTCCTCCTGCTCTCATTCCAGGATAAATGACAGGAGGAGAACCTGTAGCACCGTCCTCCATGTTGTTCGCAGTCTCCTTCATACTTCAGACATGATTCATCTGTTGGAGGAGATGAACAAGGCATCGATCAGGTAACTACACTTTAACTTCCTGTATCAATCAATCAATCAATCAATCAATCAATCAATTTGTTTATTTCGGGCATGTCAATTTAAATAATCATCATCACACTTCATCTTGGTTCAAATAATACAATACACATGGCCGAAAGGGAAAGCGGGAGAAGCAAAAGCTACGTGTGTGTGTGTAACGGTGTTTGTTTAGTTATCAGGACAAGAAATGTAAAGAGAGTAAATTCAACGTGACACTAAATGGTTTTAAAACACAAACTTACCTGAGACTTTTTTTCTAAGTTCTTCATTAAGTACCTGCAGCTTCTGCAGCTCGTCTGTATTTTCAGTGTTTTTATTTTCCAAGTCTTAAAAACAACAAAGCAGAGTGAGAGAAGCTCAGGGCTGAAAAGGATCAGCAGTCGACTTTACTAAAAACTAATGAGGCTGTTTGTTCACACTAGTGGCTTCATTTTTACAGTTATAAGCTGATAGTTATTAGGGCCCAAGCGAAGAGAAGCATTGGAATCGTAGTGTTTATTCTTTCTTTCTTCCATTATTATTAGGGCCCGAGCAGGACAATGTCCCGTGAGGACCTATTGAAATTGTAATGTTTATTTTTCTTATTATTACGCACATTTAAACGCAAATTTGACCCCTTTCCCGTGCTCGAAAAGTCACCGAACTTTGCACACACGTGCGGTCTGGCGAAAAATTTTATATTTTGGTGCCAGCGCATGTGGGCGGGGCAAAATGGCTCAATAGCGCCCCCTACAAAGTTGGTCACGGCGAGCCCCACTTCCCAGTTTCACCTACATGCATGAAACTTGGTGGGGTTATAGAACATGGGGAGACAAACAAAAAACCCTCTTGGAGCCACACCCTAAACCCAACCGGAAGTCCACCATTTTGATTTGTAGTTTTTCCTATTTGAACGAACTCCTCCTAGAGTTTTCGCCCGATTGACTTCAAATTGGCTACAGACCATCTAGATACCATTCTGATCAAAAGTTATTAAAATAATTTATCTAGGTCAAAGGGCGTGGCTTCTAGGGGGCGACAGAGTTTCGCTACTCGCCAACAACATTCGCAATGCTCTCACGCCCACATACTTTATCCGATCAGCTTCAAACTCGCTGGGCATGATGACGGCTCCGCCCCGAACGTTCTGATATATTAATTTCCTACGTCACTCATAGCGCCCCCCGGTGGTAACAGGAAGTGGCCAGGTTTTCCTTTAACATGTACTGATGGCACATAATTGACCCCATCAACTTCATTCCACTTCTAAAACATGCAGAACAAGTTGGTGAAGCTACATCATGAACGCTGTGAAGCTACGAGTAATGGCGTCCGTGTGGCGACGCGGCGACTATCGACCCTCGCCATGAAATTACGTTTGCCCTTTTGATGGCTTTAATAAACTCGTATCATCATGAAAATTGACACACAGGTCCAGGGTGGAGACCTCTTAGATCTGATAGGGGCGACGCCCATGGGCGGGGCCAAATGCCTCTATAGTGCCCCCTGGAAATTTCAGAAACCGAACATGAAAATTGGTACACATGTGTAAGTTGTCAAGGCGCACAAAAAAGTCTCTTGCACCGTCGGTCTACTCCAAACAGGAAGTTGGCCATCTTGATTTTACTCGCCACATTGTGTTTTAACGAACTCGTCCTAGGGATTTTGTCCGATCGACTTCAAATTGGTTACACATCATCCTGAGACTATGCTGATTAAAAGTTATTAAAAGCTTTTTTCTACATCAAGGGGCGTGGCTGCTATTGCGCCGCCATGTTTGATCCATCGCCATGCATATTCAAGCAGCTCTCTCTCCTACATACTTCATCCAAACTGCTTCAAATTTCTGTAGATGATCAGAGCCCCGCCCTCAACGCTCCATGTGCTCATAAGCAATCTCACTCATGTCGCCCCCTTGTGGAAACAGGAAGTGCCGTGTTTTACATCAACATTGTCCGATTTGTTCATCATAACTCCTTCATGCTTTTTCCGATTTGCTCGAAACTTCACGTGTGTGATGAAGGTCCGCCCCTGAGCTCATCTGCCCACATCTGGTTACCGCCCCCTGGTGGATGAATGAAACATTGCGTTTTTTCGCTCCTGCCAGGTTTTTTCTCCCTTCTCGCCACAGCCCCTGCGTGCCTCAGCTTAGCGGTGGCGCGGAGTCGCGAGGGCCCGATCATCGCCGCTTGTGGCTTTAATTGTAATTATAACCTTTTTTTTTCACTTCAGACCAAATGTTCACTGGAATTAAACATTACTTTATTTATTTACTTGTTTATTTGTTAACCAGAGACAGTGCACATTGATCAACATTTCAGATTCCACATCTATATAAATGTGCCAGAGCCAACATGGTCCCTTGGGCAGGTTGTAAAAAACCACTGCAGCTGTTCACTGGATCTGTTGATTATAAAAGGAAAACTCCACCAATATCACAGTTTATTATATAATAGGACAGTAGAATGTAAGAGGTAATATGAAGTAGAAAAAGTTATTTATTTTCTTCTCATGCTATTGCATGAGCAGTTTTGAAGCAGTTTGGATGAAGTATGTAGGAGAGAGAGCTGCTTGAATATGCATGGCGATGGATCAAACATGGCGGCGCAATAGCAGCCACGCCCCTTGATGTAGAAAAAAGCTTTTAATAACTTTTAATCAGCATAGTCTCAGGATGATGTGTAACCAATTTGAAGTCGATCGGACAAAATCCCTAGGACGAGTTCGTTAAAACACGTGGCGAGTAAAATCAAAATGGCCGACTTCCTGTTTGGAGTAGACCAATGGTGCAAGAGACTTTTATGTGCGCCTTGACAACTTACACATGTGTTCGATTTTCATGTTCCAACTCCAAAAAAAAACCCTATGGGGAGGGGTTTCTGAAAATTTCAAGGGGGCGCTATAGAGGCATTTGGCCCCGCTCATGGGCGTCGCCCCTATCAGATCTAAGAGGTCTCCACCCTGGACCTGTGTGTCAATTTTCACGATACGAGTAGAGCCATCAAAAGGACAAACATAATTTCATGGCGAGGGTCGATAGTCGCCGCATCGCCACACGGACGCCATTACTTGTAGCTTCACAGCAATTTCTTCTCATTGTTCACATGAAACAAGTGATACATTTTAAATCAGGTCTGTATCAGTCTTCACCTGTCTGAATAATAAAAGTGAACAAACTGACCTGAGAGATTTCTCTTCAGAGCTTCGAGGTCAAACTGCAGCTTTTGGAGCTGGTCCTTAGTTTGAACGTTTTCATTTACTGAGAAGAAAGAAGAAGGAGGAGAAGACATCTATACATCCAGTTTGATCTTGAGTGGTTTTGTTCAGTGTTTGACTTGATGGAGGTTGTAGAGAGATGAGTTGTTGGTGTCACAGAGCAGATGTTGTTTGTCTGTAGCTACTTGACGTGTGAATCATCTGTTATTGACAGAGAAAAGAGTGGAGACTCACAGGAAGCAGCCAGAGCGCTGACGGCAGCTGCCAGGAGAAGACTGAGGACCAGGAGGGCCACGTCCCGCCGTCTCACCTGTGCTGGTCCCTTCAGCTCTGCTGCCCCCTGCTGGGAGACTGACCAACAGCAAAGACACAGCTCATGAGACTACTTTAAAATCAACAACAAACTAACAGGTCATTTCTTCTTTTTGAGTTTGTGTACTAATCAGAGGAAGTGATGGTGCAGAACAGACAAAATAATATCACACCTCTGAGAGGTGTGACCACGACTGCAGAGCTTCAATAAGTGTGAATTAATGTGTGTTTGCACACTGCATACTAGAGCACAATGTACATTTGTTTTAAAGTGTGTTTTCCCCTTTGTGTTAATATTTACACACCAGTGTAGTAATCACATTTTATTTAATTCCACCCAATAAAACACACTTTATTTATAATAAATAAAATAATTTATTTATATATTTATTGGTTATAATTCTAATTTCCTTTTGATCAGGTAACGGCCTCATCTCGACTCCACACTGTTGGTTACCGACCTGGCAGCTCTGCAGCTGCTTCACCTCCCAAGACCCGGACCTCAGAGTAAGTTGTTTCATCTGATGAGGAAGTGATCGCTGCAACATAAAACCAAACAGGTGATGAAAGGAGTGTGTGTGTGTGTGTGTGTGTGTGTGTGTGTACTCATGCAGACCTTCAAGAAGGTGAATGTTAAAATGTTTCACATCTCAAACACAAGAAACAACTCTTGAAGTATCTGGAGTTTACATATTAGAGAAGTGAGTCAGGTCCATCAGTTCACTCTGAAGACAGGAGATGGTTTTAAAATGAACATTCCACTTCCTTCTGAAAATTTTAGTTTATTCTGCACCGAAAAGACATTAAAGAATTAAAAACTCACCATTAGTGCATCCCCTGTTTCTGCTCCCAAACTGGACCTCACTGTACAGGACTTCAGCTTCAGGCATTTTGCTGTGTGACCTTCAGAGAGTTTGAAACACAACTAAAGATAAAAACCTCCTCTTGTTCCGCAAAGTTAAAGTGAGAATTTCCTCAAGTTGTTTCAGTGTTTTACTTCCTCAGTGTTGAGCAAGAAAGTCATTTATATTCTCCAATAGTGTTAAACAGAGGAAGTGATGAAACTATTTGTTTTTACTTTGGTGGTGTACCTAACGGCATTAAAGGGATAGTTCACCCAAAATTCAAATTTCACTCATTATCTACTCACCCTCATGTCGACTAATGCTGCATTCATAACAACTCGGAGGTCAGAATTCCCAACTCGGAAATTTCCGACTTCCGACATCATTGCATTCACGCTGCAGGAACTCGGAAGAAAAAAAAACATGGATACCTGAAGGAAGTTTGGCGTATTATGGCTCATAACTGAATACGGAAAATTAATCCAGCAGTAAATTATGTTTATTTTGGAGGAGAGGAGACGCCGCAGATGAGTGCACATATAATGTTACAGCCTTGATAACAGTTAAACATTATTTCCGTCATATACGAGGAACGACAATTTCACACCATACAACAATCACAGCTTAATATAAACGCATTTCATATAGGCTACTGCAATAATACACAAAAATATGCATTAAAACCTCAACAAATAACTTCAAATGTCTAAATTCTAACCGTTTAAGACGAGGGCTGCCATGTTTTGATGTTGTTGTGACGTCAAGTCGGAGCTCTGAAATGATACCCGAGTTTCCGACCTGTAATTTCCGAGTTCGACGCCGTTCAATTCATTTTTTACGAGTCGGGGCTCGTTTTTTTCCGACTTCCGAGTTGTCTTGAATGCAGCATAAGGGCTGGGAGAAGTTTCAGAGTCCTCCGTGCCTTCTCTGAGTTACAGCGGGGCTCCGTGCAGCACTGCATGTCCATATGACGGTAGCGAATGGGGCTCAATTTTCTCGTCCAAAAAGACACACCAAAAAACATCCAAATACCTCCATGCTGCTCGTCTGTAATGTCCCTCTTGTATTGAAGCCCCAACATGAGAAATTGTTCCGAAAAAAATTAAATAAGTCTGTATTTTAAGCTTGTTTGTAGCAGAAGCTCCCAGTGTCTCAGTTCACTGCTCTTCCTGGTCCATCCAAATCTCGCGCGATTTGCGTCGGCGTCAGTGCAAATCGCGACCCCTAACACTTTTTGATTAAAAATAAAAAATCTTACAGTTTACCAGCAGATAGTGCTATTTCCCCATTACGCCTGTATTTCCCATTGAAAAATCAAAACTTGACTACAACAATTTGTCATGAGAAAGGCTTCATTACAAAAAGTTGGGTCACTATCACCAACACAGATAAATTGGTGGCAAAAAGAAGATTTTGCCCAAAAGGACAAAAATGTCCCTGATGGGCCCTGAAAAAAATAAAAATAATAAAAATAAAATAAAAATTATTAATTCTATGTAGGCTACATTACTTTTTTTTTTTTTTACTAGTTTAAATTACCATAACAAATTTTTTTTTTCTTTCTTTTTTTTTTGACAAGTGTAACCATAACAACAACAACAACTGGGTGCTCACTCTCAGAGCTGCACCGTGAGAGACAGAGACGATAACCAGACCAAGCAGAGAAACATCCAACCACCAACATAATCCTGGAGCAGTTATAATTCTTCTGTTTTAAATCAAACGAAATCTTGGTAAGTCCTGTCAATTTTCTTCATAAAAGAGACCAATTAAACTCTAAAGTGTATTTAACGGAAAGAAGGAAAAGAAGTAACCGTTAGCGTTAGCCGCGCTAGCATTAGCAGCGGTTAGCAACCGTTAGCCTTGGTAGCCGTTACTGGCCGTTTGTATGGATATTGACGCTAACGGCAATAGCGTTAGCATTGATTTTAGCTGATTTAAAGCAATACGTAAGAACTTTCAGTTGGTTTTGGTTGAGTTTGGAGGCGCCAGTGGACCAAAGCGGTAGTGTTTTGCCTGAAGGAAGACCCCATTTCCCATGAGCAGCTCACTCTGATCAGGTCAGCCATGTTTTAACTAAATATTATACAATATAACATTTGACATGAAAAATACAAACACATTTGTAAAACCAGTCACAATCAACACACAATCAGAGTGACCTGAAGATGTAAATGTTTTTATTATGAGTTTGTCTAAATGTATCACAGAAATGAGTTAAACATTTTTCATTCATCTGTTATTGTAACTTAAAAAAAAAAAGAATATCAGAAACATTGAATGAATTTAAAGCTGTTTTAAGTATTTTGAGGAATTGTGTTAAACTAAATGTAAAAGAGATGAAAATGAACAGAAACATGAAGTAAAAATGAGAAAACCCAAACACTTTATTTCTTTAAAAGTACCTATATTGTGTAGGAATTACTCCCATCTAGCGTTGCGGTTGTAGATCACAAGCAACTCAGTCGTATTTTTCATGCTGCATTCACGTGAAATTGGGCAGACGGCAGACGGACGACAGTCGCTGCACGTAACGGCATAAACAAGCCTCTATGTAAACAAGTGGTCCGTCAGCACGAGGCAAAACAATACACGTGACAATGTGTTGTCATGGTGATGTGGTATTGTTTTACCGGCTTTCTCTGGACTTCTGTGACTAAAATGACATCTGGTTTGTTAGCGACGGCCGTCTGCCCGACTGCAGGTGAATGCAGCATCAGTGTAACGCTCCATTCCTCCTCACTGCGTTACCGCGGTGACTTTTCACAGACGCCACCTCCACCTGAGCCGACAGCTCCGGTGTCTCCGCTGAGTTTCCGTGGTTTCCTACCGTCACGCTGCCACTGAAGGTAAAAACATGGAGACACCACATGGCAGCAGCACCGAGCTTACCGTCTCCATGGAGATATGAATGATATGAACGGCTCATTCAGAGCTGAAAGGAACACTTCACTTTGTTGATGGGGGGGATTACTGATTAATGAAAAACAGACTTTTGAACAAAATAATCGATTTTCATGAATAGATAGCAGGAGAAGTTACACAATGTCCCTTTAAACCATTTAAAGTTTAGGTTTTTCTTGTCTTGAAGCTGAGAAAAGCCTTAATACAGTCAGAAATCTGAATTATTTACAGTCTCTAAATGAGGGAGTGGTCCTTTAAATGTTTCTCTGCTCTTCCATCGTTTTTGACTCAACCTTCATCAGGCCACAGTTCATTAAAGCTAAACTGATTTACAGACTTGAAGCTGTTCTTTTTGTTCTGATGGTTTCTCACAAATCCATCTGAATGCAGCTTTGCAGGTGAAATCCGCCCAGTCATTTCCCATTATGACACAGTCCTCTCCATCAGGATCCTGCACTTTGTAGTCGTCCGGCTGATCGTAGCGCCAGAAACTCAAGCTGAGAGAAGAGGAGCAGAAAGAACTGGATCAGAAACAACAGGAAACTTTGACCTGGAAATGGAAAAAAAAGTTTTTACTAAAGAGTCAAACCATTCGTCCAGTGTTGAGCCGTCCACCCACTTCCAGCGTCCCTCTATGGTTACGTCTGTCAGACCGATCCAGAACGTCTCACCAGGATGTTTCTGTCTTTCTCTCACTTTGTTCTTCAGGAACGTCTGAAGAGGAAACGTTTGGTGATTTTCTCTCTGCTCAGATGTTTCTGTTCTGAGACGATGAAACATAAAGTTGTGTTTTCTACCTGCTCCTCTCTGCTGTCAATCTTCACCAGGTCTCCTCCCTGATCTCTGCAGCTCCTCCTGCTCTTGGTCCAGGATAAATGAATGGAGGAGAACCTGTAGCACCGTCCTCCATGTTGTTCCCAGTCTCCTTCACACGTCAGACATGGCTGACCTGTTGGAGGAGATGAACAAGGCATCGATCAGGTAACTACACTCTAACTTCCTGTATCTGTCAGTGTTAATTTACTTATCAGGAGAAAATTATTTTCTACATGACTGAACAATGTTGAGAAAAGAAACATAAGGGATAGATTTAAATCAGATTCACATCAGGTGAAAAATAATAAATTCAATGTGACTCTAAACATTTACAAACAAACACAAACTTACCTAAGTCTCTTTTTTCCAGTTCTTCATTACATGACTTTAACTTCTGCAGCTCGTCTGTCATGTTTTTATTTTCCAAGTCTTAAAAAAAAAAGCAGAGCAGAGTGAGAGAAGCTCAGGACCTGAAAAGAATCAGTAGTCGACTTTACTGAAAACTAATGAAGCTGTTTGTTCACAGTGGTTTCATTTTTACAATTATAAGCTGATAAATATTTTTGTTCCACTTCAGACCAAATGTTCACTGGAACTAAACATCACTGAATATTTACAGATTTATAAGATTTATAAGACATGATGTGGTTTCAAACTGATACATGAGGATAAAATCGGGCAGCCACTATATTTTTTGTCACTGAATCTCATCCTTATAAAAGGTTAACTCCACTAGTTTATTATATAATATGACAGTAGAAAAAGTTATTTATTTTCTTCTCATTGTTCACATGAGAAACATAAAGTGATACATTTTAAATCAGGACTGTATCAGTCTTCACCTGTCTGAATAATAAAAGTGAACAAACTGACCTGAGAGATTTCTCTTCAGAGCTTCGAGGTCAAACTGCAGCTTTTGGAGCTGGTCCTTAGTTTGAACGTTTTGATTTACTGAGAAGAAAGAAGAAGAAGGAGAAGACATCTGAACATCCAGTTTGATCTTGAGTGGTTTTGTTCAGTGTTTGACTTGATGGAGGTTGTAGAGAGATGAGTTGTTGGTGTCACAGAGCAGATGTTGTTTGTCTGTAGCTACTTGACGTGTGAATCATCTGTTATTGACAGAGAAAAGAGTGGAGACTCACAGGAAGCAGCCAGAGCGCTGACGGCAGCTGCCAGGAGAAGACTGAGGACCAGGAGGGCCACGTCCCGCCGTCTCACCTGTGCTGGTCCCTTCAGCTCTGCTGCCCCCTGCTGGGAGACTGACCAACAGCAAAGACACAGCTCATGAGACCAGAGAGGAACAGAGAGGAAGCTGAGCTGCTGCTGCTGCTGCTGCTGCTGCTGCTGCTGCTGCTGCTGCTGCTGTGGTGAAAAGGTTTGTGAGTGTAGTGAACAGGTGAATCACTGTGGGGAGGGGGCTCCTGCTCAGCTCTGCTCACCTGCATCTGGAAGAGTCACATCTGGATCAGTGTGTTCACAGCTGCTTCATGCTACTTTAAAATCAACAACAAACTAACAGATCATTTCTTCTTTTTGAGTTTGTGTACTAATCAGAGGAAGTGATGGTGCAGAACAGACAAAATAATATCACACCTCTGAGAGGTGTGACCACGACTGCAGAGCTTCAATAAGTGTGAATTAATGTGTGTTTGCACACTGCATACTAGAGCACAATGTACATTTGTTTTAAAGTGTGTTTTCCCCTTTGTGTTAATATTTACACACCAGTGTACTAATCACATTTTATTTAATTCCACCCAATAAAACACACTTTATTTATAATAAATAAAATGTTTTATTTATATATTTATTGGTTATAATTCTAATTTCCTGTTGATCAGGTAACGGCCTCATCTCAACTCCACACTGTTGGTTACCGACCTGGCAGCTCTGCAGCTGCTTCACCTCCCAAGACCCGGACCTCAGAGTAAGTTGTTTCATCTGACGAGGAAGTGATCACTGCAACATAAAACCAAACAGGTGATGAAAGGAGTGTGTGTGTGTGTGTGTGTGTGTGTGTGTGTGAACTCATGCAGACCTTCAAGAAGGTGAATGTTAAAATGTTTCACATCTCAAACACAAGAAACAACTCTTGAAGTATCTGGAGTTTACATATTAGAGAAGTGAGTCAGGTCCATCAGTTCACTCTGAAGACAGGAGATGGTTTTAAAATGAACATTTCACTTTAGTTTATTATATATTATAAATTTTAGTTTATTCTGCACCGATAAGACATTAAAGAATTAAAAACTCACCATTAGTGCATCCCCTGTTTCTGCTCCCAAACTGGACCTCACTGTACAGGACTTCAGCTTCAGGCATTTTGCTGTGTGACCTTCAGAGAGTTTGAAACACAACTAAAGATAAAAACCTCCTCTTGTTCCGCAAAGTTAAAGTGAGAATTTCCTCAAGTTGTTTCAGTGTTTTACTTCCTCAATGTTGAGCAACAAAGTCATTTATATTCTCCAATAGTGTTAAACAGAGGAAGTGATGAAACTATTTGTTTTTACTTTGGTGGTGTACCTAACGGCATTAAAGGGATAGTTCACCCAAAATTCAAATTTCACTCATTATCTACTCACCCTCATGTCGACTAATGCTGCGTTCATAACAACTCGGAGGTCAGAATTCCCAACTCGGAAATTTCTGACTTCCGACATCATTGCATTCACGCTGCAGGAACTCGGAAGAAAAAAAAACATGGATACCTGAAGGAAGTTTGGCGTATTATGGCTCATAGCTGAATACGGAAAATTAATCCAGCAGTAAATTATGTTTATTTTGGAGGAGAGGAGACGCTGCAGATGAGTGCACATATAATGTTACAGCCTTGATAACAGTTAAACATTATTTCCGTCATATACGAGGAACGACAATTTCACACCATACAACAATCACAGCTTAATATAAACGCATTTCATATAGGCTACTGCAATAATACACAAAAATATGCATTAAAACCTCAACAAATAACTTCAAATGTCTAAATTCTAACCGTTTAAGACGAGGGCTGCCATGTTTTGATGTTGTCGTGACGTCAAGTCGGAGCTCTGAAATGATACCCGAGTTTCCGACCTGTAATTTCCGAGTTCGACGCCGTTCAATTCATTTTTTACAACTCGGGGCTCGTTTTTTTCCGACTTCCGAGTTGTCTTGAACGCAGCATAAGGGCTGGGAGAAGTTTCAGAGTCCTCCGTGCCTTCTCTGAGTTACAGCGGGGCTCCGTGCAGCACTGCATGTCCATATGACGGTAGCGAATGGGGCTCAATTTTCTCGTCCAAAAAGACACACCAAAAAACATCCAAATACCTCCATGCTGCTCGTCTGTAATGCCCCTCTTGTATTGAAGCCCCAACATGAGAAATTGTTCCGAAAAAAATTAAATAAGTCTATATTTTAAGCTTGTTTGTAGCGGAAGCTCCCAGTGTCTCAGTTCACTGCTCTTCCTGGTCCATCCAAATCTCGCGCGATTTGTGCCGGCGTCAGTGCAAATCGCGACCCCTAACATTTTTTAATTAAAAAAAAAAAAAAAATGTTTACAGTTTACCAGCAGATAGTGCTATTTCCCCATTACGCCTGTATTTCCCATTGAAAAATCAAAACTTGACTACAACAATTTGTCATGAGAAAGGCTTCATTACAAAAAGTTGGGTCACTATCACCAACACAGATAAATTGGTGGCAAAAAGAAGATTTTGCCCAAAAGGACAAAAATGTCCCTGATGGGCCCTGAAAAAAATAAAAATAATAAAAATAAAATAAAAATTATTAATTCTATGTAGGCTACATGACTTATTTTTTTTTACCAGTTTAAATTACTGTAACGAATAATTTTTTTCTTTCTTTTTTTTTTGACAAGTGTAACCATAACAACAACAACAACAACAACTGGGTGCTCACTCTCAGAGCTGCACCGTGAGAGACAGAGACGATAACCAGACCAAGCAGAGAAACATCCAACCACCAACATAATCCTGGAGCAGTTATAATTCTTCTGTTTTAAATCAATCGAAATCTTGGTAAGTCCTGTCAATTTTCTTCATAAAAGAGACCAATTCAACTCTAAAGTGTATTTAACGGAAAGAAGGAAAAGAAGTAACCGTTAGCGTTAGCCGCACTAGCATTAGCAGCGGTTAGCAGCCGTTAGCCTTGGTGGCCGTTACTGGCCGTTTGTATGGATATTGACGCTAACGGCAATAGCGTTAGCATTGATTTTAGCTGATTTAAAGCAATACGTAAGAACTTTCAGTTGGTTTTGGTTGAGTTTGGAGGCGCCAGTGGACCAAAGCGGTAGTGTTTTGCCTGAAGGAAGACCCCATTTCCCA
>NC_140917.1:12101030-12172666 GCF_045865225.1 Trachurus japonicus
ATGTATTTCTAAAAAACAAAATACAAGTTACAAATTAGAAATTTGTATTTGTGGATAACAAAACACGTGTGCAAACCAAGGAATATTTCCAACCCTCTGTGCGTTTGAGACAACTTGCTGCTGCTGGTCCCTGAAGGGGCGGAGTGGTGGCGACACCCACGTGACACGGATACAGGAAACGGACTCCTCGTGGAGCTTCTTGCTTCTCGCTGCTGTCTCACGGGGAGTGAGTGTGTGTCTGTGTGTGTCTGAGTGAACATGGCTAAAGTCCAGGTGCTGAGAGCGCTGGTGGAGCAGCGACTGAGTTCGGCCGTCGAAGAGATCTTTGTTCTGATTGAAAGAACCGTGGCGGAGTACGAGGAGGAGCTATGTCGGTCAGAGCAGGAGAAGCAGCGACAGAGGAAACAACTGGACGCTTTGTTAAACCCTCGGGTTTTGTTACAGAGAGCAGGTCAGTTATTAACGGAGAATCAGTTTGTCTCGGTTTGATGTAACGGGGAAATGTTGGCGGCGTTGAGGACGGACCAACTGACCGTTATAAACATGAAGAGTAGACGCCGCATCGGCTGCTGGGGAGCAAGAAATGCGGCCGCCATCTTGAACAGTTGAGCAGCAGAAGTAACAGGACGCCAGAGCACTGTTGGTCCAGGCAAAATAGCGTTTTCCGACAGAATAATTGTAACAGAATGTTTTTCACCAGACACCATTACTATGAGGTGTCCAGAACAACATACTAAAAGTCCTAAGAAATCCTAGTTGGGGAAATATGTTTAATTCTCATCAATCTAAGATTGACTTCATTGGCATCATAGACTTTTATACAGTAAATTTACTGTATAAAAGTCTATGATGCCAATGAAGCCAGACAACAATACACCCCAATAGGGCTATTTTTTCCCTTTACTGCTATCACAATGAAACTTTGCACAATGAAAGTATACATGAAAAGTAAATGTTTTTGTATTACAATTTTCTTTGAAAATGGATAGATATGCAAATGAGCAATACACTAATATGCCCAAAATACACCCGAAGAGGCTTATTTTTTTCCTTTACTCCTACCACAATGAAACTTTACAAAATGAAAATATAAAAAGTAACATTTCTGTATTTCAAGTTTCTTGGAAAATTTATTTTAAAGCAGTACTAAATAACTGTCAGTTTTGGTTGAGTTTGGCGGCGCTGGCAGTGGCCCGAAGTGGTAGTGTTTTGCCTGAGGGAAGACTCCATCTCCCATGAGCACCAGTGAATAGCGCCGTAAACATTCTGATCTCCTGGGGCATGGAAATGAACAGAAGACGTCCAAACTAAGTTTCTGTTACCAGCGGATCATTTCACAGTAAACACACATACACAATCCGACAGGAATGTGCCGCATTTCCTGCTCCCTCCTCGTCGTGACTCTCAATAGTGAAAGTGAAATTTTAGTGAGAGCCAGGTTCCTACCATGCTCCTCAAAGCTGCTTAGTGCCAGTGAAGGTGATACAGACCATAATGATACAGACCCCCTCAGGCCACGACAGAGGTGTCATTCAACCCTTTGTAAGTCGATGTACCATCACAAAAGTTATGAAAATATTATATGAAGGTTGAAAAGTTCCGTAGTGTTGGTTTAAATATGCAAATGAGCTCAACACTAATTGACTTATGGTCAAGAAGCCATAAAGCCGCAAACGGCAAAAATAGGGGCGCTGTTTTCCTCCATGTTTTTCTCCTCATGTCCTACACTAGAGAACTTGTTCTTCTTATCACCAAACGAGGCTGCGCTCTCTCTGACAGTTGATTTTTAAATACCATAAAGCATAACATGTATAGAGAGCCTAAGCGGAAGCAGGAAGTAACGGTCGCCATGGGACCTCAACTCTGAAAAACTATCCATGCAAGTGAACGGGACTGCAAGTTTTATTTCGTGATCTGATTGAATTGTGCCATGAGAAAAAAATATGACCTCTACCTGTTTAAAACATCACGTTTCATCCGGGGAAAAAAGCAGTTTATCGTAAAACGGCAACGGAAGAATGTATTTTGTGTGAAGACGCTCTACGGACTACAAGTCTGGTGTCCCACAAAAAATACGTCACCAACTGACACGGGAAAGGGCGGCATTTGGTGCGTGACGTCACCTATGCGACTTGTAGGTTACAGATTCTTCTGAATTGTATTCTACAATAGTTTTACGATAAACTGCTGATTTCTCTTCATGAAACGTGATGTTTTAAACAGGTAGAGGTCATATTTTTTTCTCATGGCTCAATTCAATCAGATCACGAAATAAAACTTTGACTCCCGTTCACTTGCATGGATAGTTTTTCAGAGTTGAGGTCCCATGGTGACCGTTACTTCCTCTATCTCTATTGTGGAGAGACGCCCCCTTGTCTATATCTGATATGCTTCGCCACTGGCTCCATCTAGTGGCCGAATTAAGAATTTGGATTTGCGTTAATGCTCCTTTAAACCCTCGGGTTTTGTTACAGAGAGCAGGTCAGTTATTAACGAAGAATCTGTTTGTTTCCGTAACGGAAAAATGTTGGCGGTGTTGAGGACTAACCGTTATTGACCCTATGCACGTGATGAATGTTCCACTTGCACGAGATACGGACGCCATGATGGAAGATAAAAAGCGGAGGGCAAAAGAGCAGTGGAGTCAATTTAATTCAATGGGGCGCGTTATAGTTTTGTGACATGCCGTGGTTGTAGGGTTTCCCCCCTTTTCCACTGAGCTGGTTCCAGTGCTGGTTCGGAGCCAGTGCCCGACTAGCAGCGGTTCTTTGCTTTTCCACCAACTGGTTATTGGTCCTTAAAACTGGTTCCAAGCACCAACTCCTTGCTGGGCTAGCTACCAGCCATTGAAGAAAAACAACTCCAGTTTCAAAACACGATTAGACGTCAAAATAGAGGTTAAGATTTGTTATTTTCTGGGAGCGTAGAGTTTAGTAGGTTTCAGTTATTTCATTGAAGAACATACAAAAGAGAAAACCAGATTGATGTAAACAAATACCCGGGAACTTGTTACTTGAAAACTTAATGCAAACAGTTTAATTATCTTATTTACTGTACCACAAAATGGTACAACAAAGACGTTTTAAGATACAGTAAAAGATTTAAAAACAATAAGCAATAAATTATAAATAGATAATTGATAATAAATTATGCATCCATTCAAGCACTGATCCCCTTTTGTTGGTTGTTGGCTTAAGCTCAATAATGCATCAGTGTGGTTTATTTATCTATTTAATATTTTACATTTTATAAAATAAATGTACAGGGTAGAACTGAACATGCATTATTAAAGGCCATAATTTTCAAGTCAGAATGAGAACACTGCAGTCATGTTTGTGCTCTCAAAGCGTATTAGAAAAGCAGTCCCTTCTCCTCAAGTGATGTGAGTTGTTTTAAGTTGTGTGTAATGTTTGTATTTCAGAGTGTTTGAGGGCACAGGAAGTTCCCACAGAGCAGCAGGAGTGGAGCTCCAGTCAGGACCAGAGGGACTCTGAGCCTCCTCGTGTAAAAGAAGAGCTGGAGAACGCTTGGACCACTCATGGAGGAGAGCAGCTTCAAGGACCAGAGGAGTTGAAAGTCATTATTTCACTTGTGAAAAGTGAATATGAAGATAATGAAGAGAAACCTCCGCTCTCACAGCTTCAACAGGGTCAGACTGAGGAGGACGGAGGAGCAGAGCCTCCAGCCAGCAGCTCCCCTAAACACATGGAAACAGACACTGATGGAGGACCAGAACCAGACAGAAACACATGTTCAGACAGACATTTACAACCAGATACTAATGACAAGACCTCCGAATCATCTGAGACTGAAGACAGTGAAGATGAGGAGAGGGAGAAAAAAGAACCTCAGTCTGGGTTGAACTCTGAAAATAATGACTGTGATACTAACAGGAAACTACTTAGCTGCTCTGAGTGTGGTAAAACATTTGGCATCAAGAGAAACCTGACGAAACACATGAGAATTCACACAGGAGAGAAACCATTTAGCTGCTCTGAGTGTGGTAAAACATGTGACAGGAAGTCAAATCTGATTACACACATGAGAACTCACACAGGAGAGAAACCATTTAGCTGCCCTGAGTGTGGTAAAACATTTCGCACCAAGGCACATCTGACGAGACACATGATAACTCACACAGGAGAGAAACCATTTAGCTGCCCTGAGTGTGGGAAAATATTTGGCAGCAAGACAGACCTGAAGAGACACATGAGAATTCACAAAAGAGAGAAACCATTTAGCTGCTCTGAGTGTGGTAAAAAATTTGGCTTCAAGATAAACCTGACGAGGCACATGATAGTTCACACAGGAGAGAAACCATTTAGCTGCTCTGACTGTGATAAAACATTTTGCTTCAAGATAGACCTGACAAGGCACATGAGAACTCACACAGGAGAGAAACCATTTAGCTGCTCTAAGTGTCATAAAACATTTGGCAGGAAGTCGCATCTGAAGAGACACATGAGAACTCACAGGGGAGACGAACTATACAGATGTTCGGTTTGTGATGAGTCAAAATTGAAACAACACATGACAACCTACAGTGGAGAAAAACCATACGAGTGTTTAGTTTGTTGTCAACGCTTCACTCAGAGTGACAGTTTAACTGCACACATGAGAAAACATGCCGATGACAACGCGTTCAGCTGCCAAGCGTCAACGCCAGTTTCAGATGGAAAGGACGTTTTGAGGCACACATGAGAGCCCATGGATGCAAGGACCCGTTCAGAAAGGTTCATAGACGACCAATAGGCAAACGGCGTCAGAGGCGTTGTCTTGGCAGCGACAGTAAACCTAATTAGTTAATATTGGCCCAACAGTTATTCTGTTGAATATGTGGAGAGGGAATCTGTGATAATTTGTGATCGTGGTAAATAGACGCATCTCCCGCTGTGGTGAACCTCGTGTGACACAGATACAGGAAGTGATTTGAAATGCAGGTGCCTTCTTTAGCTTTTTATATATATTTTTTATGCACCATCTTGCTCTACTGTCAAAGATACTCTACTATGACACAGGGATGCAAACAGCGCGCCGAAAAGCGAAACTCGCTTTTTTCATGACCAATTAGGTGACTTGTGTGAATCGTTCAGATCCGAAGAGTTTTTGTTTTTAGGGGGGGGGGTCTCAGCGTCTCAGCGTCTCAGCTGGGGTCAGTAAAATGTTTTTCTAACAGGCTGACAGTGACAATCACGTGAAACTGAGGCGAACTCATTCATGGTTGTCTCTGATTATACTGATAACAGCCGACCTCCAAAGTAGACGCGCGACGTGCGCGCTCATTAAAGCGGCGCGTATCCGCGTGCAGTCGGTGCAACGGCAACGCCGTTTTTCCCCCGTGCATGTCCATGGAGCTGTGCGCCGCGGACATGCACGGTTCCCTACGTTGCTGTGTCAGGCAGGTGTTTCCCACGGAGCTCTGCCCCGTTTCAGAGGTGAAGGAAGCCCTGAGTGGAAAGAAGTTGCCTCCGCGATGTAGAATGTGTTCAATTCAAAAAGTGAAACTAACACATTATATAGCCCTATATGTCCATTACACACTGAATGAAACATCCCATGTCTTTATTTATTCAGTTTATATTAATAGTAATAGTTATGACTAACATTCAGTGAAGACCTAAAAATCAGTATCTCCAAAATGGAAATATTGCAAAGTATTTTTTTTTTTTTTAAGCATTTTTAATATAGAAATGTTGGCCTTCTGAAAACTATGTCCATCTATATGCACTCAACACTTGGTTGGGGTTGAACTACTGGAAATTGACTTTTCCGTGATATTGTAATGTAATTATTTGTTAATGATGAGCACCCCCGGGAAATTCCTCTCTTTTTTGGTCCTGACCCGTTTGCATCCCTGATGACAAGATATCTACAAGCTGCACCAATGACGGCAGCGGCACAACAAAGCCGGTTTTGCTAACGTATACAAACCGGTGTATACGTGAGGGATAATCAACGAGTAGGTTCTCGACGGGAGGTAAAGAAACACACGATGATAATTTTAATGTCATTCCTTTTAAGATTTTAGTTGAGGATGCAAAGAGACTGTGGAAAAACCTGAGGGCTTTCAGAAGGTAACATTAGCAATGGTATTTATTAGTTTATAGTTCATAGTCAAGCAGGGTGTCTACAGGTACTTAAATTCTCTTACTTTTTTTTTTAAGTTTTCAGATAGTCTTTCTTCTATGGTCTGTTGATTAGTACACATTATTTTTCATTCTTATTATGTGGGTAAATTATGTACTGTACATCATTTGTACATGTTTTAACTTCTATATCGAAAACTCAGAGCAGCCAGGTATGTAGCACATGTGACGCTCATGAAATGGAAGGTCACATTTTATGTAATTTTATTTGTTTTATTTTGAAATGTTATTTCTGTGAAAGAAATGTGTTAATTTGGGTCAAAATGCTCGATAATTACCTCTTTCATCTCATAAAAGTGAAAGCTAGAGAGTTACTCAGTGTTACCAGTAGGAGGCAGTGTGGACTCATCTTCTGAGCGGACTCTTGTTTACTTCCTCATTCGACTGAGCGAAGCTGCACTGAACAGAAGCAAACTGTCGCCTGTCTCATTCTTTATCCTGTTTTACAGGTCGGTGATGTTTCAAAACATACACAAACACCCACATTAGTGCTTTACATCTCAACATGATAGTAGGTCGATTTTGTAAGGATATTGAATGTGTTTAAATGTGTTTTTGAACCAGTGGCAGAACTTATAGTTCTCGGGGTATCGCGGACGACTCAAGATGGTGCCGCTGTTTACTTTTTCTTTCTGTTGTGACCAAACCATGTCGTAGTTTCTGGCTCCAGCACATTTCATTTTGGGTTAAAAACTATTATCTTGGGTACAGTATTTTGTTACCTGCGTGAATAAATTAAATGTGATAGTTATCGAGCGATATACATATATTTTGTCGATGTTGTCACCAGTTAAAATATGTTAAAACCTTGCAAGTCTTCAGCTCAAGCCTTCAGCTCAGGCATTTATCTTGAATCAACAGTCAGAGCAATACGCTAGTTTCTTCTTTTATTTGCACTATGAGTGAGATAAATAAGGGAACATGTGAGGTCCTGTACATTTTATATTTCATGGTATTATTTTTAGTAGTTGTGAACTACATAATAACTCAGTTAACTGACTGAATGCGGATGTATTAATGCAGTTGTCCACTGAACTCAGGATTATTCTTTATGAAGAATGGGTAAATGTGTGTTTTATTTGAAAATAGGAGGTTTATACTGTAACCAGCCTGTATGTACAGAATTTTGTTTTGTTTCTGATATTATGGATGTCGTACTGTTTGACATTTGAGTATGGAAAATATATTTGCAAATTGATAAGTAAAATTTCGACTGAGTGAAGCTGCACTGAACAGAAGCAAACGGTCACCTGTCTCATTCTTTATCCTGTTTTACAGGAACCTTATCTGTGTACAGGTACTCTGCCACCTGTTACACACACGCAAGACAACAATACTAACTCAACGAGGACCCCAAAATATAAACAACAACCCAACCCAACTGTCTAACTAACAGATGCCTGACCAAATCATTTAGTCTCAAATACTGAAATAAACCATTAAAATGAAGTAAAATGAGTTATCATATTACTAATAATGTATAATAATATTAATATGTGCTTATTCCAACCTAGGAGAGAATTTATAACAGATAAAATGAATTCTCTTCAGTGTCTGTTAACACCGAATTTTGTCTGCATTCTGGTTCCCAGCTAGCCTATCCGGAAATCACCAAAGTAAAAGTGTTCACAACATAAAACTTATAAAATAGACATTAATTTGTAATACAATAAAAGCAAAAGGTTAACCTAATGGGTCGGAGACGTTCTTGTGAATTACATTTCCTTAAATTAAAGAGTTTCACCGCATTTTATTAGCTTGGTGCTTTTATTTTTGACGGGAAGGCCCGTCTCTCTCGCCCTGCATCCGGTTGCTGACCAGAACAGCGAGTCAACTGCCCCGGACTAAACGGACTCGTCGTGGAGCTTCTTGCTTCTCGCTGCTGTCTCACGGGGAGTGAGTGTGTGTGTGTGTGTCTGAGTGAACATGGCTAAAGTCCAGGTGCTGAGAGCGCTGGTGGAGCAGCGACTGAGTTCGGCCGTCGAAGAGATCTTTGTTCTGATTGAAAGAACCGTGGCGGAGTACGAGGAGGAGCTATGTCGGTCAGAGCAGGAGAAGCAGCGACAGAGGAAACAACTGGACGCTTTGTTAAACCCTCGGGTTTTGTTACAGAGAGCAGGTCAGTTATTAACGGAGAATCGGTTTGTCTCGGTTTGATGTAACGGAAAAACGTTGGCGGCGTTGAGGACGGACCAACTGACCGTTATAAACGTCACCAGCCAGAAAACCAGAAAAACAACTCCAGTTGCAAAACGCAGATTAGACGTTAAAGATACTAGTGGTTAAGATTTTTTATTTATTTATTGGCCTGTAGTATATGGTTTCAGTTATTACATTTAAGACGTTAAAAAAAGAAACTAGATCGATGTAAACAAATCTGCGGTAAAGTATTCTGATATTCTGACGGTTGCTAGGGGACTGTCCGTGGTGCTGATCACCATGGAAACCGTTAGCACTTGCAGCAGTTTGGGAACTTTGTTACTTGCAAACTTCATATGCAAACAGTTTCATTATCTTATTTACTGTACTGTTAAATGGTAACTTACAACAAAGAGGTTCAAGATACAGTAAAAAGATTAATAACAAAAGGCAATCAATTATGTAAGGGATAATGTATAGTTCGGAGGTTCGCGGAGGGGTTCCATACAACCTGAAGGGGTTTATTTCTCCATAACAACCGACCAACTATACATTATCCCGCTTAGAACACGGCCTACAACTAAATCATTCAATAATGTAACACAAAATAATGATAAAAAGAGATTTTATTCATGTAAAATTAGACCGTTGCTCGGGACGCCGCTCTGACCAGCGCAGCACAGAGAAGAGAAAGTATGCAGGATATTACTTTATGTTTCATTTTTACCGTCATTAAATAGCTTCGGACTAAAGGCCCTTTCACACCGCGGACGTAACGAATAAACGACACGAAATTGCGAAATATTCGCGGCCAAATATTTCGCATCAAAACCATTCACACCGGCGGCGACACGAATATGCGACAGATGTGACGATTAGATTCCAAAGTTTCGCTTTGCGACGGCTGGTTCTTCGCCTCCACGTCATGTCTTTAATCTGTTAATTATCCCTCATGTATTCACTACGTTATGCCGCTGTCGTCTTGAAAACCGGGGTTCGAAAAAAAATATTGATGCGCGAATTATTCGCACGAAAAATACGTCTCCAGTGTGAAAGGGCCTTAATAGTGATGTTAGATAAACGACGTGTAACCTGTTACAGGGAGAGTGGAGGCCAGGCTCCTTATTTCCACATCGTGGCTGAAAAGTAAACTTGCATCAGAATCTCTGACCCGATGTCACAGCTCCTCTCCTCTCTGTAGCACCGCGACTCCGCGACACAAACGCACCCCATAATCTCTTGTTTATGACAGATACGACTACACAAAATACATCGTAGCGTGTATGGTAATCCATCGATCCACTGATTGATTATCAAAGGCTTCAAATGCACGAACGGGAGGAGGCTCAGCAAAACAGCGGCCGTGACCGGACATGCAGAGTCGGCCGTTGCTATGGAGTTCCTAGCAACGGTCCGCACAGC
Source organism: Trachurus japonicus (assembly GCF_045865225.1). NCBI lineage: Eukaryota > Metazoa > Chordata > Actinopteri > Carangiformes > Carangidae > Trachurus > Trachurus japonicus. Next base: position 12,110,738 of record NC_140917.1, read on the forward strand.
GGTGGTCTATCGAGAAATAAACACCGCAGAATATTGGTGATTGACCAATCAGAATCGAGTATTCAAGAGAGCCGTGTTCTAATAATAAATAATAAATTATACATCCATTCAAGCACTGATCTCCTTTTGTTGGTTGTTAGCTTAAGGTCAATAATGTATCAGTGTATTTATTTATCGATTTAATTTCTTTCACGTTTTACAAAATAAGTATACAGGGTAGAATGTGGATAACCATTTATCCAAAAGGTTTTCTCTGAGAAATGGAAATTTCAATAATATGAAACAATATGTTTCTGATGAGTGAACTGATAAACCATGAAACCAAACATGCATTATTAAAGGCAGTGATGTTTGTGCTCTCAAAGCGTATTAGAAAAGCAGTCCCTTCTAAAATGATGTGAGTTGTTTTAAGTTCTGTGTAATGTTTGTATTTCAGAGTGTGTGAGGGCACAGGAAGTTCCCACAGAGCAGCAGGAGTGGAGCTCCAGTCAGGACCAGAGGGACTCTGAGCCTCCTCATGTAAAAGAAGAGCTGGAGAACGCTTGGACCACTCATGGAGGAGAGCAGCTTCAAGGACCAGAGGAGTTCAAAGTAATTTCTTTACCTGTGAAAAGTGAACATGAAGATGATGAAGAGAAACCTCCGCTCTCACAGCTTCAACAGGGTCAGACTGAGGAGGACGGAGGAGCAGAGCCTCCAGCCAGCAGCTCCCCTAAACACATGGAAACAGACACTGATGGAGGACCTGAACCAGACAGAAACACATGTTCAGACAGACATTTACTGCCAGATACTAATGACAAGACCTCCGAATCATCTGGCACTGAAGACAGTGAAGATGAGGAGAGGGAGAAAAAAGAACCTCAGTCTGGGTTGAACTATGAAAATAATGACTGTGATACTAACAGGAAACTACATAGCTGCTCTGAGTGTGGTAAAACATTTGGCATCAAGACAAACCTGACGAGGCACATGAGAATTCACACAGGAGAGAAACCATTTAGCTGCTCTGAGTGTGGTAAAACATTTGGCACCAAGAGAAACTTGACGAAACACATGATAACTCACACAGGAGAGAAACCATTTAGCTGCTCTGAGTGTGGTAAAACATTTGGCACCAAGAGAAACCTGACGAAACACATGAGAACTCACACAGGAGAGAAACCATTTAGCTGCTCTGAGTGTGGTAAAACATTTAGCATCAAGACAAACCTGACACAACACATGAGAACTCACACAGGAGAGAAACCATTTAGCTGCTCTGAGTGTGGTAAAACATTTGGCAGGAAGTCATATCTGACGAGACACATGAAAACCCACAGTGGAGAAAAACCATACGAGTGTTCAGTTTGTGGTCGAAGCTTCACTAGGAGTCACAATTTAGCTGCACACATGAGAAAACATGCCGATGACAACACGTTCAGCTGCCAAGTGTCAATGCCAGTTTCAGATGGAAAGGACGTCTTGAGGCACACATGAGAGCCCATGGATGCAAGGACCCGTTCAGAAATGTTCGTAGACGACCAATAGGCAAACGGTGTTGGAGGCGTCGTCTTGGCAGCAACAATAAACCAGTCTGAAGGATTCAATGCTCTGCTGTTGTCGGGACATGGGTTAAAGTTCACTGTATTATACTAGTACTAACACTAATCTGTGAATTGGTTCTAGAAAACATCGTAGACCTTTTCAGATGTGGTGTTTATAAGTTTGGTCATTTTGATAACTTGATGGTTATGAAGATGTTTATGTTTCATTCTGATCTGATTGAAGAACAAAAACCTATGTGCTTGAGGAGTTTCATTTTGTAAAAATTTGGAAAATACCTGTATATTCATGTGAGTTGTCTCTGAAACGTTCTTACCTGTGGAGAAATAAATATGGAGGAACTGAACCATTGATTAGAAGACTTTGCATTATGTTAGTTACATCAGTTAGTGTCACTTCAGGTACAGTCACACTGAACCTCAACAAATAGGAGCAGACTCCCAGATTTGAAAGAGGCTGAGGTCAAGTTCAAACTATTTTACACGTCTTTGTCCACTTGACTACATAAAAAGAGGTGAAACACACTTACAGACAAACCAACCAAGGCCACTGTGATCCTCCCAACTTCACTGCCGAACAAGTGCCATACACTGACACTCCCAAGTTCAAAATTGGACGAGCCCCCACTTGTTATGCCCAGCTCGTTCAAGAGCATAACCAAGGAGGGAGGACCACACAGCGACCAGGTCAATTAACCATAAATTTATTAAAGGAACACAAGTTTAAGTGTAGGTCAGTAGTCTGTAGTGTGGTGAGATGTGCTGGATGTGTGTGTGCAATCATAAAGTAACAAAAGGCTAACAGAACACAATCAACCAAAACAACGCTGAGGTGCCTGTGTGGCACCAGCCATCCAGGAGGGAGGAAGAGACCGCCATCTTGGAAAGACCCCCTCTTTATTGACCCCAAGTGGCAACCCTCCGTGACGTCACCCATTGGTTTGTGAAGGGCCGTTTGTGAAGCCCGGAGATTGGCTTTCAGGGTGCCGCCATTTTTTATTTTTGGAGCCAGAAGAAACCATATTTGGACGAGGGGGCGGAGCTAAGGATTTACCCAGCAACACCGGCTAACTGCCGAGCGGCTACGCTGCTAACACCGTTAGCATCTACAACTCGAGGTAAACTTCATATTTAACGGTTTAAGTAATCTCAGAAGCTTATTAAATACATGTCCATGTTTGAACTAGCCTACATAGATCCCATGAGGAGTAATGTGTCACGTTATTGTAGCCGATGTTAGCATTAATAAGCTAATGTAAAGCTGTGAAACATATTTTAACATTGTGTTTTAAATTGTTTTACAGAACTCAGAGACTAGTTTCTGGGCCCTAATTTCTTGGCGCAACTCAGGGTGGCGCAGCGAAGCGAGCCCTGACGCAGCTGGCGAAGTGGTATTATCGTCCAGTGCAACAAGGTGCGCAGCGGATTCGGTAAATTGGCAGACTGCTGTGCGCTGAGATGGGAGTGGTCGCGCAGCAGGGGGAGGTGTCGACAGATTCGCCTTGGCGCAGTGACAATTTGTTGCCGATAGACCGCGCGGAGAGTGCGCCGAAAGCTCGCCAGCTCCAACCTGGTCTAATCTCAGCGCAAGGCGAAGCGCAGCCAGCGCAGTGGCAATTTGACTGCCCAGCGCGCAGTGCAGACACGTCACCAAGACCCCACAGGCAGATTTCCACACTTCCAGGCACATTTAAATGCAATTAACAATAATAATAATAATAATAATCATCACAATAACCCCTATTTATTGTATCTGAATCAGCACATACACCTATATCTATATAGATTGTCCCGTCACACTGATGGCAGACCAAAGGCTTGCGTAATGGAAACTCAGCCTGACTGAATTAACACAGATGAAACCAGGGAGGGACTGAGACAGCCGTGGATGTCCCAAGAGCAGGTGTTGACACTACACACTGTGCCGTTGCAGATTATCAGCTATTTATTTATTTATTTACTTATTGATTTATTAGGGGCCAGCGCCGCATCGTCACGCGACCATAACAAATAAAACTGAAATGCCTCCGTTACGCACAGCTGTTTGTTTATGCTGTGATCTGTGCACACGTGTTTAAATATAGGTTAGATAGATAGATAGATAGATAGATAGATAGATAGATAGATAGATAGATAGATAGATAGATAGATAGATAGATAGATAGATAGATAGATAGATAGATAGATAGATAGACAGATAGACAGATAGACCTGGATAACATCATAACCTCCTCCCTCCCAGACTACTTTTGCATCATCAGCCCGTGAGGTCTGTTCGCGCGACCGGACACTGCCAGCTTGGACCGGACCAGAACATCAGTTTCCTCCCGTCTCACTTGCTCTGACAGATTGAGAGCTGTTGCCCAGTAAAAAAAAAACAAAAAACAAAACACACACACCCCTTTTCCATTAATAAAGACACTCATATTTCTATGTATGCTTTCACTACACACAAGAAAAATACAAATGTTTAATCTTGTTCCTTGAAATAATAAAGCATCCAGAGATGAATATCAGAGCTTGTGCTTTCCTGATGTTTCTTTTCAACAAATCTATGATACTGAAAACAGTAATTCACAAAAGTGTCACATTACATTGACCATGAGGTTATGGTAAATATGTAAAAGAAATACTACAATTTAATCACAATAACTTTCTTTATTATTACATTTTCAATGATAACAATCATCGACTGAATAAAGCATAAATAGCTGCTTCAAAATCTTCACTGTCAATTTTAAGTTCACCCTAAAAAGTGTGAGGTCAAATGTGGACATGGAATAATAAACTAACAGTTGGTCTGTTCTCTCATCAGAGGTTTTCTGGTTTCATCATCATCACAGCTCCACAACTTCACATGATGTCCTCCTTCTGTTGGCACCGGTCACTCAGTTCTCACAGTGGCTCCTTAGAATCACAGTAAAACACAAGAACTTAAATTAAAACATGGCAGATGCATGACTGTCTGCTTCAATTAAAGACATTTGTGTGTGAATTTACAGCAGTAAATGACAAAGCCCACCTCTATATATTGTATTTATCAGTACAGTATGACACCAGCAAGATAGAATAGAATAGAATAGAGAATACTTTATTCATCCCTAGCAGGGAAATTCAAGTTAGTCCAGTAGCTCACACAACAATGACAAAAAAGATTAACACAAAAAACATTTTAACAAGTGTTATAAAAACGATTGCAGATAGCAAGTTGATGGATAAACCTGGGGGATTTGCAGCTTATAGAGCGATCCTACCGATCACTGTTCTGCTTACATGACACCGTAGTCGTTAAACCGTATTTATCCCGGTCCGGTAAAAGTCGGAGACGAGCTAACGGTTAGCATGGCTAACACAGAGCTAACGGCCAGCTAACGTTAGCCGTGTGACTCGATTATTCACATTAAAGGTGTACAGAAATGGCTGTTTGTCCTGTTTGTCGCGCCGAGTTGTCACGAGCTGCAACACGAGTTTACCCGAGTAAGGAAAATGAATTTGATTGGTCGCTATCGAGCGGGCGGGATATTCAAAGTTTGGGGCGAGACCGAGCTCGGTGTGTGTGGGGCGCATGACGTCTGTCCGACTACCCATTTCTCCGACCACCCATTTCTCCGACTCCGACCATACATTTCTTTATTTTTGCGTCATCAGTCCGACCTCCCACTTCTCCGACTTAAGTAGCCCTAACCCTTAACCTTACCCTAAACCTAACCTCAACACTGTAGAATGGGTAGTCGGAGAAATGAGCCGTCGGACTTGTGGGCAGTCGGACTGACGTATGCTCCCCGTGTGTGTGTGCGTGTCTCAGACGTTTGAATGACAGATTACGGATCCAATATCAGTCCAAGATCTCCTAGGCAACGTCAAACAAACGGCCGCGAACTCCCGTGAAAATGATTTAAATTATTTTTGGCATGCTAAATATTACTGTTAGTAGTGTAAATATTTAATGTTATCGTAAGAAAATATAAATATCTCACTTTCATCTACCTACAAATTGTATAAATCCACACACACGTTCACAGACGAGGTGGCGGGGTGACGGTTGGCCACGCCCATTTAGAGAGACAGGAAGTGTATACCATTTCATATCATTGGAGCAGCCGTTCATGGAGTATCTTTCCATTTATTTTGGTCAAGCAGAAGTAGAGACCATGGCGAGTAGCAGTACAGTGCGTTCACACCGGGTGCGAGGAAGTATGCTTGCCTCTGATTATACTGATAATGTAGACGCACGGCATGGGCGCTTGTTAAGCGGCGCCTAGCCGCGTGCATTCGGTGTGACGACGACGCCGTTTTTTTCCCCTGTGCATGTCCGTGGAGTTGTGCGCTGCGGACATGCACGGTTCCCTACGTTGCTGTGTCAGGCAGGTGTTTCCCACGGAGCTCTGCCCCGTTTGAAAGGTGGAGGAAGCCCTGAGTGGAAAGACTTTGCCTCCGATGTAGAAGAGAAACACACATTTAGGACTGCTGACTTGTATCATCACAACAGACAAATGTAAACACAGAAGGCTGAAAATCACTGGACATGTCTGTTGGGATTATACAAATCAACAGTGTAGAGCTGTCAAGATATATGCTGTAACAGTTAGTTAAAGGGATAGTTCAACATTTTGGCAAATTGGCCCATTGTCTTAATCGCTATAGTCATAGCAGTAGCCGTCACAAAATCCAAAAACTCCAAAACGCTTTCGTGGTCAAGTTGTTTTCGAATTAAAAACAGAGTCTAAAAACTGTGCCTTAACGCAACTCGCATCAGTGGTTTTGCATGAATTTCCCTCTAAAACAGCTCCGTCTCGTAACGTTCCATTATTATCTCATAGCGTGGTGAATGTGCAGCTCACAACTTGTCCACGACAGTGTTTTGGAGTTGTTGGATTGTGTATTTGATGAGTTTGATGAAGGAAACCAAGAAATTCCTTTAGCCTCCATAGCATAGCTCTGAGCAGCCTGCTGCTTCGCTCTGCTGTTCTAAAAATAGCTTACACCGACAAATAAAGGTAATGAACCTACTGCTATGACTATATGGATTATGGCAATGGGCCAATTTGCCAAAATGTTGAACTATCCCTTTAGTTAATGTTGAAGTACGCCTCTGACTTCCCCGCAGTTGGTTTGATGCAAGGAAAGAACTATGTTGCACGAGAGAATTAGAGTTGATATATCATCAGCATTTATTAAGCAAAGATCTTTGGAGAACACACTACAGCAGATCTGTGTCTGGAGCCAAGCGCCCTGTGTTCTGAAAAAGCTCACCCCTGTCAGTGTTTCTTTCTATCTCATCTGCCCCGCCTTGGTTCCTCTCCGTCCCATGCCCTTTTTAGGTTTTCAGTGCCACGTATTATAAGCAAATCACACACACACACACACATAGTGAATGGCCATTTCCCACATTAATTATTGCATATCCTACCTATTGTTTCTGATGTACAGGTGCATTAGAATATCATGGGAGAGTTTATCAAGGCCTATGTCACTAATTCAATTCAACATCCCATGTCTTTATTTATTAAGTTTATTTTAATAGTAGGCTAATAATTATGGCAAACATTCAATGAAGACCTACAGTTCAGTATCCCCACAAATAGAATGAGTTTGTTTTAAAGCATTGTTAATATAGAAATATTGGCCTTTTGAAATCTATATCTACTTGGTTGGAGTTGAACTACTGGAAATTGACTTTTCCCGTATAATGTAATTATTTGATAATAATCCCCCCCCCCACCCCACCCCCGCGCCCCTTTTGAATATCTCCCTAATTCTGAGGTCTCAAGGTTGGCAAAGAACAAACTATCAAATATGTAGTATTTGTGGATAACAAAACACGTGTGCAAACCAAGGAATATTTCCAACCCTCTGTGTGTTTGAGACAACTTGCTGCTGCTGGTCCCTGAAGGGGCGGAGTGGTGGCGACACCCACGTGACACGGATACAGGAAACGGACTCCTCGTGGAGCTTCTCGCTTCTCGCTGCTGTCTCACGGGGAGTGAGTGTGTGTCTGTGTGTGTCTGAGTGAACATGGCTAAAGTCCAGGTGCTGAGAGCGCTGGTGGAGCAGCGACTGAGTTCGGCCGTCGAAGAGATCTTTGTTCTGATTGAAAGAACCGTGGCGGAGTACGAGGAGGAGCTATGTCGGTCAGAGCAGGAGAAGCAGCGACAGAGGAAACAACTGGACGCTTTGTTAAACCCTCGGGTTTTGTTACAGAGAGCAGGTCAGTTATTAACGGAGAATCAGTTTGTCTCGGTTTGATGTAACGGGGAAATGTTGGCGGCGTTGAGGACGGACCAACTGACCGTTATAAACATGAAGAGTAGACGCCGCATCGGCTGCTGGGGAGCAAGAAATGCGGCCGCCATCTTGAACAGTTGAGCAGCAGAAGTAACAGGACGCCAGAGCACTGTTCGTCCAGGCAAAATAGCGTTTTCCGACAGAATAATTGTAACAGAATGTTTTTCACCAGACACCATTACTATGAGGTGTCCAGAACAACATACTAAAAGTCCTAAGAAATCCTAGTTTGGGAAATATGTTTAATTCTCATCAATCCAAGATTGATTTACTGTATAAAAGTCTATGATGCCAATAGTCCTGTCATTTTATGAGAAAAGGTTAAACAAATTGCAACAGAAGCAAACTCATCTGATTTTGTATCCTCAGCATGTCCTGAGTGACGGAAAAAAAGCCCTGAAGAATCCCATTAGGGGAAAGTTTCGAAAAACACCCAAACATATCCCAGCATAAAAAATGTTTTTCACGTGAATAGGGTACATTTTTAACCTTTAGATATCTCCATGAAAATTACTGAGTTGATTACTTACATTAAGACAAACAAAAAATGTATTACAAGTTTTTTGAAATTCTTTGTTAACATTAGCAAATTTGCATAAATTTGCATAAATTTGCATAAATCCCACCGTTTGGACGGCACATGTATATATGAAGTTGCTGTGGTGGTACTGGGAAATGGCCATTCACTATGTGTGTGTGTGTGATTTGCTTATAATTGTCACTCTTTGTACAAGGAAATTGTGCACTGTGTTCTGTCAAAGCCTTATTGGCACCATGGACTTTACAGTAAATTAATCTTGGATTGATGAGAATTAAACATATTTCCCCAACTAGGATTTCCTAGGACTTTCAGTATGTTGTTCTGGACACCTCAAAGAAATGATATATAGTGAAACACTGTTTCTGTCACAATTAGTTCTATTTTTGGGTCTAAAATGAGCTAGATTGCCTGGACTATACAGCATATTATTTCTGTTCTAATCGGCAGACCATTGGAAACAGCTGGCTCTGGGGATTACTTTTAACAAATAAGAGTGAACATTACTATTTGCTTTGTTAAAGGAGCATTATTGTAAATACAGCAGTAATAGCATTAAATAAGCTGAAATATGCTAAAGATATGTCGGAGGGAGCCATAACTAAATTTACCAAGAAAATAGCCAACAGTGTAGTGTCTGTGGGGCAAATGCAAAATTTGTCTTTGTTATGACACAACCCGGCCTGGCGCCTGCTGCGTTTGATTGCACTCGGAACTTGGAAAGATCCGACCTCCGAATCGGAAAAATGTAGTAAATTGTAATGTAGCAGTGTTGGGCTGCTTACAGTCACTGAATCGCTCGGTAGAACACCTTCTCTCCACGTCCCTGTGTTTATATCTGATATGCTTCGCCACTGGCTCCATCTAGTGGCCGAATGACGAATTTGGATTTGCATTAATGCTCCTTTAAACCCTCGGGTTTTGTTACAGAGAGCAGGTCAGTTATTAACGAAGAATCAGTTTGTCTCTGTAACGGAAAAATGTTGGTGGCGTTGAGGACGGACCAACTGACCGTTATTGACCCTTTGCATGTGACGAACGTTCCACTTGCGCGAGATACGGACGCCATGATGGAAGATAAAATATGTGAAATCTTTAAAAAAAAAAAAAAAAAGGAGGGCAAAAGAGCAGTGGAGTCAATTTAATTCAATGGGGCGCGTTATAGTTTTGTGACATGCCGTGGTTGTAGGGTTTCCCCCCTTTTCCACTGAGCTGGTTCCAGTGCTGGTTCGGAGCCAGTGCCTGACTAGCAGTAGGGATGCACCGATCCACATTTTTTCACACGCCTCCTTCAGGAAATCCGTTCCACACTTTTGCAGCCACCTAGCAGAGTAGCCAGGACAGGAGTAACTTTTGGAATCATTTCAGCAGACAACCATGAAAGCACATGTGTTTCAGGGATCGGAAATTTGCGCAGGTGGGATCGGAATTTTCTGATCCATTAATTACACTCGTATCGGTACCCGATACCGATACTGGATCGGATCTGCCCCATCCCTAACTAGCAGCGGTTCTTTGCTTTTCCACCAACTGGTTATTGGTTCTTAAAACTGGTTCCAAGCACCAACTCCTTGCTGGGCTAGCTACCAGCCATTGAAGAAAAACAACTCCAGTTTCAAAACACGATTAGACGTCAAAATAGAGGTTAAGATTTGTTATTTTCTGGGAGCGTAGAGTTTAGTTATATGGTTTCAGTTATTTAATTGTAGAACATACAAAAGAGAAAACCAGATTGATGTAAACAAATACGCGGGAACTTGTTACTTGAAAACTTAATGCAAACAGTTTAATTATCTTATTTGCTGTACCACAAAATGGTACAACAAAGACGTTTTAAGATACAGTAAAAGGGTTAAAAACAAAAAGCAATAAATTATGAATAGATAATTGATAATAAATTATACATCCATTCAAGAACTGATCTCCTTTTGTTGGTTGTTGGCTTAAGCTCAATAATGCATCAGTGTGGTTTATTTATCTATTTAATTTATTTTACATTTTATGAAATAAATATACAGGGTAGAACCGAACATGCATTATTAAAGGGGTAGGCCTAACACTTTACAATAAGGTACACAAAATTAGAGTAGTTAATGAGTAACTAATGAAGAACTAATGAGGAACTAATGAGTAGTTAGTGAGGAATTGAGCTACACAAAATTACAGTAGTTACTGAGGAACTAAGGTACACAAAATTACAGTAGTTACTGAGGAACTACTGATTAATTAACTATTAGTTAATGGTCAGTTCTTCAGGAACCCCTGATCAAATTTCAGAGGAGTAGTTAATGAGGAACTAATGAGTAGTTAGTTAGGGAACTGAGATACACAAAATTACAGTAGTTACTGAGGAACTAATGATTAACTAACTATTAGTTAATGGTCAGTTCTTCAGGAACCCCTGATCAAATTTCAGAGGAGTAGTTAATGAGGAACTAATGAGGAACTATTAATGATCAGTTCTTCATTAACTCATGATAATTTCATAGAAAGTTAATCACAACTTGATGATTAGTGAACTAGTTACTTCATCAGTACAGAATCATTACTCAGTAACATGTCCAGTAGTTAACCTTTATGACCTAAAGTGACACATAATGAGTGGTTTTTCATTTCTTCATCTTCATCTTTACATTAGTAGTTCCTTAAAAAATCACAGACAGCAGGATTCTTGAGAAGATTTTATTCATTAATTTCAGACCACATACACATCAATATGACCATCCATGTTGCCTTCGAAATAAATATGATAGTTTGTCACATGTTTGGTAGGCTAAATGAATGTATCATGGGGCTGTGTGTAAAGTACTGTATACTGATCACACCGTGGTTCACAGTAAAGTTGTTTGAGGTGCACAAAATTTAGAGTAGTTATTTACTATGAAACAAATTTGGAATGAATGAGGAACTCACTATTAGTTAATGGTGAGTTATTCAGTAACTCCTAATCAAATTACTGAGGAACTAACTATTACTTAATCATTAGTTACCCTTTTTGTGTACCTTAAGGTAAAGTGAGACATCAAAATGAGTAGGTAATGAGTACTGAATCATTACTTAGTCATTAGTTACCCTTTTTGTGTACGTTATAGTAAAGTGAGAAATCAAATTGAGTAGGTAATGAGTACTGAATCATTACTGAATCATTAGTTACTCTTTTTGTGTACCTTATAGTAAAGTGAGACATCAAAATGACTAGGTAATGAGTACTGAATCATTACTGAATCATTAGTTACCCTTTTTGTGTACCTTATAGTAAAGTGAGACATCAAAAGGACTAGGTAATGAGTACTGAATCATTAGTTACCTATTTTGTGTACCTTATAGTAAAGTGAGACATCAAAATGACTAGGTAATGAGTACTGAATCATTAGTTACCCTTTTTGTGTACCTTATCGTAAAGTGAGACATCAAAATGAGTAGGTAATGAGTACTGAATCATTACTGAATCATTAGTTACCCTTTTTGTGTACCTTATAGTAAAGTGAGACATCAAAAGGACTAGGTAATGAGTACTGAATCATTAGTTACCTATTTTGTGTACCTTATAGTAAAGTGAGACGTCAAAATGACTAGGTAATGAGTATTGAATCATTAGTTACCCTTTTTGTGTACCTTATAGTAAAGTGAGACTTCAAAATGACTAGGTAATGAGTACTGAATCATTACTGAATCATTAGTTACTCTTTTTGTGCACCTTATAGTAAAGTGAGACATCAATATGAGTAGGTAATAAGTACTGAATCATTACCTAGTCATTAGTTACTATTTTTGTGTAAGGTACACAAACATTACAGTAGTTACTGATGAACTAATGAAGAACCAAAATAATCATTTGCCTCTATGTGCACCAAAATAACTTTTGTCTTCACGGGCACCAAAATAAGATTTTACCTGCACAGGTACACCAAAATAACAATTTTTTTATGTCCACACACAAGAAAATATGATAGAATGTTAAAAAAAATAATAATAAAAAGAGAAAGAAAAGAAAAGAAAAACCTTTGTAGCTTTCTTGTTTTAATAATAGCCTAATAAAAAATAACAAGTGTGTAGCGTCCCCAGCTAAATGATGGTCACAAATGATGAAACTGATGGTTCACATTCCTTCATTCCATGGACCGTATTCAGTTGCAGACACACCGTAAGAGCTATGAGAAGAAAATAAAATACAGTTACCTTTCCTTTTACATAAATGAAATTATTTTTAACTGCTTTTATCACATAAACAATCATGTAAGTTGACTCCCTTTTTATCTATTTAAAGCAGAAGTGAGTGATATATTTGTGTTAATATAAGTCTTAAATAGTTATATCTTCCGACAGCAATCACTTACATAGATTTGTTTGGACCGAAACACGGGTCTCTCAGTCCCTCTGCTCTGCTCTGAGCCGAGGAGAAAACTTTTATCGTATCCTACAGTTTTTATCCAATGAGGAGAGAGAACGGCATGCAGGGCTGTGTGTGCAGCCAAGGGACGCCGTGAATGTGGTGACGTAGGGACGAGGACTGTTATGGTGCGTTCAAGGAAACTCGTATTTTTCCGACCGTGAAGTTGTACCAGTTCGATCTGGTACGAGTTCACCGGTCGGAAGTTACGAGTGGCCGTTATAGTGACTTTCACCGGTAAAACAGGTCGGAAAAACACGAGTGGATTGTCTGGAACGCTACAGAGTCGTAAGTTGTGACTTGAAGCTGTAATTTCCGATTTCAAAAGCCTGCCTGGAACGCAGCATTAGCGAAAACGACCGGATCACTCACTTCTGCTTTAATCAAAAGACAATATCCAAATGGAGTGCTGTATTACCATGAAATAAATATTTTTAACCGTTTGTTTTTAATCCAATAAACTGTTTTTAACCTTACCAGACCTCACATCAAACAGGCAAAACAGTCCTGTTGCATTAATAAAACAATCAACGAGTTAGCTTAGCTTCATCTCACTTCAATGTATTGAAGTGAGATGGAGCTAAGCTAAGCTAACTAAGCCGAGCTGGCCAATGCTAATAGCTACCGCTAACCACAACATGTTCCATACATGAGACTATCAACGGCGACCAAACTCGAGCCGGACATAAATATAACATGAAAAGGTAACAAAAACAAACCTTGTGCCCCTTATTAGCCAGGTGCTAGGGCGTTTCATGTAAGTTAGGCACACTTTTAGCATTGAAGACACTCTGGCCTTGCAGACACACTGCCGGTAAAATCCGTAGCACCGGAAGTTTATGAGGTCTCGGCGAGACGCTTTCAAAATAAAAGCACTGAATATAACGTCGGCTTAATATATAAGAAATAAAGCCCTGACCTTGACTAATGTTCAGAAACTAAATAAATAAACATAAAAACAACAAATGAAGTAATGTTCTCTTATCATATTAAAGGTCATTTACAAAGTGTCATTTGTCTTTTATTTTGGAAACGAGATCATCATTTCCTGTGCACCTTTACTGTGAGGAGCAGTGAATTCTCTTGGCACAAGAGAAGCAATGGACCATGCAGGGAAAAGCAAAAGAAGGAAAATCCCATTTCGACGATATCTCGAGGATGAGGGTGTGACCGTGCAGTGATATTTTAATGGTATCTGTCTTTTTTTTTTTTTTGGAAGATGTGTAAGATGACTCCTCAAATTTTACTATGCTAACTTTCTCCAAAGTGACCTAGCATAGCATCGATGCTATGGTCGGTTAACAGAATGTAGCATTGATGCTACACTTGCACACGTTGTACAAAACATTAAATAACCTGTTAACTGCATCTGAATCGCGGGATTCTTTGCTTTCCGAGGGTCCTTCAATGGTGCCTCTATGAAAGTATGCTCAAGTGATGCATTGATGCTAGCTCGGTTTAGCTCTGTTCCCTTACCATGTGGTTACATGACGCATATCGTCCCTTGTTGTCATAGAGGCACCATTCAAAAAAATCCAGTTATTCAGATGCTGTTCACAACTCGTCTCTATCATATACGGTTCATAAGTTATCAAATGAATTCACTGCTCCTCACAGTAAAGCTGCACAGGTGAGCCACCGGAATTGAAGATCTTGTTTCCAAAATAAAAGACAAATGACTTTTTTTTTTAAGCAAGTAAGTTACAAAGGTTTTTGTTGTTGTTTTACATTCTATGTCATTTTGGTGCACATGGAGGCAAATGATTATTTTGGTTCCTCATTAGTTCATCAGTAACTACTGTAATGTTTGTGTACCTTACACAAAAATAGTAACTAATGATTCAGTAATGATTCAGTACTTATTACCTACTCATTTTGATGTCTCACTTTACTATAAGGTACACAAAAAGAGTAACTAATGATTCAGTAATGATTCAGTACTCATTACCTAGTCATTTTGATGTCTCACTTTACTATAAGGTACACAAAAATAGTAACTAATGATTCAGTACTTATTACCTAGTCATTTTGATGTCTCACTTTACTATAAGGTACACAAAAAGAGTAACTAATGATTCAGTAATGATTCAGTACTCATTACCTAGTCATTTTGATGTCTCACTTTACTATAAGGTACACAAAAATAGTAACTAATGATTCAGTAATGATTCAGTACTCATTACCTAGTCATTTTGATGTCTCACTTTACTATAAGGTACACAAAATGGGTAACTAATGATTCAGTACTCATTACCTAGTCCTTTTGATGTCTCACTTTACTATAAGGTACACAAAAAGGGTAACTAATGATTCAGTACTCATTACCTACTCAATTTGATTTCTCACTTTACTATAACGTACACAAAAAGGGTAACTAATGACTAAGTAATGATTCAGTACTCATTACCTACTCATTTTGATGTCTCACTTTACCTTAAGGTACACAAAAAGGGTAACTAATGATTAAGTAATAGTTAGTTCCTCAGTAATTTGATTAGGAGTTACTGAATAACTCACCATTAACTAATAGTGAGTTCCTCATTCATTCCAAATTTGTTTCATAGTAAATAACTACTCTAAATTTTGTGCACCTCAAACAACTTTACTGTGAACCACGGTGTGATCAGTATACAGTACTTTACACACAGCCCCATGATACATTCATTTAGCCTACCAAACATGTGACAAACTATCATATTTATTTCAAAGGCAAAATGGATGGTCATATTGATGTGTATGTGGTCTGAAATTAATGAATAAAATCTTCTCAAGAATCCTGCTGTCTGTGATTTTTTAAGGAACTACTAATGTAAAGATGAAGATGAAGAAATGAAAAACCACTCATTATGTGTCACTTTAGGTCATAAAGGTTAACTACTGGACATTTTATTGAGTAATGATTCTGTACTGATGAAGTAACTAGTTCACTAATCATCAAGTTGTGATTAACTTTCTATGAAATTTGATCATGAGTTAATGAAGAACTGATCATTAATAGTTCCTCATTAGTTCCTCATTAACTACTCCTCTGAAATTTGATCAGGGGTTCCTGAAGAACTGACCATTAACTAATAGTTAGTTAATCATTAGTTCCTCAGTAACTACTCTACTTTTGTGTATCTCATTTCCCTAACTAACTACTCATTAGTTCCTCAGTAACTACTCCTCTGAAATTTGATCAGGGGTTCCTGAAGAATTGACCATTAACTAATAGTTAATTAATCAGTAGTTCCTCAGTAACTACTGTAATTTTGTGTAGCTTAGTTCCTCAGTAACTACTGTAATTTTGTGTAGCTTAGTTCCTCACTAACTACTCATAAGTTCCTCATTAGTTCTTCATTAGTTACTCATTAACTACTCTAATTTTGTGTACCTTATTGTAAAGTGTTACCATTAAAGGCCGTAATTAAGTCAGACTGAGAACACTGCAGTGATGTTTGTGCTCTCAAAGCGTATTAGAAAAGCAGTCCCTTGCTTCTCAAGTGTTGTGAGTTGTTTTAAGTTGTGTGTAATGTTTGTATTTCAGAGTGTGTGAGGGCACAGGAATTTCCCACAGAGCAGCAGGAGTGGAGCTCCAGTCAGGACCAGAGGGACTCTGAGCCTCCTCGTGTAAAAGAAGAGCTGGACAATTGGACCACTCATGGAGGAGAGCAGCTTCAAGGAGCAGAGGAGTTCAAATTCATTCCTTTACCTGTGAAAAGTGAACATGAAGATAATGAAGAGAAACCTCCGCTCTCACAGCTTCAACAGGGTCAGACTGAGGAGGACGGAGGAGCAGAGCCTCCAGCCAGCAGCTCCCCTAAACACATGGAAACAGACACTGATGGAGAACCAGAACCAGACAGAAACACATGTTCAGACAGACATTTACAACCAGATACTAATGACAAGACCTCCGAATCATCTGAGACTGAAGACAGTGAAGATGAGGAGAGGGAGAAAAAAGAACCTCAGTCTGGGTTGAACTCTGAAAATAATGACTGTGATACTAACAGGAAACCATTTAGCTGCTCTGAGTGTGATAAAACATTTGGCAACAAGACAGACCTGACGAGGCACATGAGAATTCACACAGGAGAGAAACCATTTAGCTGCTCTGAGTGTGGTAAAACATTTGGCAGGAAGTCACATCTGACAGGACACATGAGAACTCACACAGGAGAGAAACCATTTAGCTGCTCTGAGTGTGATAAAACATTTGCCCAGAGGTCAAATCTGACAACACACATGAGAACTCACACAGGAGAGAAACCATTTAGCTGCTCTGAGTGTGGTAAAACATTTGGCATCAAGATAGACCTGATTACACACATGAGAACTCACACAGGAGAGAAACCATTTAGCTGCTCTGAGTGTGATAAAACATTTGCCAAGAAGTCACATCTGACAGGACACATGACAACTCACACAGGAGAGAAACCATTTAGCTGCTCTGAGTGTGATAAAACATTTGGCAGGAAGTCATATCTGACAGACCACATGATAACTCACACAGGAGAGAAACCATTTAGCTGCTCTGAGTGTGATAAAACATTTGGCAGGAAGACAAACCTGACAATACACATGATAACTCACACAGGACAGAAACCATTCAGCTGCTCTGAGTGTGGTAAAACATTTGGCATCAAGACAAGTCTGGCGAAACACATGACAAATCACACAGGAGAGAAACCATTTTGCTGCTCTGGGTGTGATAAAACATTTGGTACAAAGTCACATCTGACACAACACATGAGAAAACATGCCAAAGACAATCAATCAATCAATCAATAAATCAGGCTTTATTTGTATAGCACTTTTCATGCCCATGGCAGCTCAAAGTGCTTTACATGTTAAAAACAAGCAATATAGGGGACACATATTGGGAGACATAGGGAACACATGTTAGGGAGACATACATAGATTCGCAAACACATACACATTCACACAATCATTTTAGAACATTGGATTTTATCGGGGAAACGCTATCTAATACTCACTCATTTGCAGTGGGGAAAACACTAGTTAAAATGAAGTAAAATAAGTAAAATTGAGAAGACGAGAAAGACACTAGGTAAAATGAAATAAGATAGATAGAATGAGAAGATAAGAGAGATACTAGATCAAATGAGGTAAAATAGATAAAAAGAGAAGACCAGAAAGACACTAGGTAAGAATAAGCAGGTGTAGTGGGATAAAATAGAGAAAAGAATGGGTGAATTAAGATAGAATAAAAAAGATAATAATAGTAAACAAATAAATAAGAAAATAAGATAAATTAAATTAAATGCATGTTTCAAAATAATAGGAATAGTACGAATCAGTTGAAAGCAAGGCTAAAAAGGTAGGTCTTCAGTTTGCTTTGCAACATGTTCAGCTGCCAAGTGTCAATGCCAGTTTCAGATGGAAAGCCCATGGATGCAAGGACGCGTTCAGAAATGTTCATAGACGACCAATAGGCAAACAGCATCAGAGGCTTCGTCTTGGCAGCGACAGTAAACCAGTCTGAAGAATTCAATGCTCTGTTGTTGTCTGGACATGGGTTAAAGTTCACTGTGGTAATACTAGTACTAACAAATCTGTGAATTGGTTCTAGAAAACATTGTAGACCTTTTTGGGTGTGGTGTTCGTAAGTTTGGTCATTTTGTTAAATTGTTGCTAGGAAGTAAATATATGTTGTTGAAATGATTTGAGTCTTGCCACAGATTTAATTAGTCTTAAGTTTTGTCCTCTTGCAGTTGAAAAGTCAGTTTCATTCCTTATTATCTCATTAAAGATACTACCACAGAAATATTTCGAGATCTTGTGAGAGTTTGCTGCTGAGTGAAACTGGTCACAAACAAGTTACTTCCTGATCAGTAATTCTAAAATAAAACTAAAAGATTTTATTGTATCAAACTGTTTGCTGGATCTGTGGCTTGTTAATATTGGCCCAACGGTTATTCTGTTGAATATGTGGAGCGGGAATCTGTGATAATTTGTGATCGTGGTAAATAGACGCATCTCCCGCTGTGGTGAACCTCGTGTGACACAGATACAGGAAGTTATTTGAAATGCAGGCGCCGGAGGGGAAGCTACGTGCTGGAGGCAATGTGGACACCGGGAAGCCAATCACTGGCATATCTTTTGGGAATGCTCAGTGGTTAAATCCTTCTGGGCAGAACTTCATAAAGTATTAAGTGGTCTATTTAACACTAATCTGGCTATGCAGTTTTCCACATTATTTTTTAGGAAATTTTGATTTACAGGTCGGGAAAGCTGATGAATACTTATTTGATATTTTGGTAACCGCTGGTAAAAAAAGCACTTACAAGACGTTGGTTGGTCCCCGATCCACCCACAATACAGGAGTGGATAAGTATCGTAAATGACATTTACCTTATGGAAAGGATTACCTTCTCCCTCCGCCTTCAAAAGATCATATTTACTAAAAGGTGGGCCAAGTGGGTTAAATATGCCGGTCTTGAACAGACAGAAGTACGGAATGGGTGACCTTGCAATGCTGTTTTTTTTCTTTCTTTCTTTCTTTATTAGGGTCCGGGCAGCTAAGCTGCCGGGACACTATTGTATTCTTCTTCTTCTTCTTCTTCTTCTTCTTCTTCTTCTTCTTCTTCTTCTTCTTCTTCTTCTTCTTCTTCTTCTTCTTCTTCTTCTTCTTCTTCTTCTTCTTCTTCTTCTTCTTCTTCTTCTTCTTCTTCTTCTTCTTCTTCTTCTTCTTCTTCTTCTTCTTCTTCTTCTTCTTCTTCTTCTTCTTCTTCTAAGCTGCCGGGAACCTATTGTATTCCTAGGAATTCTTTCTTCTTCTTCTTCTTCTTCTTCTTGAGATTGGGAGACTTTTTGTCCTTTCTTTCTTTTTCTTATTTACTATCCTTTCTCACTACGGTGGGTTTGTTTATTATTGGTATTTTTTTGTTAGTTTGTAGGGTTATTGAGTGTTAGATTAGTTGTTTTGTGTAGTTTTTGGGGTTTTTTTGCGGCCAGACTTTGTCTGGTCGGGGGGGAGGAGGCCAGGTGAGGCCATCATGGCAGCAGCGGGTTTCTCCTCCCTGTCGAGGAAGCATGGGATCAAGCTGGCAGCCGGTTCCCCGGGCAGCGTGGAGGACGTGGCCCTGGCTGTGGGTGAGAGGATCGGCCATGGCTCGGTGAAGTCCGCTGCTCGGATGAGTCGGTCTGTGGTGTTGTTTTTGGAGAAGGTAGAGCAGGTGAAGGAACTGGTGGAGACGGGGCTGATGGTGAACGGGCTGTTTGAGGAGGTGCTGCCGTTGATGCAGCCTGCAGCCCGGATCACTCTGTCCAACGTGCCCCCGTTCATCAGCGATGATTTCCTGGTCCGAGAGCTGTCTCGTCACGGTAAAGTAGTGTCCCCCATTAGGAAGCTGCTCTCCGGCTGTAAGTCTCCGCTGCTTCGCCATGTGGTGTCGCATCGGAGGCAACTCTATATGTTACTTAACAATCGGGCAGAAGAGTTTAATTACCGGTTCATTGTGAGAGTGGATGATTTTGCTTATACTCTGTTTGCTACGTCATCTCAAGCGAAATGTTTCGGTTGCGGGGAGGAGGGCCACCTGATTAGGGCTTGTCCGAGCCGGACCGGTTCGGCTCCGCCGGATCCGGCCGCGGGCCCGGCGGCGGTCGGGGCCGCTTCCCCGCCGTCGACCTCGGCGGCGCGGGGGGCGGAGGCCGCTGCCGGTCCGAGTGGGGGACCCGTCCCCGCTCCGCGGCGGAGGAGCGTCGGGCGGCGAGGACCGACCGCCGGTTCGGACGGAGAGGAGAGAGCAGCAGCTGAATCAGGGCAACAGAGACAGGAGCAGGAGGTGAGTGAGAGGGGTGGAGGTGAGGAGATGGAGGAGGGTGAGTTGAGGGACACAGGCGAGGTGGGGGTGTCAGTGGTCGAGGGAAAGTCAGCTGAGGAGATTGGGGAACTGAATGATGGAGTAGAGGAGCTGTTGGAGGAAGGAGGTGGAGGTGAAGCACCTGGTGATGTGCGTGAGAAGACTGGTGGTGGGTCTGCTGATGTGTGTGTGCAGCCTGCTAGTGTGTGTGAGCAGGCTGAGGGTGTGAGTGTGCAGCCTGCTAGTGTGTGTGAGCAGGCTGAGGGTGTGAGTGTGCAGCCTGCTAGTGTGTGTGAGCAGGCTGAGGGTGTGAGTGTGCAGCCTGCTAGTGTGTGTGAGCAGGCTGAAGGTGTGAGTGTGCAGCCTGCTAGTGTGTGTGAGCAGGCTGAGGGTGTGAGTGTGCAGCCTGCTAGTGTGTGTGAGCAGGCTGAAGGTGTGAGTGTGCAGCCTGCTAGTGTGTGTGAGCAGGCTGATGGGGTGAGGGCAGGAGCATCAGGCTGGAGGCCAGTGGCGTCTCGTAGGAACAGTAAACGTAAAATCACGGCGCAGGGGGAGGGAGGAGCGAAGGCTGTACGGCTGGAGGTTGGTGTGGCGGCTGCTGCGGATGTAGACAGCAGCGACAGTGAAACCTCCATGTCAGACGGCAGTGACCTCGCCCTCTCACAGACGCAGACAGTCACTGGTGGTCAGGTGAAAGAACTTTACACATCTCAGATGGTTAAAGGAGATATCAGCGGCGAGGCCGTTTTGGCTAACTTTCGGTCGGCGGATTGAGTTAGCATTCCCCGCCCTCGCCCCTACGTCATCCACATGCACGCGCATCGTCCTCCATCACAACAGGTGCCTGCAAGACGCATGATGGCAGATTCATCTCCGTCAGACCAAGACCCGTAAGTTTATTAAAAAACAAACTTTGTGACTAATGATAGTTGTCCGTACACAGAAAAAACACACGTTTGTATAAATATGTAGTGTTTTTTTTTTTTTTTCTGTAACAACATCTATTGCACGTCTGTCCGTCCTGGGTGAGGGATCCCTCTGTTGCTCACCCTGAGGTTTCTCCGATTTTTCCCTGTTAAAAGGGTTTTCTATGGAGTTTTTCCTCAGTGGATGTGAGGGTCTAAGGACAGAGGATGTTGTTGTGATGCCATGTAAAGCCCTTTGAGACAAACTGTTTGTAAAAACGGGCTATACAAATAAAATTGCCTTGCCTTGCCTTTTTGTTTTTTTGTAGCCTAATTATTTGTAATAATAATAGTAGATAGAGTAGTTCTAAGTCCGGTTCGATTTTCTGTTACAGTACATATGTTGAAGATGAGCACACACCTGGACGTGCCAGGGGAAGGCAGAGAGGGAGGAGAGGAGGAACCTCATCACGCCGTAGCCGCGGTGGGAGAGGCCGTGGGAGAGGCGGTGGGCGAGGAAGAGGCGCTGGTGCCCTCGGCATGACAGTGGATGATGTCCAGCGTGTGCGGAACATCCAGTCCGTCAGGGTTGCGGTCGATAGGGTATGTATTTATAAGATTTGATCATTGATAATTGCAATGTTGTTTTGCTTTATTTCTAATGAATAAAATGCCATATGTAATATGCATTTACATTACAAACCTGCAGTGTTCGAGGTTATTATTTACAAAGTAATACATTTTTGTAATGTATTACTTGTTACCAATGAAATACCAGTAATGCAATTACAGTTACATTTATGCCGTGATGTATTATGTGAAAGCAAAGATGCATCTCACGGGACTGAATGTCACAAAATGAAGATAAACCTATTGATGTAGGCTAATCGGTTTTTCTGGAACATATGTATTGTGTTTACTGTACAATGACAATGACAATGAAGTCAAAATCACAGTGTATTAGATCTGAAAAATCTGAAAATGTTATGGACTTATACAGACTGACTGTTAGCCTATTTTTAAAGAAACTTACCACTTTGAAATCAAAGTTACAAGTTACATAACAATAATTTTTCATAACAGGAAGCACTCAACGCCCTGACTGCAGAGGAGGTGATGGACGTGTGTCTATTTTGTATGGACCGGGACCCTGGCCTGATACACCTGGCACTACGCCGAAACACACAGCTAACCCCAGCAGACCCTCCCACACCTGGCAGCCCACCCTGGTGTGTGTGTGAAAACTGCAGGGACATGCCCACTGATGTGGAAAATCTCTGCTGCTCTCAGCAGCCACCGTGGTGCGTTTCAAGGCTGCCACATATGGAGGCATACATCTTAGCCCCTGGAGTCCTGCAGCTGGCGGTGGCCATATGGAATGATGTGCGGGCAGTAGATATTGCTCCACATCCGGGTGACAGAAATCGACAGTTCCGTCATGCTGCCTACCGCAATTTTGTTATGTGGCAGCATGGAGTGCTGGGTCAGGGAAACCGTGTGGTTATCCCGAGCTGCTGCGTGGTACGCATTCGCGAGAGTTTTCCTGACCCTCATGGGTTTTATGTTGGCTTCCGCCCAAGCAGGGTTTAAGATTTTTTGTTCTTGTGTTTTAAAGTTACAAGTTATTTGTTTTATTCATATTTTTTTGAAAAATGTTATTTTTTACAAAAATGTTCTTTAAACTGTTGTATTTTTGAATAAATTATCTTTACATTCACCTTATTCTCTATGTTCTTGTTTTTAAATACAAAAACAACTGCAGTCTCTGCACCAGTTATAAGTCTATGAAACTTTATTATGTACAACTAAATTACAAATAGCTCCACAGACAGGGGCAGAGCCACCAACACACACTCTTCAGGGGCCTTGACTGGATTCTTGGTCCGGCAGAGATCGTCCTTAGAAAACACAATAGTGCAGACATTAGTATTATCTAATCAAATATGACTTTGACAAATTCATCATCAATGACATCATGATTTATAAATCACCTGTTCCTCGGCTGATTTGTGTCTGAAACAGCTCCTCCTTTGTTGGTGCAGGAATGCCAGAGAGAACTCCAAGGTCTCTTGGGTCTCCTGGTCTCTTGGGCATTGATGATGACATGCCCTCTTTGGAGGACAGCCTTTTCTTTAGCACAGCTCTTTGCATGTTGGGAATGTAGCTGTACTCCTTCTTTTCCTTCAGTACTTGGAGTGTCCACTTCCTTGACTTTTTGTGATACAGCTTCCGGTACCTTGTTGAATGTAAAAGTGTTAAAATTGAGCTCAAGCGTAAGTAATTTCAGATGAGTATTACAGCTATGATAGACATGTCTGCATTTATTCATTATTGTTTGTAATCAGAGTGAGGAAGTTTCATGTCATACACATTCAAAATGAAGTCATTAGTGTTGACAAGCAAGACTCATGAAAGTTTTTCTTTAAAAATTTCAACGTCAGCCACCGTTATGCTCTGCTTCTTTTGTATAATGATACCATGACACAGCTTATCACCATAAGAAATAGGGTTATGTCTGAATATCACAAAGTCTTGTCACAACACTATTCACTAAATTTCTGAAGCATCTGATGTCTTCATGTAGAACTTACTGATATTCTCCTGAGGATGTTTTCTTTGGTGATCGGCCAAGGTGGTGATTGTAGTCGAGGGCAGCTAAAAGGACCCGGGCTTCATAAACGGGGGGGAGAATCCGAAACGCTTCCCAGCATACATCAGTATGTGGTTGTGGTACGACTCAAGTTCTGCAGTTGACCTATGACATATGAAATGCAGGAAGAAAAGTATGTTTGAGAGGGGGAATAAGTGTACACATACACACCTGACAAATTCTTCAGATGCAAGACCAAAAATATAACATTATGGGCGTTAGTAAGATCATATTCCGACAATTTGCTGCTGAAAAGATGTTAGACAAATAAAAAATAAACAGATGACCTTACCTGAAAGTCAAGTACTTAGTTACAGTCTTGAGCCAGCGTTCATTCATGATAACTTCTGCCAGCTTCTGGTGTGCTGTGGATCCCTTCTCAATCAACGGCTTGTCTCTGCTGTCTGTCAAGGGGCCATGTGTACAGGCACCCAAAACCCAGGAGTGCTCTCCAGTCACGTGGTGTAAAACCCCAGTCCACATATCCTACAGATAAATAAAATAAAAGTCAGTAGAGCACTAATTATATGCAATGTCACAAAACTGCACCTGAAAGGCATGGCATTTATACATGGTAAACAACTTCATCAGCCACATAATTCACAACTTCAACAGCAACCACATGGATTAGCCTGGTCAAAGTCCTTTACATTGAAAGGTTAGGTTGAAGTAATCGTTACGTAAAATATTTCAAAGGTATTATTGAATTGTACAGGGGTTTGTATAATGCTTACAAAGAAAGTGTCGTAGTCATCGGCCGTCTTGCAACAATACCAAAAGTGGTTGCAAATGTCCCTGTTCCACTCATGGATGATAGTGCAGTCCTTGAGCTGACCTACCTGCAATTAGAATTGAAGACATAGTGTTTGTATAGGGAGTCTGAGTAACAGACTAAACTTCTGCAGAGTCTAAAACGTATAACGACCATTACTGCCTTTCCCATGCAAAACTCCAGTACTGAAGCATACATTTTTCACGTGAGGGAGTTCTTCATGTTGCATGTTTGATTAGTTTAACAAATTTCAAATTTCATTGGCAGATTGTTTGAATTCATCAAAGATAATGTATGAATGAAAAGCATTTTTTTGAGTGAACATAAGTGCATATAGTGAGACTAATGTCCACATGTACACTACATTGGAAAAATATCACTTACGGCATGTAACTTTTTGGACAGGTTTTTGGATCCATGCCACATGTCAAATGAATGATGAACTCCACTGTCTTTGTATTTCCCCTTATCTGAAAAATGAAATACAAGAAAAAACGTTTGTGTTTGTAACATTTGTAATCCATAATAGTTGCAACTGCAAATCATTCAATGCATGCTTGATTTGTGTCTAATATCTAAAGCTCTCAAGTAGGTAGAGCAGCAGTAGAATTGGAAATGCAAGTACAAAGAGTCTTACTAAAAAGAGCTGCAATTTGGACATGGGCGTCCGTGCAGAACTCTGACAGCTTCACTTCTTGACACAGGGTGTCAAATGTGCGGATGAATGCCTCTCTTTCCATGATAACTGAATTCCTTGCAGTCTCTCTTTTGTCCATGTTGAACACGCAGATAATCTCTTTACTATCGTTATCCATGGTTGTGTACGTACAATACTGTGCGCTGAAACCAGGACTGTCCATTCGACCATCACCTGTAAAAAAGAAATGAATAAAAGAAAAAAACTACATGTTAGCCTAAGAATTACTGATTGCCCCGGATTGTAATGATACCTTGTACACATCTATTTTGACTGTGCATTGTGAGAGAGACACTTACCAAGGGCTACGACACTGGCTTTCTTTTGGAGTCGAGTGATTATCTCACTCCTCTTTTGTTTGTACACATCTTTAATTGTGTCAATGCAGTACAGGCCTTGAATTTTGTGGAAGGTAGTCCTGTTCACCATGCCCATATTCATGAATTTGAATAGGAGAGCAATCTTTGTGTAATTGTTTCCTGAAAGGAGTACATTACAAGACAAAAGAAAGTCTCCAACCAGCATTCCAAAATTGATATAGGGCTGGGAAGTCCATTTCCACACGGTGTGACCATGAACACAAACCTGAAATTCACAAGTATTACATAATCACAATTAAAACATATCAACAGTTTGAAAACATTATTATTGATAATCACAGCAATACAAAACAAAAAAAGGTGAACTAGGCAATAAAGACTCACCCATTCAATTATGGCTGCCGTGCCCCTTGATGTAATACGAACATCAAAAGGTTTGGGTGCTCCACATTTTGCCATGGTGTTGCGATTGAACACTGTGCACACTTCATCTGGTAGCTGAAGATGGGCCACTAATTGTTGCAGAGACATGTTGTAAGCAATGTAGGCTGGATCATCGATAATGTCATCCTTGACTGGGACATCAGTGGCTGGATCTGGAGCTGCTATGCTATCTGGGCCATCCTCTCCCACATCATGGACAGTTTCGTCAACACTGACTTCTGGAACATGATCAATATTCATTTTTGACCTAAGGGCACCACCAGACCTGTTGGGATGATGACAAAAGCAAACAATCAAGCATAAGCACAACCATACTCATTTTACTGACTGCATCCCGTATATGTATTCACAATAACTTACTTGACATAAATGCGGGGCACAAAATCATCATCACTTTCATCGTCGTCCTCACTGTCAAATTCCCGTGTACAATCTTCCTCAGAAGATGACAGTGGCCAATCTTGGATCTCTGGAAGCCAAGTGTCGTCTTCCCAGTCAAGGCTAAAAAAAATAAGAGGTGTGTTATACTTCAGCCAATAACTGTAGTTTTTATGTGTCATACACACACACAAACAGTAACTTACGTTGCATTATGGATGCTGTTGAACTCCTCTACATCGAAGACCTCATTCAAATCAACTGAGCACATACTGGAAAAAATAAAGAAAAAAGAGGCTGCATGTGTTATGCATACTACAGAGGAAAAAAAATGAAGACATGTAAATTTGCATTTATGTATTATACTGTGCTTCCATTTTTTTCCTACTTCCTTATTTCCAGTTTTCAATATTTAGTAATTGAAGAACAAAATGTACAACATCTCAAAGGAGTTCAGGCAAAAGCATCTGTCCTAGCCTGGTCAGATGCCAGCATGAACTGATGAAGCCTCTTGGACAATTAGCCTAAACGTATTCACAGACAAATAAACAAGTGCAGTTGCTTCAACAAAATTTACTGCTAGCAACTATCTGTCTAAGCAGCAATCACACATAGTATTCTAAACAACAACTCTGGATGTCTGAGCACTGCCTTCAGACAAGTTATCTTGCAAAATCAACAGGTAACAACAATACACACAGACCTCGCCTCCAATTGACGAATAGCTTCCTCCATGGGGATATCTTCCTCTAGCTGCTGAGCCAAGTCACCGTCATCTTCCCTGGCGAAAACAAAGAAATCAATATGATATTCTGACCGATCTGAAATGACCATAGCAGCCACATACTCACATGAAACTACAGCCTGTTACCTGTCAGGAGAACTAATGGTGACGCTGGACAGCGACGATGGGGGTGGGGGACGCTTTCCGCGGGGCTTGAAAGGCGTCGATGTTGTGTTGTCTTTCTCAAAGCTACATTATGACAGATACGCAATTATCGCTAAAAGAGCATATTTCAACATACTAGTGGCTACTGTACAACGGCTGGGGAGCTAGCTTGATGTAAAAACACGTAATTATGCCACTGAGTAAAATGTTGCTTACCTGTCCAGTAGGAGAAAAGCTAAATCCGCATCATTTTTTACACCCAGGATTGTCCTCAGATTTCTCCATCGATCGAAAGCGTCACCAATATAAATGCGGGTCTTCAGCTTAGTATCCCTTCTTTTCTTTTCTTCTTGTTTATCTGCATCCGTTTTTTTGCGTTTTGCTTTCTTTTTTGTGTATGCCGTCTGTGGCAGCGCTGGAATCGGTAGTTTCCCTTCCTCCGCCATGTTGGTTTTGGTGTATGCGCGTGCACAGGCAGGGAGCACGGCCGTTCTGCCTCCTGATTGGATAACACTTGTATCCCAGAAGAAATTTTTTCTCCTCGGGTTACAGCAGAGCAGAGTGACGGAGAGACTCGTGTTCCGGTCGAAACACTCTATGTAAATGATTGCTGACGGAAAATATGACTAATTAGGACTTATATTAACAAAAACATTTCACTGATATCTCCTTTAAGAGTTTTCTGCAGAGAACAAAAGGTGTTAAAAACCTCAACTTTGATCAACATTTCCCTGACAAGTTTACCTTTTTCCTGACGGCCAAGCACGTCATAAAGCACAGAGCATCATCTGACTTAACTGATCAAGAAATCTTTAGGTTAAGAAAACATATGTTAAAAGTCAGAAAACAACTACATCTTTGAGTATGATGATGCGTTTTGTGTTCCCATTCTTTATTATTTTTTGTATTTTTTATTTTTCCTTTATCTCCATAGACTGTAAAAAGAATGGACGTAGCGTCCGTGACGTCACCCATTGGTTTTGGGGAGTCGTTTTTGTGACTCAAATATGGCGGCCTGAACAGCGCCATGTTGGATTGGCCGGCCGAGAACCCGCCCACTGGCCTCGAAGCAGCTGTCCACGGAGCTGCTCGGACCTGTCACTCAACGTTTCCGCGCCCTGATTGGCCAGAATTTTAACCTAATAATAGTAAAACTATAGAGTTAAAAAAAAATTCACCCCCCTCAGAGTGTGTGCGGGGGTAGAAACTATCGATTGAGACGAAAAAACGTTCTGACACCAGGCTTTTAACATGTTTACTGAGGATGTAAAGTCGGCGATTTTAACATGGGGGTCTATGGGGAATGCTCCCTTCTGACACCAGCCCCCAGAGGAATTCGAGGGGATTGCAGTTTTTTGAACGCGGAAGTGAGCTTCACTTCTCAGACCGACAACTGCCCCCTTGTTTATCTCCCATATGAATGGTTTTAGAGTAGGAACGCTGAATGTGAATGGAGCGAGGGAGGTGAGAAAGAGGGCACTTGTGTTGGACACAGCAAGGAGTAAACGTATTGATGTGTTGTTTTTGCAAGAGGTTCATAGTGACCAGGGTAATGAGGGGGACTGGGAGAAAGAATGGGAGGGGCAGGTGGTGCTAAGCCACCACACCACACTGAGTGCTGGTGTGGGCATCCTCCTCTCTAGGAGGTTCACTCCTTCCTCCTTAGAGGTGGAGGAGGTGGTCAAGGGGAGGTGCCTTCTAGTCAGAGCCAAATTTGATACTTTTACCCTGGTTTTTATAAATATTTATGCGCCAAACAATGGAAATGAGAGAAAGAGCTTTTTTACGACAGTGAATTCCACACTTAACTGCTGCAGCTCGGAGGATTTTTTATTTTTGGGCGGGGATTTTAACTGTACAGAGGCTGATCTTTTAGATCGCAATCATGCAGAGCCGCATCCAGGTTCCCAGCACACCCTGAAGCAGCTGGTCCACTCCCATGGCTTGGTGGATGTGTGGAGGAGGATGCACACAGACTGTCGTCAGTACACCTGGTCCCACCTGAGAGAGGGGGGGGTCTCTCTAGCCAGGCTGGATAGGTTGTATTGTTTTAAGCACCATTTTAATGTGGTTAAAGAATGTAGGATAGTGCCAGTCGGTTTTACGGATCATGCTTTGGTGTTGTGTGATGTGTTTTTTAAGGATGTTGTACCGAAGAGCGCGTACTGGCATTTTAATTCTGCTTTGGTTTTAGATAAAGGGTTTAAAGAGGTGTTAAGGTATTTTTGGTGTGGTTTTAGAGAGAGAAAAAATGAGTTTGATTGTCTTAGGCAGTGGTGGGACCATGG
Source organism: Trachurus japonicus (assembly GCF_045865225.1). NCBI lineage: Eukaryota > Metazoa > Chordata > Actinopteri > Carangiformes > Carangidae > Trachurus > Trachurus japonicus. The sequence goes on from NC_140917.1 coordinate 12,140,649, forward strand.
GAAAGTGCAGATAAAGCTTCTTTGTCAGCAGTACACTCTCAATGTCACACAGCACATGTGTAGATCTGTTAAGGACCTGGAGAGTGAAATAGTGGAATTGGAAGCTTTTAGCTATTCCACAGGAAATCGAGGCCATATTGAGGTCCTCAACACTAAAAAGATGGCATTAGCCAACCTGCTGGACGCTAAGGTACAGGGTGCGCTGGTCCGGTCCCGGGTTCAGAACATCACCGAGATGGATGCTCCCTCTGGCTTCTTTTTTGGTCTGGAGAGGAAGCGAGGACAGAGGAAGATAATCCACGCACTTCATTCTGACACAGGGCAGGAGTTGAGGGAACCAGGCCAGATCAGGAACAGGGCCGTGCAGTTTTTCTCCTCGCTTTACTCGTCAGAGTACGAGGAAAACACAGAGTTGGAAGGAGAGTTTTGTGCGGAGCTGCCACAGGTGTCGGAGGGCACTAATGGTCAGCTGAGCGCAGCGCTCCAACTGGAGGAGCTGGCAGCCGCCCTGCAGGGCATGCAGGGTAGGAAAGCGCCAGGTATTGATGGACTCACTGTAGAGTTCTACAAAGAGTACTGGGACATCCTGGGCTCTGATTTGCTGCACGTGTTGAACGAGAGTCTGGCCTGTGGTTCCCTCCCCCTCTCCTGCCGCAGGACGGTGGTGACCCTTCTCCCCAAGAAGGGAAACCTGCAGGAGATAGAAAATTGGCGCCCTGTGTCGTTGTTGTGCGTGGATTATAAGATTCTGTCCAAAGTCTTGGCCTCCAGACTAAGGGGAGCCATGGAGCAGGTCATCCACCGGGACCAGACCTACTGCGTACCAGGCAGGTCTATGGTAGATAACATCTACCTAATTAGGGACGTTTTGGAGCTCTCCAGCTCATTGGACTGTAATACTGGTCTCATTTCGCTAGACCAGGAGAAGGCTTTTGACCGGGTTGAACACAACTTCCTCTGGAGGGTGATGGAGAGGTTTGGGTTCAGCCCTGGTTTCATTGCCATGATCCGTGTGCTGTATACAGACATTGAGAGTCTACTGAAGTTCAACGGCAGTCTGTGTGCTCCGTTCAGGGTGCATAGAGGTGTCCGGCAGGGCTGTTCCCTGTCCGGGATGCTCTATGCACTCTCCCTTGAACCCCTCCTCTCAAGGATACGCAGCAGTGTTGAAGGACTGTTTTTACCAGGTTTTAGCAGCAACATTGTTTTATCTGCTTACGCAGATGACCTTATCGTGGCAGTTAAAAATCAAGATGATGTCAACAGTTTAATCGAGTTGACGGACAAGTACAGAAGCCTGTCCGCTGCAAGAGTAAATTGGTATAAAAGCGAGGCAGTTGCAGTTGGGAAGTGGCCTAATGGCCTCCCAACACTCCCCCAGAACCTGGTCTGGAAGAGGGAGGGCTTAAAATACCTCGGCGTCTTCCTTGGAGGTAAGGCCATGGAACAAAAAAATTGGGAGGGAGTAGAGGAGAAAATCTGTGACAAGATGAAGAAATGGAAGTGGCTACTGCCACAGATGTCCTACAGAGGAAGAGTCCTGGTTTTAAACAACCTGTGTGCATCTCTACTGTGGCACCGCCTGTCCTGCCTGGACCCGCCCAGTGGGCTCTTAACAAAGATCCAGGAGAAAATTGTAAACTTTTTTTGGGACGGCTTACATTGGGTACCACAGGGGGTGTTGTTTTTACCGAGAGAGGAGGGGGGGCAGGGCCTCATCCACCTGGCCAGCAGGACGGCAGCGTTTAGGCTGCTGTTCCTTCAGAGGTACATAGCTGGTCCAGCAGACTTGGTGTGGAGGGGTGTGGCCAGCGGCATCTTCAGAGGGGTGAGTAATCTGGGACTGGATGCTGCTCTGTTTTTTACTGATTTTAAATTTCTAAATTTTAACGGGGTTCCTCCTTTTTATCAGAGTATTTTTAAGGTGTGGGCTTTCTTTAAGAGCAGCAGGGAAAAAGAAAGCTCCAGCTCTCTGTTTTGGCTACTGAAAGAGCCGCTGATTCATGGAGCCAGGCTGGACATCTCCAGTGCAGCTACGCCTGGGCTGACGGCGGCGCTGCGCCGGGCCAGGACGGTGGACCTGCAGAGCTTGGTCCACGCCGCAGGGCCCGCCCTGATGGACTCGGAGAGCGTGGGGCGTGTGCTGGGCCTCCAGTCCCGCAGGATGGTCCAGAGGTTGTTGCAGCTCTGGAGGGAAAAACTGACACTGACAGAGAAACAGCTCCTTAGGGAATTTGGCAGAGGGGAGGAGCCGGACCCTACAGACCCCCCCCCTGGGATCCAGCTCAGCCCACAGACTGATCAGGAGGGTCCTCTGGTGAGAGGGGCCGCCTTCAGCCTGCACACAGTCCATAGAAAGACTCTTTACAGAGCTTGTGTGCAAGCTCTAAATAAGAAAACTTTGGGGGGCAGAGCACCATGTGCATGGGCTGACAGGTTTGGAGGGGCGTCTCCGCAGTGGAGAGTCCTGTACAAGCCCCCCCTGAAAAAGAGGACTGGAGACCTACAGTGGAGGGTTCTCCATGGGGCTATTGCGTCCAATTCTTTTACATCTGTTCTTAACGCTAATGTGTCCAACCAGTGCCCTTTTTGTGGAGTGAGGGAGACGACGTTCCACATTGTTAGCGAGTGTGGCCGGCTCTCTGCGTTTTTTACTCTATTGACAAGTGTTTTTAGCCTTTTTAATCAGACTTTTACAACTGCAGTGTTTATTTATGGGGCGGGATATAGAAAAGAAAATAGGGCAATGTGGCAGCTGTTGAATTTTATCGTGGGGGAGGCGAAAATGGCAATCTACATCTCCAGGAGAAATAAAATGGAAGACCAGGCAGGTGTAGAGGCGTCCACAGTGTGGCGCTCTAACGTCCGCTGTAGGATCAGACTGGAGTTCGCATTTTATAGATTGATGGGAGACCTGGGAAGCTTCTCTGATATTTGGTGTCACAACAATGTCCTGTGTGCTGTGTCAAACAATGAACTTGCTTTTACCAGTGTGCTGAAAACCTGACAGAGTATCTATTTAGTTATTTATTTATTTATGGGTTGATTGATTGATTGATTTGGGGTTGTTTGTGTTTATGTATGTATGTGTGTATGTATGTGTGTTTATTGGTGTGGGTTGTAAATAAATAGATGAGTCTGTAGTTGGGTAGAAGGAACAGCTGATAATGTCCTGTGATTGGTAAATAAAGTGTGGTTGTAAAAATCAAAAAAAAATCTTCTTCTTCTTCTTCTTCTTCTTCTTCTTCTTCTTCTTCTTCTTCTTCTTCTTCTTCTTCTTCTTCTTCTTTCTTTCTTTCTTCTTCTTCCAAGGAAGTCATACTTCCCATGGGCGAAAACTCACCAAACTTCACAGAAACATCCAAACCCATGCCAGATTCACTCAACTCCAAGGACATGTGCCCCCCCCTCCTAGGGGGGGCACAATAAGCGTTTAAATTTAAAAACTTTAAAAATTCCTACCAAACCAACGGTAGATGCTACAGTGTTGAAACTTCACCACAATGTCGCCTCAATACTGCTGAAACTTTTGTCCACTTAAACTTATTACAAATTATGAAGTCCATCACTCTGTTTTTTTCAATAACTGTAAAACTTTTAAAATGTATCTCCTCCCACAATGTTTGCTCAATTGTCACCAAACTTGCTACAGAGCATCTCCAGACTGTCCTCCACAAAACTTGTTTCTCGGATTTTTGATTAAGCAAAAATTGAGCCTACAGTGCATGAAAACGTTTGACTGTAAACAGTACTGTAAACATATACCATCAAATTCTTGATAAATACATTTTCAATCTCCCTGAAAAAAAATGACAATATTCTGGAGTCATGGTTGATGAAGTTTAGCAAATATCAGAATTTTAATTCAAAAACTGAATTTTCTAGAACATTTTGAATTCTGCTCTCATGGGAACAACTGCAGTCAATGTGAGAGTGGAATTTATAAACATCATATTTTCTCTTATGAAGCAAAACACTTATCATTAAAAACAAATCACCAACATTTCCATGCTGTCAAGATGCAATTTATGTATTATCAGATTTTTGTTTAGATGACTGAATTATTGACATTTTGACCATTTCATCACAACAGCTGCCCGGGCACTGGCTCACCTGAGTGGATAAATGAAGCTACACAGCAGGTCTCACTACCAGCTAATTAGCTCAGCGAGTTAAGAGCTGGTTCTTGGTGTCAGAGGCTGTGGGTTCGAGACCCAGCAAGGGTGATGATGATGATGACAGATCAAAATGTCAGATGTCCTAAAGCTATTTTGCTGTCTAAATGCATTTTATGTATTAACAGATTTTTGTTTAGATAACAGAAATCTGCGTTCACAACAGCTGCCCGGGCACTGACTCACCTGAGTGGATAAATGAAGCTACACACCATGTCTCACTTCCAGATAATTAGCTCACTGAGTTAAGCGCTGGTTCTTGGTGTCAGAGGTTGTGAGTTCGAGACCCAGCCAGGATGATGATGATGATGACAGATCGATATGTCAAAGGTCCTCAACACGAAACACAAGACAATTGTCCTAATGGTGGCATCACAGCAAGCGTCTAAATTTAAAAATTCAAAAAGCTTGGACTGGACCATGTGCGAAGGCTCCTAACATCTTAGACTCATAGTAGATGTTTGACAAATACATATCATTATTTTACCTCAAAAACTGATTTTTCTTTTTCTGCCTACACAACAGTGAATGGCTTACTCAATTTGTGAAGCCAGTGTTGATCTGCCACTTGTCAATTAGCTCAGTGTGATAGACAATGGTCTTTGGTTCCCGAGGTTGTGGGTTCAATCCTCAACTGATGAAAATTGGACATTATAAGGTCAACTGTCTTGTCTTCCTATTCTCCTGTTTGTTGCTCAGAATTGCCTAAATTTGCCCAAAAGTAGCCCGGACCCGACCCATCGCTGCGCAGCAGCTATAATTTTTATTGTTTTGTTGGATCTAAGGATTAATCTGTATCACTCATACTTTACTTCAAAACTGCCTGGTAGACATTTCTTTATTTTATGTAGGCCTATCTTTCCCAGTTTGTTCAAAGTTTTTAGATGTAATTCATTTACCTTTGTGTATTTTGTTTATTGTTTTATACACATAAAAAAAAATAATTGTGAGTGGCAGAAGTAACATTGTATGTTCCTTGAAAGTAACTACTGTATTGTAATGCTCTCACAAAATAAAAATAAGAAATGTCAAAAGAAAAGAAATGCAGGCGCCATCTTTAGCTTTTTATATATATATTTTTATGCACCACCTTTCTCTACTGTCAAAGATACTCTACTATGACAAGATATCTACAAGCTGCACCAGTGACATAAAATGGGTTGGTAACAAGACGGCAGAGGCACAACAAAGCCAGTTTTGCTAACGTAAACAAACCGGTGTATACATGAGGGATAATCAACGAGTATTGTATATAAAAGAGTTCACCAACATAAAACTTATGAAATAGACATTAACTTGTAATACAATAAAAGCAAAAGGTTAACCTAATGGGTCGGAGACTTTCTTGTGAATTACATTTACTTAAAGCAGAAGTAAGTGGTCTGGTCGTTTTCGCTAATGCTGCGTTCCAGGCAGGCTTTTGAAATCGTAAATTACAGCTTCAAGTCACAACTTACGACTTTGTAGCGTTTCAGGCAACCCACTCGTGTTTTTCCGACCAGTTTTACCGGTGAAAGTCACTATAACGGCCACTCGTAACTTCTGACCCGTGAACTCGTATTAGATCGAACTGGTACCACTTCACGGTCGGAAAAATACGAGTTTCCTTGAACGCACCATAACAGTCCTCGTCCCTACGTCGCCACATTCACGGCGTTCCTTGGCTGCACACACAGCCCTGCATGCCGTTCTCTCTCCTCATTGGATAAAAACTGAAGGATACGATAAATGTTTTCTCTTCGGCTCAGAGTAGAGCAGAGTGACTGACAGACCCGTGTTTCAGACCAAACACTCTATGTAAGTGATTGCTGTCGGAAGATATAACTATTTAAGACTTAGGCTACATTAACACAAAAATATCGCTTTCTTCTGCTTTAAATTAAAGAGTTTCACCGCATTTTATTAGCTTGGTGCTTTTATTTTGACGGGAAGGCCTGTCTCTCTCGCGCTGCATCCGGTTGCTGACCAGAACAGCGAGTCAACCAGTGTTGCCAGGTGTACGATAATTATCGTATTTGTACGATAATTTGGCCCTCTGTACGATGTACGATCAATAATCCCCAAAAGGGCCAAATGTATGATAATTTGACCATTTCGTGAATGTTTGGTTGTAATCAGCCTGCCGCAACTATCTGCCGGATTTTTTTGTGAACCCTGAAGGCATCTGTTCCCATGTGACAAGTTTCCAGCCAATCACGAGTGACGTTCATGCGTTTGTCTCGACGAAAACGAGCATGATTGGCTGAATGGTCAGCTGCGCCCGCCCCATGAGACGTTCAGGTCGGGTCCAGAAGTCAAGCGAGCGAAATTCAAAACAGAAGAATGCAGGGAAAATGAAATGAGAGTCCCTGAAGGAGACAGTAAGGCCCTTGCACACTGAGTTGTTGTTGTTTTTTTGTCTGAAACCGCCGCACGTTTATTCGACATCATGTCATGTTGATCATGACTCTGAAATTTCGTTCGTCCATCCGTCCGTGTGTGTGTGTGTGTGTGTGTGTGTGTGTGTGCGCGCGCGCCGTTAGGATCAAATTGGTTGTCGTCTTTTTAATGTGTGGCTTCAGGAGAGCTAAAAATCTACCACCACTTAAATAAACTGTGATTAGGCTATATAAGGTCTATTTACTCTTGAGGATTGGATGACCAAACATTTTATTTTTCTCATTTTAATTCCCCGACAAGTTACAGGACCACAAAATCATCTTCACTGCGTGACGACTGTAAAAAAAAAAAAAAAAAAAGGACAACCCCACTTGGGGGTGGGGGGTACTGGGGGTAGTGCATCAGCATATTTGACTATAGTGCATCAATAGGCTTGTTATTTTGGTTATAAAAGGTGTACGATAATTTCCCTCAAAATACGATAATTTTATGCCTCTGGTACGATAATCCTACATTTCCCACCTGGCAACGCTGGAGTCAACAGCCCCAGACTAAACGGTTTGTGGATCCCGACAAGAACGTCTCAGAAATACGTCATCGAGGAAAGTGATGCTGTTGATGATCCACAAATGCTTTTAAAAAAAAAAAAAAAAAAAAAAGATCCACAAATGCTGAATCACACCTCACAGACAGAATTTTCAGTTTTACAAATGGCTATTTTGTATCTACAAATGGAAATATATATATTTATACATGTAGGCCTATTTCTAAAAACCAAAATCCAAGTTACAAATTAGAAATTTGTATTTGTGGATAACAAAACACGTGTGCAAACCAAGGAATATTTCCAACCCTCTGTGCCAGGGGTGTAGATCCGATGCCAGGATTGGGGGGGACACAAAGGTGATTTTTTTTTTTTTTACCCATATAGAACTCATACCATGCCGCCATAAATCACAACTCTGCAAAGTCTCGGCATATCATTCAAAAAGTACTGCACAGGGAATCATTTATTGTGCTTCTTGTTTATTTGTCCTAAACAGCCAACAGCGAGTATCACTGCTGTTATATTAGTAAATTATAATTTAAAGGGTCTCGGACATGTAATGTCTACTCGCGTTCTTATCTTTCGCCTCCCACCGACCCTCCCAGATCCCCAGTTCTTCTCACCATCTTCCTTTTCCCCCAGTGTATGGAACTTTATGCACGATTAATTGATATGGATGAATATCAAAATATGAAGCCATAAGATTGAAGGGGTTGTTTTTTTAAAGCCTGCTGATGTCATCAGCGTCTGTGTAAGAAACTACCCGTTCATCTGCATCGTAGTGGAGGAGACCAGAGGTGGGATGTGGAGTCAGAAATATTTTTGTCAAACATTATTTGTTCCACCATTTCAATCATTTCTTTTTAGATGTGAAGAATGTGAAGTCTGAAAATACATTTGTTAAATTTTGAATAGTTTGGGGTATTTTTATTGGGGGGGACAATTCATGTTTTTCAGAAATTGGGGGGGACATGTCCCCCCCGTCCCCCCCGGGATCTGCACCCATGCTCTGTGCGTATGATACAACTTGCTGCTGCTGGTCCCTGAAGGGGCGGAGTGGTGGCTGTTATGATTAGATGTTATTACATGTTTGACCGCTAGGCGGCAGTACTGGTTAGTAGTCAGCTTACCGTACCATATAAGGGAGTAGAGCAAGACTGCATGGAGCCACATGTATGTTGTTGAGAACGTGAGACATTAAACTAAGTTACTTGCTATCAACACGGCCTCATCCTTGGAACACGAACATGACATGGTACCAGGAGTAAACTCGAATGGGCGACATGGATTTAAAACCACCGGAAAGTTTGAAACTGACGGGGAATGTCGACGAGAACTGGCGCACCTTCAAACAGTGGTTTCACCTTTATGTTGCTGCTATGGGACTCGAGGCAAAGCCGGAGGCAAGAAAGGTAGCGCTGCTGCTAACAATAGCAGGGCCACAGGCCATAGAAGTATTTAACACGTTCGTGTTTGACAGTCCTGAAGATAATGAAAAGTTGGATGTAGTGCTTAGCAAGTTTGATACTCACTGTTCTCCGAAGAAGAACGAGACGTACGAGAGGTACGTGTTTCGGTCTCGTACACAGCGGCAGCATGAGCCCTTCGATAGCTTCCTGACGGACTTGCGGCTAAAGGCGCAGTCCTGCAACTTCGGAACGCTGAGTGACTCCATGGTCCGGGACCAGATCGTCTACGGCGTGGAGGATAAAAAGGTCAGAGAGAGGCTACTACGGGAGATGGAGCTGACGCTGCCAGGAGCCATTAAGATCTGCCAGGCCAGTGAGCTGTCCCAAAGGCACGTGAGGACGTTCAGCGAGATGTCTGCAGTCGCCTCGGCACAGAGCGACAGCGCGGCAGCGGTTGGAGCAGTGTCGTATCAGCGGAGACGGCGCACACAGACCCGGCCTGCACAGCAGGAGGACGTGATGATAAACTGCAAGCGCTGCGGCTCACAGCACAAGCCTAGACAGTGTCCAGCGTTTGGTAAGCAATGCTCCAGTTGCCAAGGCAAGAATCATTTTGCTAAACAATGCTTCTCCAAACGGAAAGAGGGGAAAAAAGAAAAAACTGTAAACTTAATAGACGAGCCTGATCTAAGTGACACTTTCTTTGTTGGAATGGTGAATTGTGAAAGTGAACAAATAAATAAGCCAGACAATGTAAATGATGTCACTACAGAAGATAAGTGGATAGCTCCTCTAATGATAAATGGGACTGTAGTCACCATGAGATTGGACACTGGTGCAAAAGCAAATCTCATAAGCATGTGTGATGTGAAGGCAATGAAAAATAAGCCACAAATAAAAAGAAAAGAATCTGGACTGAAAGACTACAATGGGCGGCCAATCAAATGTTTGGGCACATGCAGGTTGAATGTCACAGTTAAAGGAAAAGTGCACCACCTATCCTTCTTTGTTGTGAATGAGGGACGTGAATCACTTCTTGGTGACAGAGCCTGTGAAGAACTGGGGCTTGTGGAAAGAGTGTATCAACTGATATATACTCCAGGTAAACCTAGTCCTTGCTGATGCCCTATCCAGAGCAACTACAGGCGACAGTGTGAGTGCAACAGACGAGGACATACAGTGTCACGTGAACATGGTGTCGGCTACACTGCCTGTGTCGGACACAAAGTCAAGACAAATAGCGGAGGCTACAGCAACGGATGCTGAGCTACAGCATGTCATGAAGAACATGGATGAGGGATGGCCAGCTGGTTCGTGTCCACAATTTTACCATGTCAGAGGTGAGCTTAGTACTGTGGATGGTCTGCTGTTGAAAAAGGGCAGGATTGTTATTCTATTAGTTTAGTAGTTTTTTTAGTTTAGTATGTTTATTTCGGTCTCATAAAAACAAATACAGTAGACAAATATAAAGGTATAAATACAAAACAAAATAAATCAGAACAAAAAACACAACAAGCAAATCAATTTACTGTGACCGAAAAGGTGTAGGCTGAAGCATCAGCTTATTTTGCCTACCCTTCTTAAATTAACATTTTTCGTTCACTCAATTTAAAACATTTTTTTTTTTTTTTTTTTTTACAGAGCAACAACAACAAACAAAAAACAAACAAAAAAACGCATATTCTACATACAGCAGTTTATAAGCACACTGGTATTTATAAATCAGTTTTATATTTATTAATAATATTATTTTTAAATAACTTTTTGAATCTATTAAGTGTGTTGCACAGTTTGATTTCTAATTCTAGATTATTCCATTGATTGACTCCTGTAATTGATATACATCTCTGTTTCACATTTGTTCGTACTTTTGCTTTTGTATACACATGAGTCCCTCTTAGTTCATATCTACTGGTTCGGGTCTGAAACATCCTCTGGACACCATCTGGAAGCAGATTATTATTTACTTTATACATAATTTGAGCAGTTTTATAGTCCACAAGATCATTAAATTTCAAGATCTGTAGGTTTATGAAAAATGTGTTTGTTGAGTCTCGATAATCGGCCCTGTTGATTATCCTTATTGCTCTCTTTTGTAATATGAAAATTGGTTTTGTAATTGTTTTATACGCATGCCCCCAGACCTCTATGCAATAAGTAATGTATGGCTCAACAAATGTTCGATACAATAAATGTAATGAGCATTTGTTGAGGATGTATTTTGTTTTATTTAATATTGCAATAGATTTTGATATTTTGTTCTTTATATGATTTATATGTGGTTTCCAACTTAGTTTGTCATCCAAAATAACTCCTAAAAATGTATTTATATTAACTCTTTCTATTTCAATATTATTTATCATAATTTGTATTTGATCTAAATTTTTTCGGTATCCAAATACTATATATTTAGTTTTATTTAGGTTTAGTGAGAGCTTATTAATGTCAAACCATCTTTTTATCGTTCCTAGTTCTCTCTCCACTGTGTCCAGAAGGTGCCTCAGATCTTTACCAGAGCAAAGTAAATTGGTGTCATCAGCGAACAAAACAAAATGTAATAACTTGGACACATTACAAATATCATTAATGTACATAATAAATAATTTTGGACCCAGCACAGAACCTTGTGGGACTCCACATGTGATCCTCAACAAGTCAGATTTTTCATTATTTAATTGCACATATTGTTTTCTATTGTCTAAATAATTTTTTAGCCATGTATATGCTATGCCCCTGATCCCATATCTTTCCAGCTTCCTCATTAACAAATTATGATCGATGGTGTCAAATGCTTTTCGTAAGTCCATGAACACACCTACTGTGTATTCCTTTTTATCTATTGCTGATGATATTTTTTCTGTAAGTTCCATTACAGCCATTGAGGTGGATCGATTGGATCTGAACCCATATTGATGTTCACTTAGTAAGTTTTGTGCTTCTATGAAATGATCGAGTCTATGGGTGAATAATTTTTCTAAGATTTTTGAGAACTGTGGAAGTAGAGAAATTGGTCTGTAATTTTCAAATTGATGTTTATTTCCATTTTTGTATATTGGAATGACTTTTGCTATTTTCATTTGGTTGGGAAATATACCGGTTTGGAATGACTGGTTGCAGATATGGGTCAGAGGTCTAGCTATACTATCTATAATATCTTTTACTAATGCCATATCAACATCAATACAGTCAGTAGATTTTTTATTCTTAAATGTTTTTACCACATCAATTAGTTCCCTCTCAGTTATCTTTTTAAGAAAGATGGTATTTGGGTTTATGTTAATAGTGCTTTCGTCTACATCATTTTTTACTACTGGGTTCACAATTTCCTTGGCTAAATTATAACCAACATTCACAAAGTACTTGTTGAAATCATTTACAATCTCCCTTGTTTTGGTTGTAATTGATTGATTTTTTTTAATAAAATAATTTGGGTAATTTGATTTTCCTGTACTTTTATTAACTATACTGTTAAGCACTTTCCATATACCCTGTGTATTATTTTTATGCTCTTCTAGTTGTTTGTGGTAGTAGTCCTTTTTATTAAATCTCATTATGCTTATTAATTTATTTTTATATTTTTTATATTTATTTTCAGCTTCCTTCGTTCTCAATTTTAGAAACTGTTTATAAAGTACATTTTTCTTTTTACAAGCATTTTCTAATCCCCTCGTAATCCAGGGTTTGTCATCATATTTCTTCTTCTTTTTTGTTCTTATGGGACAGTGTTTATCATATAAGGTGGTAAAAACAGACAGAAATTCTTCATATGCTTTGTTTGGATCTTTATTTAAATAAATGTCTGTCCATCTCTGCTCCCCTAAGTCCCGTTTAAGAGCTTCAATGGCTTTGGGTGTTCTATACCGAATCTTCTTGTGAGAATCAGGATTTGTCTGGGTTTGAGTCTCATATGAATACTGCACCGTTGTAAAAACAGGAAGATGGTCACTTATATCATTAAGAAGCAGTCCACTTACTATTCTTTGCTCAATTGTATTGGTAAAGATGTTATCTATTAACGTTGCACTGTCAGTTGTTATTCTAGTTGGTTTTAAAATGGTAGGGAATAAGTTTACACAGTACAATGTGTCAATAAAATCCTTTGTCTTGCTGTGGTCATGTGAGTTTAACAGGTCTATGTTAAAGTCCCCACAAACAAAAATCGTTTTCTTATCATTCATCTTATCATACATATCAATAATTTTTTCTTTAAATAACTCAATACAGGATCCAGGTGTTCTATAGATGCAACTTATTATTATATTCTTGGTTTTATCCATGTCTACTTCTACTGTGACACACTCCATAATATTTTCAATTTGTACTGACATACTCTCTATTTTTTTACATTTTAAATCACAATTTACAAATAGTGCCACTCCTCCTCCTTTCTTATTGACTCTGTTGGTGGTGAATAGCTCATAGCCCTCCAGGTTAACATCAACTTCCTTCTCATTGTCCAGCCAAGTTTCTGAAATTGCAATCACATTAAAGGTGGGGAATTTTTTTACATAGTCCTTGATTTTAGAAAAATTTCTATTCAAACTTCTGCTGTTGAAGTGTATTACTGAAAATTTATTGTCCATTATTTTCTTTCTTATAAATTGTTCATCTGTATAGTACTCACAGTTGCAGTTGATGTTGTTGTAGTGGTGATTTTCTGGGTCAATGCCATTCTCCATTTCATACATTTTATGTTCCGTGTATTCAAAGGTTTGTAAGTTCAATTGTTCAAAGTTCTGATGATCACTACTCACACAGTCTATTGGTGGTACTTCAACTGATTCATCATCACTTGTGTCGCTAAATGGAAAGGTATCGTCACTGTCAAGCCCTGTTGTTGTGGTTATATTGTGTGTCATTGAGATATAGACATCCCTCACTCACTTGAGTAGTACTGAGATGTGAACATCCCTCACTCACTCAAACCTGTCCAGCTCTGCGAGCTCTCTTACTATGCTGACTTTTGCTTCCTCTGGTGTTCCATTTGTTTTAATCCACACTTTGCAATTCCTCGTCCAGGTTGCTTGAATTTTCATTCGTTTCTTGAGAACCCTGGCTTGCCTAGCAATGTCAGAATTTTTCTTAGTTAGATGTTCGTTAAGATATACATCGGTTCCTCTCAGTTTTTTGGCCTGTTGCAACAAGTTGATCTTAACTTTCCTATTCACGAACCGGATAACAATAGCTGGTTTGGCCTTGTCTTTTCTTGGAAGTGCATGGCAGGCTGAAATTGTATTGCTATCAATATCAATGTCTTTGGATGCAAAGAACTTAAGTACCTGTTGCTCCAAGGAGTGTATTTCCCCCTGCGTGTCATCCTCGCCGCTGTGGCCACTGGCTCCAGCTGTAACTCTGGCAAATGAGCGGTGTCTGGTGTTGAGCCCGCTCACAATCACATCATCCATCCTCGAATATTGTTCCAGATCATCAACTCGTCTTTCTAAGTAGCTTATTTTCTCTTCTTTTTCCCTGATCATTTTCTTTAATCCACGCACTTCCTTCATTAATCCAAGCAGTTGTGTTTGCTGTTTTGCCACTTTAGAAATTTCATCTGACATGAAATTTAGAGATTGCTTGATCTCTTCCATTTCCTCACTAGACCCTGGTAGCTTTTTTGGAGGCATTCTGGGCCAGGTGGTGGTGGCTGCTGCCTGGGCCTGGTGGTGGTGGCTGCTCCTTTAACCAGGTGGTAGCTGCTCCTGGCCTGGTGGTGGTAGCTGCTGCCGGGGCCTGGTGGTGGTGGCTGCTCCTTGCCTGGTGGTGGTGGCTGCTGCCGGGGCCTGGTGGTGGTGGCTGCTCCTTGCCTGGTGGTGGTGGCTGCTGCCGGGGCCTGGTGGTGGTGGCTGCTCCTTGCCTGGTGGTGGTGGCTGCTGCCGGGGCCTGGTGGTGGTGGCTGCTCCTTGCCTGGTGGTGGTGGCTGCTGCCGGGGCCTGGTGGTGGTGGCTGCTCCTTGCCTGGTGGTGGTGGCTGCTGCCGGGGCCTGGTGGTGGTGGCTGCTCCTTGCCTGGTGGTGGTGGCTGCTGCCGGGGCCTGGTGGTGGTGGCTGCTCCTTGCCTGGTGGTGGTGGCTGCTGCCGGGGCCTGGTGGTGGTGGCTGCTCCTTGCCTGGTGGTGGTGGCTGCTCCTTGCCTGGTGGTGGTGGCTGCTGCCGGGGCCTGGTGGTGGTGGCTGCTCCTTGCCTGGTGGTGGTGGCTGCTGCCGGGGCCTGGTGGTGGTGGCTGCTCCTTGCCTGGTGGTGGTGGCTGCTGCCGGGGCCTGGTGGTGGTGGCTGCTGTCGGGGCCTGGTGGTGGTGGCTGCTCCTTGCCTGGTGGTGGTGGCTGCTGTCGGGGCCTGGTGGTGGTGGCTGCTGCTGCTGCTGCTGCTGCTGGTGGTGGTTGAGCCTGGGCCTGGGCCTGGGCCTGGCTGCTGCTGCTGCTGCTGCTGCCGCTGCTGCCGCCGCTGGTGATGGTGGTTTTGCCTGGGCCTGGGCCTGGCTGCTGCTGCTGGTGGTGGTGGTGGTTGAGCCTGGGCCTGAGCCTGGCTAATGCAGCTGCTGCTGCTGCTGGTGGTTGGGCCTGAGCCTGGCTGATGCAGCTGCTGCTGCTGTTGGTTGAGCCTGGGCCTGAGCCTGGCTGCTGCTGCTGCTGCAGGCGCACGGATTATACGTCAGCCTGTACACGATTCATCAGCCACTGATATTGGATCCGTAATCCGTCACGGGCTTTGAGAATGGACATGTTGCACAGGATACATGAAGGTCATCTCGGCATCGAAAAGTGCAAAAGGAGGGCGAGAGACACGGTTTTCTGGCCCGGACTGAACAAAGACATTGAAACACTTATAAGTAAATGTGAAACATGCCAGAAACACAGGAACAAGCAGAGCAAAGAGCCTATGGTGGTAGCTGAGGTGCTAACAGCACCATGGCACAAAGTAGGAATGGACTTGTTTCATCTCAGAGGTAAAGACTATTTAGTGGTAATGGATTACTACTCAAACTTCCCTGAGATGGCGCTACTAACAAGCTCAACGTCAACTTGTGTCATAACACATGCTAAATCTATCTTCGCCAGGCATGGCATCCCACACATCGTGGTGAGCGACAATGGCCCCTGCTTCAGCAGCAAAGAATGGCAGAAGTTTGCAGTGCAATATGATTTCAAGCATGTGACGTCAAGCCCACACTATGCACAATCAAACGGGCAAGCTGAAAAAGGAGTTCACATTCTCAAGCAACTCCTAAAGAAAGCAGCTGACAGTGACTCGGATCCCTATCTGGCTTTATTGAGCTACAGAGCATCACCTCTTCAGTGCGGCCTGTCACCAGCTGAACTGCTGATGAAGAGGAAGCTACGAACAACTTTGCCGAGTCATCAAAACGACAAATTAAAGCAAAAGAATCACTCAAAGATTGAACATAAGCTACGACAACAGAAAATGATGCAAAAGTCATTCTATGACAGAACAACCAAGCATCTCCCTCCACTGACTACCAACGACACAGTCAGGATTGAGGATGCTGATGGATGGAGTACAAAAGCAACTGTCCTGCAAGAAGTTGCTCCACGATCGTACACAGTGAAAACTGATGATGGACAAATCCTCAGACGCAATCGTCGCAGTCTGTTAAAGGTGTACAGAAATGGCCGTTTGTCCCGTTTGTCGCGCCGAGTTGTCACGAGCTGCAACACGAGTTTACCCGAGTAAGGAAAATGAATTTGATTGGTCGTTATCGAGCGGGCGGGATATTCAAAGTTTGGGGCGAGCCCGAGCTCCGTGTGTGTGTGCGTGTCTCAGACGTTTGAATGACGGATTACGGATCCAATATCAGTGGCTGATGAATCGTGTACAGGCTGACGTATAATCCGTGCGCCTGCATTATCCAATACAAAAAAAAAAAACTACACTAAAATACACACTTTCATCACGGATTTACTCAAAAATAGAATTTTGCACAAAGTTTGGCCTACATCGTCTGATAGATGAGTTATTACACTAATTTTATGACCCAGAGTGGGCTCAAATTCAATTTTCTTTTCTGTACACCTTTAAAGACTCCTCAAGGGACTGTTGGTGAGCTCAGTGTAACCTGTGGTGAATCTCAGGTAACTCCCACACCTGTTATGGACTGTAACACTGACTCTCACACACCTACTCCAAGCAAACCTGAGTTAAGAAGGTCCACAAGAGAAATCAGAAAGCCTGATAGACTGAACTTATAAACAAAGAAAATTCAATATGCATGTTAAAGATGTTGAACAAAATGTATATTGATTGATGTTGTGAATGTGTTCTAAATGGTCTAGTGTTGGCTTAGATATGAGTTATGCAATCTGATATAAACTGTTTATACTGCTTATGTGTTGCAGAGTTATACTGAATGTGAAATGGTTGAAATAACTGACACAGCTAATGTGATGATTCATGTTAATGCATTTTACCTTAGAAAAGGGGGGATGTTATGATTAGATGTTATTACATGTTTGACCGCTAGGCGGCAGTACTGGTTAGTAG
This sequence comes from Trachurus japonicus, assembly GCF_045865225.1. Taxonomy (NCBI): domain Eukaryota; kingdom Metazoa; phylum Chordata; class Actinopteri; order Carangiformes; family Carangidae; genus Trachurus; species Trachurus japonicus. The sequence continues at coordinate 12,157,652 of NC_140917.1, forward strand.
TCAGCTTACCGTACCATATAAGGGAGTAGAGCAAGACTGCATGGAGCCACATGTATGTTGTTGAGAACGTGAGACATTAAACTAAGTTACTTGCTATCAACACGGCCTCATCCTTGGAACACGAACATGACAGTGGCGACACCCACGTGACACGGATACAGGAAACGGACTCCTCGTGGAGCTTCTTGCTTCTCGCTGCTGTCTCACGGGGAGTGAGTGTGTGTCTGTGTGTGTCTGAGTGAACATGGCTAAAGTCCAGGTGCTGAGAGCGCTGGTGGAGCAGCGACTGAGTTCGGCCGTCGAAGAGATCTTTGTCCTGATTGAAAGAACCGTGGAGGAGTACGAGGAGGAGCTATGTCGGTCAGAGCAGGAGAAGCAGCGACAAAGAGGAAACAACTGGACGCTTTGTTAAACCCTCGGGTTTTGTTACAGAGAGCAGGTCAGTTATTAACGGAGAATCAGTTTGTCTCGGTTTGATGTAACGGGGAAATGTTGGCGGCGTTGAGGACGGACCAACTGACCGTTATAAACATGAAGAGTAGACGCCGCATCGGCTGCTGGGGAGCAAGAAATGCGGCCGCCATCTTGAACAGTTGAGCAGCAGAAGTAACAGGACGCCAGAGCACTGTTCGTCCAGGCAAAATAGCGTTTTCCGACAGACTAATTGTAACAGAATGTTTTTCACCAGACACCATTACTATGAGGTGTCCAGAACAACATACTAAAAGTCCTAAGAAATCCTAGTTGGGGAAATATGTTTAATTCTCATCAATCTAAGATTGATTTACAGTATAATGTCTATGATGCCAATGAAGCCAGACAACAATACAATACCAATGGGGCTATTTTTTTTCCTTTACTGCTATCACAATGAAACTTTACACAATGAAAGTATACATGAAAAGTAAATGTTTTTGTATTACAATTTTCTTTGAAAATTGATAAATATGCAAATGAGCAACACACTAATGGAATATGCCCAAAATACACCCAAAGAGGCTTATTTTTTTCCTTTACTCCTACCACAATGAAACTTTACAAAATGAAAGTATAAAAAGTAACATTTCTGTATTTCAAGTTTCTTGGAAATTTTATTTTAAATATGCAAATGAGCTCAACACTAATTGACTTATGGTCAAGAAGCCATAAAGCCGCAAACGGCAAAAACAGGGGCGCTGTTTTCCTCCATGTTTTTTCTCCTCATGTCCTACACTAGAGAACTTGTTCTTCTTGTCACCAAACGAGGCTGCGCTCTCTCTGACAGCCATAAAATACCATAAAGCATAACACGTATAGAGAGCCTAAGCGGAAGCAGGAAGTAACGGTCGCCATGGGACCTCAACTCTGAAAAACTATCCATGCAAGTGAACGGGACTGCAAGTTTTATTTCGTGATCCGATTGAATTGTGCCATGAGAAAAAAATATGACCTCTACCTGTTTAAAACATCACGTTTCATCCGGGAAAAAATGCAGTTTATCGTAAAACGGCAACGGAAGAATGTATTTTGTGTGTCGACCGCTCTGTGGACTACAGATCTGGTGTCCCACAAAAAATACGTCACCAACTGACACGGGAAAGGGCGGCATTTGGTGTGTGACGTCACCTACGCGACTTGTAGGTTACAGATTCTTCTGAATTGTATTCTACAATAGTTTTACGATAAACTGCTGATTTCTCTTCATGAAATGTGATGATTTAAACAGGTAGAGGTCATATTTTTTTCTCATGGCGCAATTCAATCGGATCACGAAATAAAACTTTGACTCCCGTTCACTTGCATGGATAGTTTTTCAGAGTTGAGGTCCCATGGCGACCGTTACTTCCTCTATCTCTATTGTGGAGAGACGCCCCCTTGTTTATATCTGATATGCTTCGCCACTGGCTCCATCTAGTGGCCGAATTAAGAATTTGGATTTGCGTTAATGCTCCTTTAAACACTCGGGTTTTGTTACAGAGAGCAGGTCAGTTATTAACGAAGAATCTGTTCGTTTCTGTAACGGAAAAATGTTGGTGGCGTTGAAGACTAACCGTTATTGACCCTATGCACGTGATGAACGTTCCACTTGCACGAGATACGGACGCCATGATGGATGATAAAAAGAGGAGGGCAAAAGAACAGTGGAGTCAATTTAATTCAATGGGGCGTGTAGCAACCAAAAACGTAATAACAGCCAATAACGTAATAATGTGCCAATAATATAATAAAACTTTTGAGCCAATAACGTAATAACTTTTTTGCCAATAATGTAACAAGTTATTACATTATTGGCTGGTAATAACTGGTGCCGATAATGTAATAATACATAAATATGACTGCAGTTCTTGGAAATAAAAGGCTTTTTTACAGTTTTTGTGCAGTTTGCTAATTAAAAATAGGTATAGTGGATGACATAGTGGTCATATTTATTCATCCAAGATATGTCCTATCTTTCCTCTCTCTCTCTTTCTCTCTCACTCACTCACTTCTACCATGCTTAATGATATGTTTGCAAACGGAAGAAGTAAGCATTGTAGGCTATCAACAACCTCCAAAACATAACCAAACTTGTGTATTGAATGGTGTCTGCCAGCCAGTTTATGTCCCATGTTGGATAAAGTGACATTTCAATGTTTTTTTTTTACATTTGTGAATGAAAACACTACCGAACTTCAGTTGGGTGTTTTGGAGATAACGCTAACCATCAAGTTGGAAAAATGATGGCTAAATGTTAATTAAAAAAAAAAAATCAATGGTAAAACCAAATCAACGCCGCATTGCTCCTCCGAGCCATGCTGGAACATTTCACATTGCCTATTTCCAATGGTTTGTCTGAGGCAGGAAGTTATACATGACTGAAACATAAACTGGCTGGCAGACACCATTCAATACACAAGTTTGGTTATGTTTTGGAGGTTTTTGATAGCCTACAATGCTTACTTACTGCAAACATATCATTAAGCACAGAGAGAGAGAGAGAGAGAGAGAGAGAGAGAGAGAGAGAGAGAGCATATCTTGGATGAATAAATATGACGACTATGTCATCCACTATACCTATTTTTGATTAGCAAACTGCACAAAACTTCAAAAAAGCCTTTTATTTCCAAGAACTGCAGTCATATTTATGTATTATTACATTATTGACACCAATTATTACATTTTCAAAGATTTTTTTAATACTAGGCCAATAACGTAATAACCAGCCAATAATGTAATAACTTGTTACATTATTGGCAAAAAGTTATTACGTTATTGGCTCAAAAATGTTATTACATTATTGGCACGTTATTACATTATTGGCTTTATTACATTTAAAATGGCCAAAACTATTACGTTATTGGCTGTTATTACGTTATTGGCTGTTATTACGTTTTTGGTTGCTACAAGGACAAAACTTAAGACTAATTAAATCTGTGGCAAAACTCAAATCATTTCAACAATATATATTTACTTCCTAGCATCAATTTAACAAAATGACCAAACTTACGAACACCACACCCAAAAAGGTCAACAATGTTTTCTAGAACCAATTCACAGATTTGTGTTAGTACTAGTATTACCACAGTGAACTTTAACCCATGTCCAGACAACAGCAGAGCATTGAATCCTTCAGACTGGTTTACTGTCGCTGCCAAGACGACGCCTCTGATGCTGTTTGCCTATTGGTCGTCTACGAACATTTCTGAACGGGTCCTTGCATCCATGGGCTCTCATGTGTGCCTCAAAACGTCCTTTCCATCTGAAACTGGCCTCACACACTTGGCAACTAAACGTGTTGTCATCTGCATGTTTTCGCATGTGTCTCGTCAGATGTGCCTTGGTGCGAAATGTTTTATCACACTCAGAGCAGCTAAATGGTTTCTCTCCTGTGTGAGTTCTCATGTGTACTGTCAGCTGTGGCTTTGTGGCAAATGTTTTACCACACTCAGAGCAGCTAAATGGTTTCCTGTTAGTATCACAGTCATTATTTTCAGAGTTCAACCCAGACTGAGGTTCTTTTTTCTCTCTCTCCTCATCTTCATTGTCTTCAGTCTCAGATGATTCAGAGGTCTTGTCATTAGTATCTGGTTGTAAATGTCTGTCTGAACATGTGTTTCTGTCTGGTTCAGGTCCTCCATCAGTGTCTGTTTCCATGTGTTTAGGGGAGCTGCTGGCTGGAGGCTCTGCTCCTCCGTCCTCCTCAGTCTGACCCTGTTGAAGCTGTGAGAGCGGAGGTTTCTCTTCATTATCTTCATGTTCACTTTTCACAGGTAAAGGAATGACTTTCAACTCCTCTGGTCCTTGAAGCTGCTCTCCTCCATGAGTGGTCCAAGCGTCCTTCAGCTCTTCTTTTACACGAGGAGGCTCAGAGTCCCTCTGGTCCTGACTGGAGCTCCACTCCTGCTGCTCTGTGGGAACTTCCTGTGCCCTCACACACTCTGAAATACAAACATTATATACAACTTAAAACAACTCACATCACTTGAGAAGCAAGGGACTGCTTTTCTAATACGCTTTGAGAGCACAAATATCACTGCAGTGTTCTCAGTTTGACTTTATGGCCTTTAATAATGCATGTTTGGTTTTATGGTTTATCAGTTCACTCATCAGAAACATATTGTTTCATATTATTGAAAACGTCCCATTTCTCAGAGAAAACCTTCTGGATAAATGGTTATCCACATTCTACCCTGTATATTTATTTTGTAAAACGTGAAAGAAATTAAATCTATAAATAAATAGTAACACTGATACATTATTGAGCTTAAGCTAACAACCAACAAAAGGAGATCAGTGCTTGAATGGATGTATAATTTATTATTTATTAATAATTTATTGCCTTTTGTTATTAATCTTTTTACTGTATCTTAAAACCTCTTTGTTGTAAGTTACCATTTAACAGTACAGTAAATAAGATAATGAAACTGTTTGCATATGAAGTTTGCAATTAACAAGTTCCCAAACTGCTGCAAGTGCTAACGGTTTCCATGGTGATCAGCACCACGGACAGTCCCCTAGCAACCGTCAGAATATCAGAATACTTTACCGCAGATTTGTTTACATCGATCTGGTTTCCTTTTTTAACATCTTAAATATGATAACTGAAACCATATAACTAAACTACACAATAAATAAATAAAAAATCTTAACCACTAGTATCTTTAACGTCTAATCGCGTTTTGCAACTGGAGTTATTTTTCTTTAACGGCTTATAACGTTTATAACGGTCAGCTGGTCCGTCCTCAACGCCACCAACATTTCCCCGTTACATCAAACCGAGACAAACTGATTCTCCGTTAATAACTGACCTGCTCTCTGTAACAAAACCCGAGGGTTTAACAAAGCGTCCAGTTGTTTCCTCTGTCGCTGCTTCTCCTGCTCTGACCGACATAGCTCCTCCTCGTACTCCGCCACGGTTCTTTCAATCAGAACAAAGATCTCTTCGACGGCCGAACTCAGTCGCTGCTCCACCAGCGCTCTCAGCACCTGGACTTTAGCCATGTTCACTCAGACACACACAGACACACACTCACTCCCCGTGAGACAGCAGCGAGAAGCAAGAAGCTCCACGAGGAGTCCGTTTCCTGTATCCGTGTCACGTGGGTGTCGCCACCACTCCGCCCCTTCAGGGACCAGCAGCAGCAAGTTGTCTCAAACGCACAGAGGGTTGGAAATATTCCTTGGTTTGCACACGTGTTTTGCTATCCACAAATACAAATTAAAAATTTGTAACTTGTATTTTGGTTTTTACAAATTGTAAATGTATATTTTTCAATTTGTAGATACAAAAGAGCCATTTGTAAAACTGAAAATTCTGTTTGTGAGGTGTGATTCAGCATTTGTGGATCATCAACACGCATCTCTTTCCTCAATTACGTATTTCTGAGACGTTCTTGTCGAGATCAGTGGCTGTATTCGAAACCGCATACTATACTGCTAGTAGTACTGATTTGGCCAAAATGTAGTATGCAGTATGCAGTATGCGAACAAAAGCAAAATCTGCAGTATGCGAAAAGTTCCCGGATGTCGTACTGATTCGGAAACTATCTCCAGTATGCATCTGACCAGTCTACATCGAGTACTGTATCCCACAATGCAATGCTCCCCTGACGTCCTAACGTAACCAGAGCGTAACCAAAGACGGTAGTGTAGCCGTGTACCGTAACTATAGTTTAATAAAATAAAACAATGCAGACTGATCGGTTCATTGTAAAATATTTATTTATTTTTTGTAAATGTGGTGATTTCTGTACGTAACGTTAGGCTCCAGAGCCCCGAGGCAGCGCTGCTTACACACAAGAAGCTTCACTTTACATTCAAACAAACTAATGCTACTGCCACAATTGAGATTTCATCAATGAGATCAACATTTATCTCCTGAAAATAATTTAACCAGCCGGTGGTAAACCTTTAAAAACCTGCGGGTAAGTTAATTAGCGACCGTTTTCTCCTCCGGAATGACGTCGTAGTGCTGGCCGGCCGAGCAGCTCTGCAGACCGGCTGCTGCCTCTGTGATGTCCCGGTCGCTGCGGAGCTTCACTTCTCCGAAAAACATCGGAGCAAACTTTTAAACAGCCGTCATTTGGATAAACTGGCCGTATATTTGGGGTCTTAACAGTTACTTTCTCGCATGAAAAAATATTAAAACTTAATAAAGTTACATAATTACAGCGCTAGAGCGAGAAATAAAACAGCTTTTAGCCTGTTTTACAGCTGCTGCTACCGGTTGCCGTGAAATGCATTCTGGGAAACTCGTATACTGCATACTGCGATGATAAACCGCATACTACATACTATATACTTCCATACTGCATACTGTCCATACTCCATACTACATACTCATCAATCAGACAGTATGCAGAGCGTTTACACTGCAGCATACTACATGATAACCCATAATGCATTGCGCTCCTACCCGAGCCAAAATCAACAGGCTAAAGGCGGGTTTACACTGCACGACTATTCGTCTGTTCACATCTCAAACTGCACGAGCTTCCCTCTTCAGTCCTACGTCTCAGATCAGTCTCAGACCCCCACTAATTGCACGTCGTTCTACGATTGCGCTCCACCACGATTACCCTGCGATGCCGCTGAGATTTGTGCTGCTCTATAATTGCTCGATTGTAAACATCAAATTGACATTGGTTCCTGATATTGGTTCCTATATAGCAGAGTCCATGTGGAAGATCAGACCGACAAACACACACACAGACAGCGCGCATCACCTCCAAGGCCGGTGTTGGAGAGAGAGAGAGAGAGAGAGAGAGAGAGAGAGAGAGAGAGAGAGAGAGAGGCGCTCTCCAGCCAGCTGACGTGTAGTTCACCTGCGGCTCACCTGCAGCTGTCAGAGGAGGCTCACTAGTTCTCTCTCTCGCCTGCACTTTGTTTAAAAATTCAGCTGATCAGCAGCCAGAGCACAGTGGAAGTGGCTGGTGTGTAGGCTCGCTATTTTATACTGTAACGGCAAGAAAAAATAATCGTCCTCAATTGCTGATTGATAGTGTGTGTACATTTGTCGGGCTGATCTTCCACCACGGACTGCGCTGCATTACTGATCATCACCCGGTCACCCTGTCTGTCACAGCTGTGGTCTAACTTCAGCTTGTCACTTCCCTGTCCCTCCTCTCTCTGTCTGCCTGTTTTAACTCCATCTGACGAGGTTCAGCATCACACTCAGGTTCATAAAAGCTCTGTGCTCTGTGCTAAAACAATCTGTCATGGTAAAAACTTGTCGTATGTGCAGAATCGTGACGTAGGACCCCATACATTGTCCGTCACGACGAGAAATTTTCTGGCATGTCAGAAAATAATCGGGAGGTCGGCGACTCGTCTTTAGGACGTCGGGACGTGACGCAGAGCCTCACTAACCATACGTCCCGATTATGCTCACGACCCCGCGATCCCTCTAAGATTATGCAAATTAGGCTGCGACTCGTCTGGGACGAGAAAATCGTGGCAAAATCGTACAGTGTAAACCCGCCTTAAAGCTGATTTCATTTTAGCTCTAAATTCTTTAAATATATCACTTTATTAACATTTCAAACGTTTTTAGGCGAGAAAGTAGCCGTTTAGATCAGCAGTGTATCGTTAATGTTTACAATTTTGTTCGGACGATTTCGGCGCTACTAAAGCTAGCCGTTGTGAGCAACGCACTTCCGGTTACTTTCACAAAATAAAACACCCGTTGCCCTTTACTATATAGAAAACCCCAACGATAGAATTTGTGCTTTTATTTTGAAAACAGGAAGCGAACCTACCCTTGATGTAGCTAGCTTGGAACCGCAGTTTTGACCGCTCTCATCCCGTTAACGGCATTTAACCGTTCAATATGCCTTACCGGAGAGTCTTGCCAGCTCTGAGATCGGCCTGGTTCATTGTAAAACATTTATTTATTGATGTAAATGTGGTGTTTTCTGTGCGTAGGTTGACCCCAAGGCAGTGCTGCTCTTGTGTCTAACCATGTTATTTTATTCAAACAAACTTCTGCTACAGCCACAATTGTTAGATTTCATCAATGAGACCAACATTTAGAACCCCAATGTGCGGTTAGTTTATCCAAACGACGGCTGTTTTAAGTTTGCCCCGATGTTTTATCCCCTAAAAAGAGTTTAATCAGCCGGTGGTAACCCTCTAAAAGCCATCGGGTAAGTTAATTAGCGGTCGTTTTCTCCACCTGGGCGAGGACCGTATTAGTACAGCGGTTAAGCCCTCAAATCAAGGGGAATTGTGCACTTTTTGAAAGAAACATGAAACTTCTACCATAGTTAGTTTATACCATGAGGTTTATTTTAAGATCGGGAGGGAAGTCAGATTTGACCTCTGAGGCCCGGGAGAGGTCAAATCCAAGATGGCCGCCAATAATATTCAAAAATGCCTATCGCTGGAACCAAACACAGTAGAAAAACACTTAAGGTGTCATTTCCCACTAATTTTTGGGTGCCCATTCTGTTGGTGATACCTTTGAGACCAATATAATTCAAGAAAATGCATTTAGATCAATGTGGAGGTCAAATAATGCAGACATAGGGAGGTGAACGGTGCAAAAAGGTAGTTTATTTCCAAAATAATAGCCTAACAGTGATGATGATGTTAATAATGATGATAATAGTGCCAATAATAATAATCATTATCATAATAAGTTCTTTTTTTTAACTGATTTATTATTAACTCATTGGCTGCCAGCCATTTTCAGAGCAGAGAGCTGCATACTGCCAGCCGTTTTAGAGCATTTTTTACAGATCTTTCAAGACCCACAGAATATTGTGTTCATGTAAACATGTAAACACCAAAACTACCAAGAGAAAGAATAGACTCTCTTCTTTCATTAGGAAAAAAAAGTTTGTTTCTACCTTTTTCCATTCTTTAGTAAACGGCAGTAGAACATTGGCTGGTTTCGCCAAAAACACCTGTTTTTGACCAAAACACCTGTTTTTGACCAGAACACTGAGAAAACAAGCTTTTTGTGGAAAGAAACATGTCAAGCAGAACAGTGACTTTGAAGTTAATATACAACAGAATGTCTATAGACATCAATGGCAGCCAATGAGTTAAAGAGACACTGTCTCTCGGCTCTGTTCGTGGCACTAGTACACCACAGCCGCTTGTTACTCTCTCCCTGGCTCTCAGGCTCCGGTCCACTTGGTGCTCCTCCTCCTCTCTCCTTGCCTGACTGAGGGCTGCCACCGTGCCCCTGGTCCACCGGTGAGGGATGAGGGGGACTGCCAACTGGGGGCCCACGCCCTCAGACCGACAAAAGCTTGGATCATGGGCTGACTTTCAAGAGATCGCAGCGAGGGAGCTGCTCTGCTACGTACAAAACCCTGACCCAGAATCAGGTCGTCTGCAAGTGATTTAGCACCAGGTTCTCCACAAACATGCGGTGCGAGATTGGAGAGGACCGGCGGACCACCATCCGGCCACGCGCCAACCCTGTCACCAACGGCTCTACTCTCAGGAGGTTTCGCTAGATAGTAGGTAGGGACAGTGGGAATCTCGTTCATCCATTCATGTGTGTCACTAATTAGATGACGAGGCATTTGGCTACTGGGTCATACGGCTTTCCGTGTTTATCTGCACGTCAGGCGCCATCGTGAGTACTACGACATGATACAACCCATACGGACCCATTTCTGCATCAGCAGCTGGTCCGCCACCTTCTATAATCATTACGAGCCCAAACTGCCCCCAGCTGACCGCCAGCCGGTGGGATGCAGCCAGGCGGGGTTCCCGTTATAGAGGGCCAGCCAGCGTCGTGTAGAGGTCCCCTCAGGGCACCAGCCACCCTTGCGGCCGACCCTCATCCCTTTGAGGACCAGCTCGGCTCCTGGAGAGGGCCGTAGTCCTCAATCCTGTAACGGCCATACCTAAAACGTGACGTCAGCCAACTGCCTTCCACTGATTGGGCAGAGCGTTGTCACTGGAAGAGTCGTGAGCGCGATGTCCGACATGAGAATTCATCTGTACCGAGACCGTTGTTATTCCTTCACCCGAGTTAAATGATGCTGTGTGGAAAACCACGCTGTGGTCCGTAATTGAGGAACAGACAAGTGAGTTTGGAGCTGACGAGAAGATCGAAAATAGAGAGAGAAACAGTGTGGCCTTGTGATCCCCCCACCCCTGCTGAGGAGGAACTAGAGAACTCAGCTGTAATGGAAAAGCACCTTTACTGAGCCGTGCCGTGACTGTGTAGTGGAAAAGTGCCAATAGTTACTCCCTCCGTTTACCTGCACTTTAAAGGAGCATTATCGCAAATCCAAATTTTTAATTCGGCCACTAGATGGAGCCAGGCGAAGCATATCAGATATAAACAAGTGGGCAGCTGTCAGAGAGAGAGCAGCCTCGTTTAATCCCCCCCCCTCCCCCCTCCTCCTCCTCCTTCCCCTCCCTCACCAGGCTGAATGAACGTGCAATCGCGGGAAAGGAAAAAGAAAACTGCTAGTGGAAGCGGCAGCTCTACGTCACGCACAACCACAACAACAGGAACTGCAACTTCCTCCTCCTTAATAACGCTGAGAGGACAGCTGAAGAAAGACACAGGGATGTGGAGACAAAGTGTTCTACCGAGCGATGCAGTGACTGTAAGCACCCTAACACTGCTACATTACAATTTACTGTTGCATTTTTCCGATTCGGAGGTCGGATTTGCGAGTTCTGAGTGCAATCGAACGCAGCAAGCGCCGGGCCGGCTTGGATCATAACAAAGACAAATGCTGCATTTGCCCCACGGACAATACACTGTTGGCGATTTTTTTTGTAAATTTAGTTATGGCTCCCCCCGACCTATCTTTTGCATATTTCAACTTATTTTATGCTATTACTGCTGTATTTGCGATAATGCTCCTTTAAATAAACATTAAATTTCTTCACTTTGACATTCAAAGTAGAGTTCTCAACGGGCCTGAAAATTACAACCCGACCTGACCCGGCCCGTGGGTTTTAAGCCCGGACCCGACAGAGCTCGATACACCAGCATTAGTTGTCTGGCCAAACCCAGCCCAGCCCAACAAAAAAAAAGAAAACTAAACTAAAAAAGTGACATGCTTTCTTTGCAGCGAGAGCAGATGGTGCCGGTGACGCAGCAGCACCTTATCAGCGGGTGAAAATGATTCAATTTCGGCCACAAAAACATTGTGGTTTTTTGGAGATACACACAGCATCTCGTGCCAAACCAACCCGACCCATCGGCCTTACTCGGGTTTGGGTTGAAATTGAGAACTCTAATTCAGAGTACTGGGCGAAAGCACATTGTGTCAACTCCCCTCCATGGGCCTTCGCAATGCTTCCACACAGCGTCGGACACCACCGCTCTCTCCGCGGAAAGAGGAGGGCGACAGTATTATTAAATTGCAGATTTGCACCTTTACATAAATGCATTTTCTTGAATGTGTTTTGGTCAAAAACAGGTGTTTTTGGCGAAACCAGCCAATGTTCTACTGCCGTTTACTAAAGAATGGAAAAAGGTAGAAACAAACTTTTTTTTCCTAATGAAAGAAGAGAGACTACTCTTACTCTTGGTAGTTTTGGTGTTTACATGTTTACATGAACACAATATTCTGTGGGTCTTGAAAGGGTCTGTAAAAAATGCTCTAAAACGGCTGGCAGTATGCAGCTCTCTGCTCTGAAAATGGCTGGCAAGCCAATGAGTTAATAATAAATCAGTTAAAAAAAAGAACTTATTATGATAATGATTATTATTATTGGCACTATTATCATCATTATTAACATCATCATCACTGTTAGGCTATTATTTTGGAAATAAACTACCTTTTTGCACTGTTCACCTCCCTATGTCTGCATAATTTGACCTCCACATTGATCTAAATGCATTTTTTTGAATTCTATTGGTCTCAAAGGTATCACCAACAGAATGGGCACCCAAAAATTAGTGGGAAATGACACCTTAAGTGTTTTTCTACTGTGTTTGGTTCCAGCGATAGGCATTTTTGAATATTATTGGCGGCCATCTTGGATTTGACCTCTCCCGGGCACTCAGAGGGTCTAATCTGACTTCCCTCCCAATCTTAAAATAAACTCATGGCATAAGCTAACTATGGTAGGAAGTTTCATAGTATTTTTCAAAAAAGTGACACAATTTTCCATGCTTTAGCCGCTGTACTATATAGCCGGCGGAGCACGTCAGGAGCCGGGCTGCTGCCTTCTATGAGTAGGGTTTTAATTGTGTCGCGGGTCGCTGTCTCGGACCCTGGAGCTTCACTTCTCCGAAAAACATCGGTGGCAAAACTTAAAAACAGCCGTCGTTTGGATAAACTAACCGCACATTGGGGTTCTAAACAGTTACTTTCTCGCATGAAAAAATATTAAAACTTAATAAAGTCACGTATTAAAGCAGATAACAGCGGCACGGCCGTTTCGGCTAATGCTGTGTTCAAGGCAGGCTTTTGAAACCGTAAGTTACAGCTTCAAGTCACAACTACGACTTGGTCGCGTTCCAGGTAACCCGGGCTAGTGTTTTTACCGGTCCTGTTGTCTGTGATGAAAGTTCCCATATAACGGCCACTCGTAACTTCCGTCCCGTGAACTCGTTCCAGATCGATCTGGTATGACTTCACAGGAAGGTAAAAACCACAAAGTAACGAGTTTACTTGCACGCACCATGAGTTAGCAGCCACCGCCCTTGTCAGGCATCAATTGGTCTCTCGTTGTGTACGTCACAACATTCACGCCGCATCCCTGGGCTGCACACACAGGTCCTTCATGCCTTTCTCTCCCCTCCTTGGATAAACACTTGTATCCCACAAGGAAAAATTTTCTCCTCGTGGTACAGCAGAGCAGAGTGACGGAGAGTCTCGTGTTTAGGCTGAAATACTTTCTGTAAGTGATTGCGGACGGAAAATAGGACTATTTAGGACTTATATTAACAATAACTATTCCACTGATATCTGACTTTAAACATGCACATTTTCTGTTGTTCCTGTTTAGTTGTTGTTTTTTTACACTGTTCGCTGGTAAGGAAAAGACGATCCGTGACGTCACGGTTCGTATTCAGTTGGCATCTTGGGTAATTTGAGTTGTGAGTAGCAAGCTCCTCATGTCTACTCAACATTTCTGGCGAATCTAGTATGCCATCCGGGAGAACTTCTCGCAATACTCAAACCGACCTCAAACTCGGGCATTACTGTGCATTCGCATACTCAAAATGACGTCAGAATTAGTTATGAGTAGTAGGAAAGTATGCGGTTTTCGATACACACGTTCGGTTTCTGCTCAAGTTAGCCATACAGGAATCCCACATTCAGTATGCAGTATACAGTACTATTTAAAAATAAGCGCAGTATGTAGTTTAGGCAGGACGGTAGTATGCTTGGTTTCGGAAAACAGCAGTGACTGTAAAAAAGAGATGGACGTAGCACCCGTGCTGCGACTCCATTGCGTTTGGGGAGTCTGTTTTTGTGCCGCTACTACGGGGGTTTGACCTGCGCCATGTTGGATTTCTACTTGCCATATTTGGAGCGTGATTGCGGCCGTTGGCCGGCCAAGGGGGGGGGGGGGAAATAGGGGGGGGGGGCCCGCCACATGGCCTCGATGCAGCGGTCTCCGGTCCTGGGTCACTCAACGTTCCGCTCCCTAATTAGACCAGAACTTTAAACCTAATAACACAGTAAAACGGTAGATTTGTGTAAAAAATCCACCCCCCTCAGAGTGTGTTGCGGTGGGTAGAACACTATCGGTTTGAGACCAAAAAAAAATCAAATGTTACCAGGCTGTAAATATTGTTTTTTTTTTAAGCTGTAAAAATCGAGCTATTTTTAACATGGGGCTCAATTGGAGTTGTTCCCTTCTGGAGCCAGCCCCCAGAGGAAGAAGAGGGGATTGCAGTTTTTTGAACGCGGAAGTGAGCTTCACTTCTCAGACCGACAACTGCCCCCTTGGTCGAGATCCACAAACAAACAGCTCAAAGAAGAATAAAGCTTTTACATTCTGTCTCCTTTTCTTTCCTTTTTCTATTTTTTTATTTATTTATTTTTCGTCTGTCATATTATTTGTTCATTTATTTATTATCCTTCCTTCGATTCTATGATTGCTAACATTGCTAATATTTACCTTATTTTATTGTGATTTATTTATTATTTATGATTACTGATAGATATTAGAGCACCTGTCTGATGTTCTATTGTATAATTGTATGTACAACCCTGTTCGTTGTACATCCGTTTGTATGTACAGAATTGTTTTTCAATTGAAGCTCATTGACAAAAAAAAAAAAATTCCACATAACAGGACAGCTGGGATGATTCCACAAATGGCCCGCCCTTGTCACCAGTAGGGGGCAGTGTTGGCAAGTAGCTGTAGCTATTTACCACGAACCACAAATTATCACAGATTCTCTCTGCACATAGTCAACAGATTAAAACTGTATGGGACAGAATGATTTAACAAGCCTTGATCCAGCAAACAGGTTTGATACATTTAAAATTACATTTTATTTTAGAATTTACTGATCAGGAAAGTAAACTAGTTTGTGACCAGTTTCACTCAGCAGCAAACCTTCTCGCAAGGATCTCGAAATATCTCTGTTGGTAGTATCTTTAATGAGAT